>NW_028327175.1:119584284-119887314 GCF_987537825.1 Furipterus horrens | reverse complement strand
AATTTGGTGCTTCTAAGCCCCAGGGTCTTATCCTTTTTATTCTTCAGAGCCAGGAGTGGATCTGAGGATGTGGACAAAATCAGGAAAAGAGTGAAGAGTAGCAGGAAGGAGAAGTGGAATGAAGTGGCGCGGGGGGGGGGGTGTCCAAGAGGAACAAAATGAGAAGAGCAGACACAGAGGACAAAGCCCAAGAGAGCCTTGCTAAGGCTTGTCTGAACTGCTTTCTTCTCTGTCCAAGTCAGTTTAACCATCAATTCCTCCTGGACACAAGCGCAAGTCTTTTTTTTTTTTTTTTCCACAGTGCAAGTCTTCAGTGAAGGTCCCAGGGGAGGGATGGAGGTAGACCCATAGGCATATCAATGACTTCCCTTTTCTCTCCACTCACTTCTGATGTTTAACCCCATCAGTAATTCTTTACCACCAACTAGACAAGGGACCATCACTTGTCACCTGTAAGGGGACTCTACCAGCTGGAATTCCTGCCACTTCCCACTGCTTCACTATAAGTCCCTCTCTCACCCCATGCTGCAGGGTCTGACCTGCTTCCTCACACTCACATATCCCCACATCCATTCTGCAGCCACAGAGGCCCTCTCTCCCCCTGGCCCCCTACAAGTCAAGTCGAAGGTCCCCCTCCACCATACTCCACCTCATACTTACTCATCCTCCAGTCTCACCTCCTCAGGGAAACTCATCATGAGCTTCAGACTAACCCTAATATCCTTAAATGCCTCACCCACTCCCTTCATCCTTTCTCAGGGCCTTTAATGAGGTTCAAGACTACATGTACTTGAAATGATTTGATGACTATGTCCCTAACTAGGTTGAAAGCTCAGCTCTTGTTAAGCAGTTGCTTTACTTACCAATTCAACCACTATTTACCTACTGAGTCTTACGTCAGGCAAAACTTGGGAGACTGGGGGGTATAACTGTGAGTGAGGACCATTTGGTCAGTCAGGGAGTGAGACAGTTATTCACACAGGGATCCTGAATGGGAGAGACCACCTTGATGAGTTTCCAAGATGGGGCTGCAGGACCACCACCCTGCAAGAAGCTTAAGCCAGAAGCGCACCACCCCAGCCATATGAATCATGTTCTTTGGTATTTGTTTCTCCCAGACTGCTGCTCAATGAGAGGCAATGATTATTTGGGGGTGGGGGGGAGGGGGCTGGAAGAATCAAGACTGAAGGGGAGCAGGAGGGATTCCAGGCAGGACTTCTTGACAACGTGTGAACAAGGATCTCCTTGTGCACACATCTATCTCTCTGCCCTGGACTAGGGGAGGCCTTTCTTCCTTCCTATACTCAATAGCCCATTCATTAATTAATTTTGCCAAAGTTAAACATGTCCAGCGTGTACCAAGCCTAGGTCCAGAGCGGGTCCTCAGGAGAGAGCAACCTGGGGCTAGGGCAGTTCATATATGCTGGAAGAGCCAGCATCAACCCACCTCTAGAAACTGACCTCCACCAACTGGGGGGTGAGAATATCATTCCAGAGGAGCGGGATGCAGCGGTCAAGAAGCAGCAACCGGGAGGAAGAAACATCCTTGCCCCGGGTCACTGGGTGCCTCCGCAAACCAAGAGCAAAGCCCCCATCCTCTAGCCAGGCGCACATTCTGTGCGGGGCGCCCCCTGACGTGCTGGTCCAGCGACGTTTTGCTGCTCGGAAGCAGCCAATGAGCCGGGCCAGGGTGGGCGTGTCCCTTGCGCCCCAGGCATAAAAGCTCAGCACACTCCTCGCTCACCACCCTTCTGGTCTTTACACAGACTCAGAAAGAACCAACCATGGTGCTGTCTCCCGCCGACAAAACCAACATCAAGGCCGCCTTTGATAAGGTCGGTGGCCAGGCTGGCGCATACGGTGCAGAGGCCCTGGAGAGGTGAGGACCTCCTTTTCCCTGCTTGGACCCCGGCCTCAACACCCGCCCACCGGCCTGCCAGCAACGCCTCGGTAGGCTCCGACCTGGCTGGCGCCCACATCCCCAAGATCTCAGGGTCCAGACCAAGGACCTGCACCAAGAGGCCAGCCAGGACCTCGGATTCATCTGAATCCAAGGCTCATGACCCTGCCCTGGACCCACCAGCCCCACCTTCAACCCGCCACTCACCCTCCTCTCCCCGCAGGATGTTCCTGAGCTTCCCCACCACCAAGACCTACTTCCCCCACTTCGACCTGTCCCACGGCTCCGCCCAGATCCAGGGCCACGGCAAGAAGGTTGGTGACGCCCTGACCAACGCCGTGGGTCACTTGGACGACCTGCCTGGTGCTCTGTCGGCTCTGAGCGACCTGCACGCCTACAAGCTGCGTGTGGACCCCGTCAACTTCAAGGTGAGCACTGCGGCCGGGCCGGTAGAGATCTGGGTGGAGGCCCCAGTGGGTTCCAGAAGGTGGAGCGCGGGAGGCCGCGCTCCAACGCTCTTCATACCGCCTCTCTTTACAGCTCCTGAGCCACTGCCTGCTGGTGACTCTGGCCTGCCACCACCCCGCTGATTTCACCCCTGCCGTCCACGCCTCCCTGGACAAGTTCTTGGCCTCCGTGAGCACCGTGCTGACCTCCAAATACCGTTAAGCTGGAGCCGCGGCTTTCCCTGCCCTGTGTCGGGGCCCCTTTGCGCTCCGCGCACCCGCACTTCCTGATCTTTGAA
This sequence comes from Furipterus horrens, assembly GCF_987537825.1. Classification (NCBI taxonomy): domain Eukaryota; kingdom Metazoa; phylum Chordata; class Mammalia; order Chiroptera; family Furipteridae; genus Furipterus; species Furipterus horrens. The sequence continues at coordinate 119,884,669 of NW_028327175.1, read as the reverse complement.
TAAAGTCTGAGTGGGCTGCAACCTGTGTGGCCTCGGTTCTCTGTGCCCCCGCCCCCGGCCCCGCAAAGGAACGTGCCAAGGGTGGGGGTGGTTCTCCTTGCTTCGGAGAAGGTCCTCTCTGTAGCAGGCAAAGAGAGGGAAGGGGATAAAAGGGCAGAGAATGGAGTGGAGCCAGTCCTGTCACTGCCTGGGATTCACGGGGCAGCCCCTCACTCTCACCCTGGAGTGTTTTGCTGCATCCATATCCCTTTCTACATTTCATTCTCGCACTTTGGCTGTTCAACACAAATTTCTTTAGATAATGGAATCGTCTCTTATCTTTATATTCTATAGCATTTACATTCAGCGTTGGGGGGCCTCCATCCTAGTACTGAGCTCTCCAAGGCTACTCCCAGAGTTGGACAGTGGAGAAGCCAGACGGGTCACATTCTTTCAGAGCTGAACTTAATGCTCCCCTCTCCATCAAGTGCCTCTCAAACACATGCACAGTCTAAATAAAATTGGGGTTGAGCAGCACAATTGCAGATGCCAGGCAATTTCCTAGAAGCACCCTTTCACCTGGGGCCACCCCCAGCATGCTCACTCTGTAGACACTGACATCCTGGAGATATTACAGTTTTAGAGACCCAGTTTGGGGGCCCAGCTCGACATACATTGCAGGATGGTACCTCTGACTCACCCCAGTGCTGCATGGGAGAGGAGAGCTAGGGCCAAGGAGCCTGAACTCTGATGTGTTTCCTCCCCAGGGAATAGGGTGCTGCAGCCTCAGAGGGCTTGAGGTGTCAGGTCCTGGCTGCTGTCCAGCTCCAAGCTTCCAACTGGAAAGCAGTGTCTTTTCTTCCCTGGGTTCAAGAGTGGTCCTTGGAAAATGAGACAGCAGGTGCTCTGCCTCAGTTTGTGATGCTTATAGCATAATTTATGGCAAAGACTGAGCTCTCAGTAAGAGGCAGTCTTTTTTACTTTATTATCAGGAAAAATGAGGGAACAACCCAAAGGTCCATCAACTGATGAACAGAGCAACAAAATGTGGTTCATCCATACAATGGAATTTTGTTCAGCCATAAGACCAATGAAATATTGATACATAATACAAGGTAGATAAATCTTGAAAATGTGCTGAGTGAAAGAAGCCATACACAAAAGACCACATACTGCATGGTTCTATTTATATGAAATGTCCAGAACAGGCAAATCCACAGAGACACAGAGCAGACCAGTAGTCACCAGGGGCTAGAGGAGAAGGGTTATGGAATGACTACTAATGGATACAGAGTTTCTATTTGGGATGATGAAATAGTTCTGTAACTGGATAGTGGTAATAGTTGCACAACAGTGCAAATGTAATTAAGGACACAAAATTGTACACTTTATTATTTTTATTATTTTTATTTTTTAGAGAGGGGAAGAGAGGGAGAAAGAGGGAGAGATACATTGACCCAGAGGCCACTGGGTCTGGGGATGGAACCTGCAACCCAGGCATGTGCCTTGACAGGGAATCCGACCCACAACCTTTCACTTTGCAGGACGACGCCCAACCAAGTGAGCCACAACAGCCAGGGCCTAAATTGTACACTTTAAAATGACTAAGATGGCAAATTTTATGTTATATTAATTTTACCACCACCACCACCACAACAACAACAAAAAGAGCAGTGCCTGGCACAGAATGAGTGCCACATAGGTATTAGCTATTATTACAGTATATCCTAGGCACTCAATAAATGTTCACTGTCCTGAAAGGGATATCTGCTAAGAGGGAGGCACTTAGCATTTCTCATCCATTTAATCCTTACAACCACCTTTGGAAGAATAAATTATATTCATTTCATACAATAAGTGAGAAAATAGGCTCAGGGAAGTAGGTGTCAGACTTGGAAGGGAGGTAGAATAAGCTGACAAGCAATGCCAAAATCTATGCTAAAATTTAGTGTTACCTAATAATAATATGTATTAAATATTGGTTTCCATAAACACTACAAAAATGGGGCCTTGGAATCCAGGGCAATTGGGAAGGTCCCAGGTCAGAGCAGATGGAGTGTGGATGCTCCCAGACCCCTCGGGACCAGACTCTGCAATGTGGCAGCCTCTAGAGGCAGTGGCGAGCCAATTGGAGCTGGCACAGTTGGCGCTAAGCTCGCACCACGGGCCGGAGCTTCCACGATGGTGCTGCCGGCAGCGGACAGGGCGGCACTGCGCACGCTGTGGAGAAAGCTGGGTAACAACGTGGGCGTCTACACGACAGAGGCCCTGGAGAGGTGCGGACAGGCCCTAGTGCCCTCTAGGCTCACCTGCTTTCATGACCGCAGCGGGAATGGGTCCCCCTCCTCTCCTGATGCCCTCCTCCTTAAGCCCCCACTCCAGGGCAGCACCTCACTCGCTGTTCCTCCCGAAGAACCTTCCTGGCCTTCCCTTCCACCAAGACCTACTTCCTCCACCTGGACCTCAGCCCCGGCTCCGCCCAGGTCAAAGCCCACGGCCAGAAGGTGGCCGAAGCGCTGACCCTGGCCGTGGACCACCTGGACGACCTGCCCAGCGCGCTGTCGGCTCTGAGCGACCTGCACACGCACAAGCTGCAAGTGGACCCCATCAACTTCAAGGTGAGGGCTGGATCCTCTCACGGGGTTTGGGGGGAGCTCCCACAAGAGACAGATGAACCTCGGTGGGGACCACTCTGTCCCTCCGCAGCTCCTGGGCCACTGCCTGCTAGTGACCCTCGCCCGGCACTACCCTGGAGACTTCAGCCCTGCCCTGCAGGCCTCGCTGGACAAGTTTCTGAGCCACGTGATTTTGGCTCTGACCTCGAACTATCACTAAACTAGGGCTGGGTGATCGTGGGATCCCCCAGCCTTTCCTTCCTGCTACGTTCTAGTGTTTGAATAAAGTCCCCGAAAGAAAGCCCCAGCTGCGTGCCTGCATGTGTTCCCTGGTTGGTGCGCGCAAGGGTGCTGATGGGATTCGGGAAGAGGTGCTGCCCTCCCACCAGAGGAAGGGTGGAGGTCTGGAGAGGCCCGAGCTGCATATTCCATCATGGTCTGACCCGGGATCACCCTGGCCCACTTCCGCGAGACGCCCTGAGCGGCCAAGGGGAGAGTCAGGTTGCCTTCACCCTTGGTAACCAGGCGTTTGGCACAACAGGTCCCAGGTGCATATCGTAAACCCGGATCCACCATGTCCTTGTCTGCAGCCACTTGGAGAGGAAGATCAGACGTTTCAGACCCTCAGGAGTAGGGTGGCATGTCGCGGGTCATGGACTTCCCCTAACTGGCTAGGCCAGGCCAGGCCCCTCCCCAGAGCTGCTTGCTTTGGGCGACTCCACACAGCTCTAGGTGCGCGGAGAACTGGTCCCTCACCCATCTAGAACTGAGGGCAGGGTGCAGGACGGCGGGGTACAGCCCCTAAGAAAATTAGAGAATGGCGCCCTCTGTCGCTGAGGTTAGGACTTACTCAGATACCAACCTGAACAAGATACAGTGGCTTTAGGATATTGGGGATTTTGGGGGTCCAGGAGGCTTGGGGTGAAACGCCCCCTTGCCAGACTCTGGACCTGGTGGAAGGAGGTGCGTCCTGCCCCAGCAACCAGTCATGTAGCAAAGTGGACCAGGGAGCTGGCCTAGAGTCCTGCCTACAGCCACATTTCTACGAAGACGGAAGTCAGGACTGCTTTCTTTTTTAAGAATTTCCTCATAAAATCAATCGCGATCATTGTAGAAAAGTTCAGGAAATGCAATAACTACTCCACTTACTGTACCTTCTTATGTATCCCAGTGCGTCCAGCACATCCATTATTTCTTCAATTCCCTCTTGACACATGGGGAAATAGCCTCACCCAGAAATGTAACAAGATAACATTTAATGTACAGCCTTCCAGGTAGTTCTAGGGACATTTAGAGATACTTTTCTTAAGAAATGGTATCCTTGCCCTAGCTTGTGTGGCTCAGTGGATTGAGTGCTGGCCTATGAACTGAAAGGTCGCTGGTTCGATTCCCAGTCAGGGCACATGCATGGGCTGCCCACCAGGTCCCCAGTTGGAGGCTTTCAAGATGCAACCAATCAATGTTTCTCTCACACGTTGATGTGTCTCTCCCTTTCTCTCTTAGCCTTAACCCTTACGCTCTCTAAAAAGTAAATAAATAAATAAACATTTAAAAGAAATGTTATCCTCAAAGTGACTTTGGAAAAACTAAGCACATTGCACTATATAAAGAGAAAAGTACTTGGTATGGGGAGAGAAAAAAAAAAGCAAAGTTAAAAGAGAAACTGGGAGAAAAATATCTGCCACAAACTGCAAAGGGTTATTATTGCTACACCTCCCATTTTTTTTCTCACTCTGCACCACCTTTTTAATTGTTTATTGTTTTAAAAGATTTTATTCATTTATTTTCAGATAGAGGGGAAGGGAAGGAGAAAGGCAGGGGGAGAAACATCAATGTGTGAGAGTTACATCATTCGTCTGCCTCTTGTGCTCCCCCAACGGGGGACCTGGCCTGCAACACAGGCATGCGCCCTGACTAGGAATCAAACAGGCAACCCTTCAGTTCACAGGCCAGTGCTCAGTCCACTGAGCCACACCAGCCAGGGCCAGTTTTCTTTTTGCAGTCAACTCAGTAGAAAAATAACAGGAATAACATGCAATTCAGTGTACCAATGGTAAAGACATTTACAATGATACACAAAGCCATGACAATTAAAATGCTCATTAATTAAATACCTGTTATGAAAGAATATTTTAAAAGCAAGATTCGATAATACTCTTCTGGTGGAAGTGTAACTTAATATACAACTTTTTAATAATTTACAACTAATTCAGTTGTATACAGTTGTGGGCCAGCAAATTGTTTAGCAACTGCTACTCTGGAAAAAGAGGAAGAGGGTTGGTTTGTAGTATTTGCTAATTTCCATTGTTTAAATATTGCCATCATGCGTAATTTCAAGCTATCCACATGGTATCAGTGAATGGGAAATTAGGATGAGATGCACAGATGCTATTATTGTGTTGTTTTTCTATATTCCAGATATGAGATGTGAACTCAAATAACAGTAAAATGTAGTAACAAGGCAGTAATGAGTTTTCAGTATTAGCTTTGTTTTTAAGATTTTATTTATTTTTAGAGACAAGGGAAGGAAAGGAGAGAGAGAAACATCAATGTGTGAGAGGTATTTCAAATTGGTTGCCTCTCGCACACCCTGGCCCGCAACCCAGGCATGTGCCCTGCTGAGAATCGAACCTGTGACCTTTTGGTTTGCAGGCTGGCGTTCAACCCACTGAGCCATATCAGCCAGGGAAACATAATTTAATTTTTAATAGTGGCTATGTTTAACAATAAGCTCTCAGAATTCCAAAACTTTAACACAAAATAATCTAAGCAGGCTTTAGCACACCACTGTCACATCCTTTAAATTTAAAAAGTGCAAATTCTCTAAGCCCTCAGTACTGCTTCAGGAAATTTATCCTACAGAAAAGAGTGGCATACATGTATGAAGATGTTATGTACAGTGATGTTCTTTGCAGAACTGTTTACTGGAGCAGAGAAATAATAGGAAAAAAGTTAAATAAATTATGGTAGTTATATAAGAGACCACTAAATAGTCATGACAGAATGAGATCAGTCTTCGGGCACAGACATGAACAATGCCAAGGCATTCATAAAACAGCATGCTGCAGGTCAATGTGTAGAGTACAAATCCATTTTTATATTGATATAATCATTACAAGAAAACTTGAAAATACACACTAAATGTTGGCAGTTTTCCACAGGCATAGGACAAAAAGGACAGAGAAGGCAACTGTCAACAAACTTTATATAACCTCAGAAAAGGAAAGTGGTTGGGGGGGGGGTATGAGTGATTTCTCATTTGTATGTATGTTTTTCATTTTCACAAATAATTTGCAGAAAACCTTGCCCTGAATATTTATAGCTAAAATTCTACACATAAATATAATTATTTCCTTGGGGGATTTTTACAGCAGAATTTCTGGGGTAACGGTATGTCCGCTGCTATTGCTTTTTGATATTACCAAAATTGCCTTCCTTACAGGTTCATCAGCAGGAGTGCCTGCACCCCCTCCACTGTTTCCCATGGTTGCTAGCTTCCATTTATATATTTGATTACTCATAAAGGTAAATACTGTTGATTCCATCTCCTCTTGTGAATTGCCCATTTGTGTTCTTTGCCCATTTCCTGCTGTGGTGGTGTCAGATTAATCCACAGAAGCCCTTCTTTAGACCTGAAGAAAAACATCAGTCCATCTTATACACTGAAATTTCTTGCCCATTTTTTGGTCTTTATTTTTTTTGGGGGGGGGGGCAGATACTCTTCCATCAGATATATCCAGATCTTCCATCAGGTCTCTGGTCCTTATCACTACTCCAAAGCTTTGCCTGATCTGACTGCCATTTCCATCCCGAGAAAAGAGGCTACCATTTCATTTATGGGTAACTAAAAGTGCTGGATAAAATGGTTTATAATTTATAATGTTTTATTGATTGTGCTGTTACAGTTGTCCCAATTTCTTTCCCCTCTGCTCCCCTCCACCCGGTGATGTCTCTCCCTCCAGTTGTCCCCCCCCCCCTTTTAGTCCATGTCCATTGATTGTGCATATAGTTCTTCTCAACATCTTCCTGTCTACTCCACTCCCTCCTACTATGCTTCCTAATTCCTGTACCATCTCCCTCCCTTTCCCCCTTCCCCTTCCCTGCTGACCTCCCCCCAATATGTTCCCCATACTTATAGTTCTTTTTCCACTCTCGTTGCCTACTTAGTCTGCCTTTGTTTCGATTCCTTAGCTTCTGTTGTTGGTTGTTGTGATGCAGTTTTCATTTTAATGTTCATAGTTTTGATCCTCCTTCTTCTAAACCAGTCCCTTTTAACATCTCATGTAATAGTGGTTTGGATCTAATGAACTCCTTCAGTTTTACTTTGTCCTGGAAGCACTTTCTCTGCCCTTCTATTCTGCATGACAGTTTCGCTGGATAGAGTATTTGTGGCTGTAGGTTTTTGATTTTCATTACTTTGAATATTTCTTGCCAGTCCCTTCTTGCCTGCAGGGTCTCCTTTGAGAAATCAGCTGATAGTCTAATTGGGACCACTTTGTACATAATTCTTTTCTTCTCTCTTGTTGCTTTTAAGATTCTCTCTTTACCTTTAATTTTTGACAATTTGATTATAATGTGTCTTGGAGTGGTTCTCCCTGGGTCCAGGTTTTCTGGAACTCTCTGTACTTCCTGGACCTGTGAGTTTATTTCCTTCCCCAAGTTCAGAAGTTCTGCTTCACTATTTTTTCACATAATTTTTCAATTTCTAGTTCTTCTTCTTCGCCCTCTGGGAATCCTATAATCCGAATGTTCGTTCACCTATAGCTGTCCCAGAGGTTTCTGAGCCTCTCCTCACATTCCTTACTTTTTGTTTCCTCTTTCTGCACTGGTTGACTCTTTGTTCCTTCCCTATGTTCCAATTTGTTGATTTGATCTCTGGTTTTCATTTCCTCACCACTTTTCTCGTATGTGTTTTCGTTCGCTTCAGTATGACTAGCTTTCATTCCTTCCCCGTCTTGTTCCAAATCTTCTGTTAATTCTGTAAGCCACCTTATGACTATAGCTCTGAACTGAGCCTCAGAAAGATTTCCTATTTGTTCATCGGTCAGGTCCCGCATCTGCTGCCTGGTGAACTGCGTCACTGGGATTTCAATCGTGATCTGCTTCATCCTGACAGCTTTGTGTTTAGCTTTGCTTCCTTCCTGGTGGGCTATAGGGGGCAGAGCCCCATGCACTTGTCACTACCTGGTGACAGGCAGCGACCTTTTTTGCCACACTGTGGTGCTTTGTGTGGGGGCGGGGGTCCAAGATGGATTCCTGCCATTACTCTCCGCTGAGAGACCAGGATCCTTTTCCTCCGTCCCCACGTCCTCTGTGCCTCGCAGTCCAAGGCATTGGGGGTTCTGCCTTCCCCAGCGTTGTAATCTTGACTGCAGCCAGGATTGCTCCCCTGGCGTTCCTCGCAGTCCCGCTGCTATCTCCACTGCTACCATAGACAACATCGCCCGACCTTTCCACTCCGATTTTTGCCCCTCCTACCCGTCCGGACAAGCACCGCTGGTTTATAACTTCATATGCTGGGCTTCCATGTAGCTTTTTCTGGGATTTCTGGTTATCTTTGGTTTTGAGGTAGTTGTATTCCTACTTAGTTGTGGAGGGAGACCAAGCGTGTCAGTCTAAGCCTCCATCTTGGCTGGAAGTAGTTTAAAACTTCTTAAAAGCATCAAAGAGCAAATGACATATACGAGGTCTGTTTGGAAAAAGTTCAGCCATCGTTACTATAACAAGAATGATTTGTGACATCAATGTAACCTGGCGGCCAAGGAGTGGACTGGAATGTGCATGTGTGAACAATGATGACTTCACTGTACTAGTTAGTGGGGACAGTAGATGCTGCTGAGTGAGCACGTGTACTGTGTGGCCACCGCATTCAAATTACAAAGTAGAGCAATAAATTTGCATTAGATTTTGCATTAAGTTTGAACATTTCTCTGTGGAAACTATTCAGTAATGATTCAGAAGGCTGCAGCTGTGGGCAACTGGTGATCAGCAGCTTCATCACAACACGCCCGCTCATACATCACATCTTGTGCAGTGTTTTGGTGAAACATCAAATCATCCAGGTGACTCAGCCCCTCTGCAGCCCAGACTTGGCACCCTGAAACTTCTGGCTTTTCCCAAAACTTAAAATCACCTTTTAAAGGGAAGAAATTTCAAACTGTCGATGAGATTCAGGAAAATACAACAGGGCAGCTGATGGCAATTGGGAGAATTGTGTGAGGTCCCAAGGTGTCTACTCTGAAGGGGAGGTGTCACTGTCCGATTTACAATGTTTTTGTATCTTCTTCAATAAATGTCTCTATTTTTCACATTACATGGCTGGATACCTTCTGGACAGACCCTGTAAAAAAATTTCAGGCCAAAAACCAAGTACAGGTGAGAACCCAGAAAGGTGATCAGAGCACTAAAATTACCTGAGCTATAATTTTCTTCCTCGTGGGCACATGCATTAAAACAGCCAATATAAGGTGATGTACCTAACTAGGTAATTTTTTTTAAAGATTTTATTTTTAGAGATGGGAAGGGAAGGAGAGAGGGAAACATCAATGTGAGAGAAACGGATAGGTTTTCTCTTGCACACACCCTGACCGGGGACCGAACCCACAACCCAGGGATGTTCCCTAACTGGGAATCAAACCAGTGACCTTTCTCTTTGTACTTCATCACCCAACCAACTGAACAACATCAGTCAGGACCCTGATAGGTGATTCTTGCCCATAAAGCTGGGGCCCCCAAAAGCAGTGGACTACACAATTCACTGTGTTTCACAAGAATGGAGTCTGGGAAAAAAAAGAACATAAAGCCACCTTGGTGGATTTGCTGACACTTTGTGGCTTTGCAGTCCAAGTTCTTTCACCTGAGTGATTCCGCCCCCCCCCAAATTTTCTCAGGCACCTGGCAGAGACAAATCCTTCCTCTAAAAAGGCACTTTATTATAGGCCACAAAGGGCAACAACTGGCAAATTCATCGAGCACATGGAAATAAGGCACCATGAACAAAAAGCCAGCAGACACACAAATCAGTAGAACAGACTCACAATGCGTCAGGCACTGAAGGGGTCACATTCAATTACATACATGCTATACTATGTTTACTAAATTAGAGATGAGATTTTAAGTACCTGCAGGGAGCCATAAAATATAAAAAGTGACATAACATGTAAAAAAAAGTTTTAGAAATGAAGAAATAGCATCAAAAATTAAAATTCAATGGGTAAGTTTAAAAGATAAAATACAACCATAGCATTAGCTGCCTTAGAAATAAGTCAAAATAAATTATCCAGACCATAGCCCCTGAACACCTTTCAATTTTGTGCCCTTGGTGCCTCACCTGCCTCACCCAATCCTGATTCTACGAAAGAATGTACTTGAGGCAGAACATGAACCTAGGGATAAGACTGAGATGAAAGAGAATGAATAACAAAAAAAGTGGTAAATACACTGACTGTGTGTTAAACATGGTCTGTGGAGTTAAAAAGAAAAGAGGAAACCTCTCCTTTGCTGGCTTTGAACATACAAAGCAAGCTCCCGCGTTGTGGGCTGCCTCTCTTGCTGAAAGCAGGAAGGTAAGCTGAATGCTGCTGACAACCATGCGAGCCTGGCCTTCTCCAGCATAGCTCAGAAGAACCCCAGACTGCAGCCTATGAGAATCCTGCTGAGACTTGACTACTGATCCTCAGAAACTGTGAGATAATATGTCATTTTAAGCAGTTCAGTTTGTGGTAAATGATTTTCACATGTCAGAAGAGCAATGACCTCTGGAAAGAGGGGTTGTGATGGGGGATGATGGGGATTCCCAAGAGCTAACAATGTTCTATTGGGTTAGCCAGAAAGTTCATTCAGTTTTAAAGTAAAAATAAGATACATTTTTTAAAAACTTCACCAATAACTTTATTGAACACATTCACTGTTTTGTCCGCTACCGTCTGTCATTTTCAGACAATTTCATAACTCCATCTTTCCAAAACTTCTTGAAATCTTTTTGAGCAAAGAACTGTTCCAGGTGCCTTTTGCAGTCTCTCAGGGAATTGAAATTTCTTCCATTAATTTTGTAAAGACCGAAATAAATGGAAACCCAAAGTTGCAATGCCTAGCAAATACAGCAGATGAATCACAACTTCGCAGCCAAGTTATAAGTTTTTGCCTGATCATCAAAGAAACACATGGTCTTGCATTATCCTAATGGGAGATTATATGCATTTTCTGTTGCCTAATTCCAGATGCTTTTTGTCAAGTGCTGTTTTCAGTTGGTCTAATTAGAAGTAGTACTTGTTGGAAATAATCATTTGGTTTTCCAGACTAAGCTCATAATAGAGGATTCCTTTACAATCTCACCATATACACATCACCTTCTTTCAATGAGGACCAGCCTTTGGTGTGGTTGGTGGTGATTCATTTCGTTTGCCCCACAATCTCTTCTGTCCCACAATATTGTAAAGTATCAACTTTTCATTGCCCGTCACAATTTGTTTTAAAAACGGAATGTTTTGTTATAGAGAACTGCATGTGGAAATATGGTCAAGATTTTTTTACTTACATGGAACCCAAACATCAAAGTCATTAACATAACCAAACTGGTGCAAATGATTTTCAACACTTGAGTTGGATGTTTTGAGTATGTCGGCTATCTCCCATGTAGTATATAACATTGGTTATCCTCAATTAATGTCTTGATCTGATCACTATCAACTTCAACGGGTCTACCTGACTGTGGAGCATCGTCCAGCTCACAAACCACTTTTGACATGTTCAGTCACAGCACCTTCTCCATACACTGAACAAATCTTTTTTGCATTTCAGTTGTGTTTTTACCTTTCTTGAAATGATAAAGCTTAATATGCCAAAAATGTTGCATATTTTCTTCCATCTTCAGTATTAAAATGGCTACACAAAAATTGATTTTTTAAAAGTGCACACTGATGTGACAGCTGTCACAATACCATCTAACAAAATTGTTTCAAATGAAGTTAGACAACTAAGAACTAAGGAACTCTTTATCTGACCCATGTGGATATGCAGGGGTTGCTTTTTATTCTCTACACTGTCTTGTGCTCTCTTCTGTAGGGAGAGGCTGGGCCGGCTCTGGGGCCAATTGGCTTGAAGTCCCAGGCATGCTGGGCCTTAGGTGGGAGTGGGGATGAGGGGTATTCCAGAGGAGAGACCTGTGGGCTCAGAAGGCCCAGGAAAATATAATGCTGTGTTGCATTATACAGTTATATACACAATGTTGCATTCTACATTTGAAAGTTTGACAGTAGAGCTTAAAAGTTCTCATCACATGAAAAAATTTTGTGATTATGTGTGGTGATGTATGTTAACTAGAACAATGTACAATGTCCAGTCATTATACTACACACCTGAAACTAACTATTGTTGTCAATTTTATCTCAAAAACAAAAGTTGGCCCTGGTCCTAGTGGGGGACGTCCCCTTACCACTGCTCCTTTCCTGGACTGTGAGGACAGTGCAGCACAGGTGCCCCTTGCAAACCTCCTTGGGATGGCAGCCCCACAAGTGCTTAGTGGGAGTCAGGCAGGCAGGGTGACCTGGGCAAAAGACAAAGGCAGGAGGGGAGTAGGCAGATGTAGGAGCTCCATGGAAGAAAAGAGGGGAGAGAAGGAGCGAGGGAAGGGAAAGCACTGGAGAACTGTGGATGCTGGGGCCTTTCCTGCAGGCTCCTGATATCCATGGGGAGGAAGGGCCGCCTCTGACTGGCATTCCTGCAGGGATGGTCAGTCCTTCTCCCCAGGCTGGGCCAGGGAGGGAACACAGACCACGGGCACCTGGTGGCAGACCTTGTGCAGGTCCATGAGCAGCCATCAGCTTTTTTACCTGTGACCCTGTGTCCATGTTAAGTACTTGTGGGGATACGGGTTAAGTAAAGGAAGGGTTGTCTGGGGGCTGATGTAGGGACTGTGCCAAGAACATAAAAGGGATATGTTGTGCCAACAACTGAAGACATGATGCTGCAACCCTCTTTTCTTAAGGTCCAAAGAGAACAAATATCATCTTCTGCATTGTGCCCTGATGGCTAAAGCTGGGAACCCTGCTTTTAGGAAGTCATAGGGCATCTCAGTTCATATTCCAGAAGAGATGCCATTCAGGACTTAAAGCTGGTGCCCCAGGTCCTGGGGCACTCACTCCTGCTGCGCCAACATCACATACAAAGTGTTCCCATTCCAGCTCTCAGAGTCCTTTGGACCAGCAGCTTCAGCAACCCACTAATACAGCCTACAGCGTGGATGAACCTTGCAAACACTATTCTCAGTAAAAGCAGCTCATCACAGGGCATTTATTGTATACTTTAACTTATATGAATGTCCAAAACAGGCAAGTCCACAGAGACAGAAGTAGATTAAATGGTTGTGTAGGGTTGAGGGACAGGGGAAAAGGGAAGTGACTGCTAATGGGTGCAGGGTTTCCATCTGGGATGACCAAAATGTTCTAAAATTATGTAGTGGTAAATTAGTTGGCATTATAAATATACTAAACACCACTAAATTGTACATTTTAAAGTTACAAAATAAAATGTATGTTCTTAGGCCCCTTCCCAAACCGACAGAAAGCCTGGGGAAGAGGGCAGCAACCTGTTTTAATAAGTCCTCTAGGTAATTCTGACATTTTCAAGTCCAAGAACCACTCAACTAACCCAATCTCTAAAGATCTCAAACCCCACTGTGGCCACCATCCTCTTCCCAGGTGGGGCATTTCCCATGCATATCCCCTCTCTCACTTGTTTAAATCATTGCAGGGCAGCACCTCCTCCAGGAAACCCCCTCCAGCTCCCAGACTCAGACAAGTACACCCAGTTACTGAGCAGCCCTGCTATCCCAGGGAGGGTACACACATATCCACATGATGCAGTGAGAGCCCAGGGCCTGCTGATGAAGCCTAGGGGTTGCTCCCCAAGGCCAGGCTCTGCTCTGAATCCTAGAGTGCCATGCAGGCTACAGTGCTAGCAGTTTCTCCAGCCCTCCCTTCCCTAGATTGTAGCACTGGCCTTGTCTGGAGATCCCCAGTGAGAGTAAAGAGGGCAGCCCCAGAAGCCCTGCCTACCTTGGCTGCAGGGCCTCTTCTGCAAGACAGCCTGGAGCCTTTATGCACAGTTAGGAGACCCCACAATCCACACTAGGTGCTGATCACTATGTCTTCCTCCATTGGACAGAAGTGAGGTGTGGCTGGGAGAGTCCCCAAGAACACAGTAACTGAGGTGGATCTAAGGGGCCTGGAATCTATCAAGACCTTGGGCACCTGGAAGATCCATACATGTTAGCTCTGCCCACTCACCTCTCCTCAGGGACTGCAATGTTATCCATTTCTTTAAATATTTCCCATATTTTAACAGTTTTACAGAAGACTCAATGTAGGGTGGGCCCTCTCTGGACCCAAGGTCCCTCATGGTATATGGGTGATATCCTCTTGGCACCCTCTGTGCCATGCCACCCCAGCTTCCATCTGGGAACTCCCCTCTGCTGGGACCCAAGGGGGATTTGGGGGACTGTGTCACCCTCAGAGCAGCCCATGCCATGTTGTGCATTGCCCCCAGAGTCTGACCTCCTACGTACCCACTCATGAGAACAGGACTGCTGTCCGCTGCTCTGTCGGCATCCAGGAGCTCGATAAGCTACTTAGAGCCCGTGAGACTCAAGGGCCTGGAATACACTAGGGGCAGGTAGGTGGGTACCTTCAGCACTAGGGTTGGAAGAGCTAGGCAACATGTCTGGACCCCGTGCTCCCAGCACAAGGGCTCGGACCATCTGGTCCTGGATCAACTGGTCAGGCCAGGTGTTCAGGGAGCAGATGCAGCCCTCCAAGCCTTTTCAGGGCTGCCTTGATCTCAGCCCCACCTGCCTTCTGGCTGAGACCCCAGGCCTATTCCTAAATCCAGAGACATCTCTCTGTGTTTTCAAGCCACCATCCCTCTGTGTTTTCAAACCACCATCCCTCCATGCACAATACATGAATTCACTTAATGCCACTAAAATGTACTTACAAATTGTTAACATAGTAAATTTTACATGTATTTTGCTATAATAAAAAGAAATCCCAATCTCCAGGGGATGGAGGAGATGGGAGGTACTTCTATAGCCCAATATCCCAGCTGTGTACCCTCTACTCACCCACCCACGCTGCCCAAACTAGAGTGTCCTCTGCCAGCTTCAGTCTAGCCCCTGCCGGTCACAGGTCAGGCTATACAAGTGAGTCAGGAATCCAAGACCTCAGCTCTCATTCCCTCTGCCTCTCCCCTCCTATCCCAGGACCACCCTTAACCCACTCAAGGCTTTCCACCAATTTATATACACGTCCCAAACCCAAAGAGGGCAGCATTCCTCTACCCAACTAGCTTGGTGTCCACACCAAGCAGTCTCCATGAGGTTGCTTTTGTTCTGGCCCAGCCTAAGCTGCAGGCAGGGGTAGTGCCCCTTGGGTGGAAGGACACCCTCGTGACACTGCATTCCTTCCCCAGCCAGAGAAAAGTTATGTCACAGGCTAGCAGAGCAGTTCACCTACCTGCACAACCTCTAAGAAGGGGACAGACTACAGCAGGAGAGCCCAGAGCAGCACCATCAGCTGCAATAGCGTGCTGGTAGCCACAAGATTCAGATCCAGTGACCACTGAGTCAGTCTTTGTGCAGAAGGGGTGAGGGCTGTTTTCATAACGCGGCCACCAGAAGCTCCTTCCCAAAATAAACCAAAAACCTCCCTAAAGTGAAGAAGGGAAAGAACTCCCAGTTATCCTTCCAGAAGGGCTCATTCTGGTCTCACAATACAAAGAGCTGAGAGACCGTGGATAATACCGCTGGCCCTCCTTGAGCACGAGTCAAATAACAATCTCATCCCCCTCCTCTGAGGACCTCATTGCTGTCACATGGATACTGTCCAAGGTCTGTCTTCCTTTGCCCTAAGTAACTCCAGAAGTGGAAACGGTAGTGTAGTTCCCAAGCTACAGTGCCAGGTTGAGGACATGCTAATAGCAGAGCAGACAAGTCTAAATTCCTAAAGAAATGTGTGCAGATGGCATACCTCCCTCCTCCCTAGTGGAGCCTGTGGTCTACACTGAGGGTGGAGCCAGGCAGCTCAGACACGCAAGAAAGGACAGGAGCAGCCAATCAGCAGACAGCTGGGCACACCTGGCTCCAGTCTTTAGGGAAAAGGGTGGTTGGGGGGTGCTGGATGGCCAAAGTCAAAGGGCAGTCCAACGGTTAAGTTATAATTTCTTAAGGTGAGCAAAGCTCACTGAGACAGCACCTACTGTGTCACCACCACCTGTGGAAGGTGAAGGTGAAGTGTCTAGAACATAAAGGGACAGCAGAGACCCCACAGCAGCAGTCAGGAGGCAGTCTGTCAGATTTATTTATTCTATGAAACATAACCCAAGAACACAGGAGCAATTCTGTTCATCTCTAGAAACTCACAACTAGCTCCAAAACAACAGAAATTTTAAACTACAAAAGATGAGTTGTATTCAGCAAATATAAAGGGTAACTTCAAGCTGTGTCAAACGTTTATAAGACTATTTACAGTGCCTGGGTATGGATTCAGATCTCGCCAGCCTCCTTCTCCTCCGATGTCTTTCCGTTGGACCTCTCAAGCCTCCAGTCAGTGGCCCGGCGCTCACTCCGCCCTTGCTCCCAGGATTCCTCCCTTGATGCCCGTTCTCTGGAGAACCTGGGAAATGGGAACCAGAGGCTCAGCAGAGGCTCTTGTCTCCCTTCTGACTGTCTCTTCATGTGCCAACAACTTGGACCCTCAACACCTGATCAAGGAAGGCTAAAACCCACCACACCTGGAAAGGCTCCCTGGCAGATCAGAGGGCAGCCAGGACTGCCATCTTATGCCCAACCTATAACCACGAAAAAATGATACTTGCAAAGTTTTCTAACAATAGCTATAATATAAAGGAAGCAAAAGAAAATATAACTTAAATCTACACCTGGGATATGATCCATTATGAAAAAACACAATGAAAAGAGTGCTAACAGTGGTTACAAGTGGTGTTTATTCCCCTTAGAAAAACCACAACAAAGGTAAATCAGGTCTGGTCAGGACACAAATCACAGGGGCTCTGTGCATCTAAGTGACAGTGAGTGGGCAGTCCCTGAGTGTGGTAGACCACCAGTGGGGGCTGTCCCCATGTGTAACCACCTCCACAGCCTCTCAGCTGTCCCATCCCTGAATCCATCTGCTACTTTTAGCTAAGGGCTCCCAGTGCTCTGGGCCCCATTCATGACTCCTTAAGGCCCCAACCCTCAGTCCCACGGATGCCCAGCCAATCTCCTAAGCAACAGGTATGGCCAACAGGCCCTGATGACAGACCCCACCAGACCCTGGGAACACAAAGAGAAGGGGCTCACTCCTGGTTGCAGCTACTGAAGAAGTCAGAGTAGTTACTTGTATTTCGCACTCTGATCCCTGGAAGCCCGGCGGTGGCCCCGGCTGTGGCTCCGGGAACGACTGCGGTGGCGCCGGTGTCTGTCTCGGGACCAGGACCGGGAAGACTTTCTTCTTTCTCTGGAGGTAGATCTTGACCGCCTCCGACGCCGGTCCCGGGAACGTGACCTGCAGTGGATGACCAGAGGCTCTGAAGGCTGTGGTGACCCTACCCCAAATACCCTCCTCTCTCAGCACGTTTTGCTTGATGCTTACTGGTATCTCCCCCTTTCTCCCATATATTTAGAACTTGGGCTCACCATAGTCTCACCAGTTAATCATTCATCAGAAAGAATTATGGCCAGATCCTTCCCACAAATGCTTCCCAAAAACATTTTGCCAGGAAACTCCTGGCCACACAAAAGACCTCAGCAGCACCCTCTAATTGTCCCTCTCACTGACAGTGGATCTTTTTGCTGCACTAAGCCCCAACCAACCCAAGAGATGGCGCTTGAGTCTTGCCTTGCATCCGTGCCCTTCACAAGCCAGCTCTACCCACCAGATAATAATTGTGAAGTTATAAACGTTAAGTATTAAGAAAAATGCATGTGGAAAAGAACATTTGACTTGCAAACTCTTAAATGGATCTAGAAACCTACCTCCTACGATCTCTGGTTCTTGATCCAGACCTAAAAGAAAAGGAAAAAACTGAACAATTTCTCCTAAACAGCCCCATCCCTCACTTCTAAGGGGAGGTGCCCCAAATCCATGATGTGAAGTAGGGTCAACTTCCCACAGAAACCTGTTATCTTCTAGCCGTTCACTCATTCTCAGGCCTGCAGCACCAAGTGTCAATGCTCACAGAATGAAGCCTACCCCCAACCCTCAGCTCCTAGCTGCCTTTGGGCAAAAGGACAGGATCAGCACCCTGAGTTCAACAACTGGCTCTGAAAAGTCTTTACAGCAAGTAATATCAGAGCAATGCAAACAGTCAAAAAGTTAAACAAAAATCTCAAGTTCTAAACATAGGCTCACTTTCATATGAGGGTCACATGAGCTCCTTGGGAAATAGTGTATAATCAGCAATCCAAAAAATACACATTGCAATGAGGTCTCGTTCTACAGCATAAATTTACATGATTGCCACCAACATGTGCTAAGAAGGAAGTGACAAAAGACACTAATAAACTATGTGGCTTGAGGTGACTTGATAAAGGCTCTTGGAAAGCAATTTCTGTAACACCTACCATTATTTATATATTAAATTCCTTTGTCCCAAAAACTCTATGGAATTTTATAAAAAACTCAAACATACTCAAAGATGATCTCTAGAGTACTTGTTCAAATGTAGTTTTTAGGATAGACAACAAAAGCAAACGTAAACGAGTAGGACTATATCAAACTAAAAAACTTTTGTACAGCAAAGGAAATCATCAACAAAATGTAAGAAAATATTTTCAAATCATATATCTGATAGGGACTTAATATCCAGAATATATAAAGAACTCCTATAATGCAAAAGAAAAAATACCCAATTAACAAATAGCAGAGGATCTGAATACACTTTTCCAAAGACATAAAAATACCAATGGGTACATAAAAAGGTGCTCAACATTACTGATCACCCGGGAAATGCCAATCAAAACCACAATGAGATATCACCCCTTTTAGACTAGCAATCATCAAAAAGACATTTCAAGTGTTGGCAAGAATGTGAAGAAAAGGAAACCCTGATACTTTCTTGGTGGGAATATATTGACAGATTAGTGCAGCCGCTATGGAAACCAATATGGAGGTTCTTCAAAGAATTAAAACTAGAACTACCAATGACCCAGCAATTCTACTTCTAGGTAAAGTAGTCCCCCTTTTCCTTACTTTCATTTTCTGAGGTTTCAGTTACCCACAACCAAACTCAGTCTGAAAATATTACATGGAAAATCCCAGAAATAAACAATAAGTTCTGAATTGCACACGGTTCTGAGTAGACTATGAAATCTTGCAGCATCCCACTCTTCTATAAATCATCCATTCGTCCAGCGTATCCATGCTGTAAATATTACCCACTTGATAGTCACTTATTAGCCATCTTGGTTATAAGATCAACTGCTGAAATATGGCAGTGCTTGTGTTCAAGTCACCTTTATTCTACTTACTAATGGCTACAGAGCCATGCTGGCAATTAGGATATGCCAAAGAGAAGCAGTCAAGTGTTATGTATACATAGGAGAAAACATATATAGGGTTTGGTACTATCTGCAATTTCAGGCATCCACTGGGGGTCTTGGAATCTATATCCCATGAGGAAGGGGGGACCACTATAGTTATCTAAATGAAACGAAATCACTATCTCAAAAAGATATCTGCAACCCCAACTTAAGCGTCTACTGACGGATGAAGGAAATGCGATACCTACATACAAGGGAATGTTATTCAACCATACAAAAGAATGGAA
Organism: Furipterus horrens; assembly: GCF_987537825.1. Taxonomy (NCBI): domain Eukaryota; kingdom Metazoa; phylum Chordata; class Mammalia; order Chiroptera; family Furipteridae; genus Furipterus; species Furipterus horrens. Next base: position 119,865,254 of record NW_028327175.1, on the reverse strand, counting down.
TTCTGCCATCTGTGACAACATGGATGGACCCTGAGTGCATTATGCTAAGTGAAGTAAGTCAGACAGACAAAGACAAATACTGTATGATATCACTTGTATGTGGAATATAAAAAACCTCAAACTCAGATACAGAAGCAGGGGTGGAGGGGAAGTGAATGAAAAGGGTGAAGGTGAGGGAAAAAAGAATATTCAGTTATTACACATCATTGTAAGGACACATCTGCTGTGGGACGATCTCGGAAATCAGGTGAGTGTCCCCAGGTGCCAGTGCACACAGACACGACCAAAACCACATTGGTCACCTCTGTGTAAAAAGGGAGTTGCATGTTTTGCTTAATACATTTTTATACTGTTTCAGTCTCAATAATCAGATATTAGGTAATTAAAACAATGAAAAGACACACAAAATGTACAACAAATATTTATTTGTTCTTTCTCATTTACGTACTGAGGAATTCCTTCAAGAAAGCCCAGTTTCTGGGCCTTTCAAGGACAATGAGCTGTGTCCAATGAGCTACTCCTGGTTCAAGTCTCTTCCTTGAACTCTGACCAGACTCAACATCTCTACTTGGATGTCTCTCAGGCATCTCAAACTGAGTATGGCCAGAGCCAAATTATACTCCCCACATTGTCCTCACTGATCCCAGTATTCCCCACCTCCCTAAGTGGCCACCAAAGGCCAGAAACCATAATGCCAACTCCATTCCCCTTTGCATGTCCACAACTGACTACCAACAAATCCTATCAGCTCTAGCCCCAGAACACACCAGGACCCATCCCATACTCACCTGATTCAAATTGCTACCTCTTCCTTCTGGACTCCCAGCTGGCTCCTCACTGTTCTTGGTGATTCCACCCCTACCACCTGAACTTATTCATAACAAGGCAGCAGGTCCCACCCTCCTCCCTGGCCGCACATCACTGAAGTCAAAGCCAGAGCCTAAATAGCTCCAAAGCCCTACCAACACAGCAAGACATGGCAGAGTGAAAACACATGCTCCTATCTCGTTTGCTGAGTGCTACATCCACAGGAGTCAGGGTGTAATAGGTTCCTCTCCGTCTTCTACTCTTTAGCTCTTTGGGGGGGGGGGGGGGTCCTACACTTTCCCAGGTAAGAATTAGGTCATCAAAGCTCTCATGCAGCTAGAATGGCCCAAACAGTTCCTACTGGGCCAGCCAAGACCTTGCTGGACTGATCATGCTGCAATGAAAGGAATAAGAGTTTCCTGAGGCACACATGGACTCACCTCCTGCTGAGCCGCTCCTCCCTCTCCCTCTCTTCTCTTCTCCTCAAGCGATCCTGATTTCTCTTCTCCTGCTTTTCAGACACAGTTTTCTAAATAAATGAGAAATTGGCAAATGAGAGAAGGACAAGTTACACAAACTAGAGTGTGAATATTGTTTAACAAAGCATGCTTATATGATCTCAATATTGGTAATTTAAAAATCTAAGAGAAATTCTTAAAAAACAAGAACATGATCATTTAAAAAACTTCTTATTCAATGAAAAATGGAAAACTAATTTAAAAATCTTTTAGCATTACATTTTATACAGTGACAAACTGCACATTCTAAAAGGCTGCAGTATTTACTTGTAAGTCACAGGAAATTTATCATGTTACTTGAAAAAAAAAAATCAATCCAGAAAGTAAGTTTTTTACAACTTTATGGTAAAAGAGAAAACAGGTGTCTGACTAAACACATCTTGCTGTCAGGAGCCAAGCTCCTGCTGCCAAAGAGCAGGCTGTCTTCAGGTGTTGAGTGCTATGTTAGCTTTAGACCTGGCCTCATAGGGACAGCAGGCCAGAGGAAGGAGACTGTAAACTCCACAACTAGCTTTCAACACCAGCCTTAACACATGGCTCATCAGGCTTGATTGTGAACCCCAAAGAAAAGAAACTGCACCACTGGAACATGATCAGCACAGCTTAGCACAAAGCACGATGTCCAATCTGCACATCCCCCATATCGAACACCTTTCAAAGCCTTTCAATGGCCTGATCTCTCTATTGAAATGAAGTCCTGAAGGAAAGTAAGAACCAGTGAGACAAGTGGTAATCATTCTTCTTATACTCATGAAGGCATGAAGGATGATTTTAAATCTCAGTGTGGACTACAGCCAGAGCATGTCCCCAGGAAGAGAGGGCACAGTAATGTCTGGGAGACAGGCTAGCTCTCCTCCCCAAAGCATCTTCCAGGTAGGAGAATCTTCCTGTCTGGCACCTGCAGCTCTACGGCTGAGACTCCAATCACCTTGTACCTGGAGCAGGCACACACAATGGACAGGTTAGGGTTAATGATAGAAGTCTCCGCACATCTGCTTCCTCTTCTTCCATGCACACTCTTCCTAAGTGGATCTGACTGCGAACAGGCCTGTGGTGTGGTATCATTTCCTTTCCAAACCCTTCCTACTCCCTAAAAAAAATCTACCCACCTTTGACAAAGAAAGCCTAATTTTTTTTTTTTTTATTTCAGAGAGGGGAAGGGAGGGAGAAAGAGAGTGAGAGAAACATCCATATGCAAGAGAGGACCAGGCCAGCAACCCAGGCACGTACCCTGACTGGGAATGGAACTGGCAACCCCTCGGTTCACAGGCTGACGCTCAATCCACTGAGCCACACCAGCCAGGGCAGTCTTACTATTCTTATACCCCAGCATTTACTTCAATTTGTAGCCTTGAGGTGTGAACACATCTGGGTCTACTGTAAGTGAAGCCATCTCTGATTAGGGCACAGAACTCCCGTCGTCGTCGTCGTCGTCGGCAGCCGTCCGTCTCGAGAGACGATGGTGTAGCTTCTTAAGAGTCTATCTGCACCGCCGAGAATGGCTGTGCAGTCCGACTCGGGAGTGACATGGTATCTGTCTCCTCCCGTGTTGAATCGACATCTTGTGATGACGCTGAAGCTACAGAGCCTGGGCAGGGTAATATGGAGGGTCTGCTGTTGCCCATGCAGCAGACCCCCCTCTCTTCGCAGCTGAAGGATCCAAGGGAAAGACGGAGTCAATACAGCTTGGCTTCAGGTGCGCCGCAGGAGTTGCCGGTGTTGACTACAACGTCAAACCGCCTTAGGGACTCCGGCTCCGGATTTTCTGTCGGGGTTTACTCCCTTAGCCTTTCCCCTGAAGAGGTATGCCGCAAGGCAGCGGAGGTTTTTTGGAGTCAGAGTTTTCCTTCTCTGTGGAAACTATATACTACTCATAACTGTAAAAGTAGTACCTCCTTTCTAAATCAGGTTAATAATTCTTAAGGTTTCAAGGGAAAATATTTTAATACATTCACATTTCTGATGCTGAGATACAGTTAAGATAAATAAAAGGCTTGCCCTGACTGATGCGGCTCAGTGGGTTGGGCGTCATCCCGCAAACAGAAAAGTAACCAGGTTAGACTCCTGGATAGAGCACAACCTGGATTATGGGCCAGGCCCCTGGTTGGGGGAGTGTGAGCGGCAACTGAGTGATATTTCTCTCCCTTTCTCCCTTCCTCTTTCTCTAAAAATAAATATACAAAATCTTTTTTAAAAAAGGAAAGAAAAAAAGCTTTCAGGATAAAATTATCAGTGATATGACATGGAAATACAATTTATAGGAGAAATGGAAATGACATTTCCAAATGCTAAGAAGTTCTTTTTTTAAAGTATTTTATTTATTCATTTTTAGAGGGGAAGGGAGGGAGAAAGACAGGGAGAGTAACATCAATGTGTGGTTGCCTTTCATGCACCCCCAACTGGGGACCTGGCCCACAACCCAGGCATGTGCACTGACTGGGAATGAAACTGGGACCCTTTGATTCACACACTGGCACTCATCCACTGAGCCACACCAGCCAGAACTAAGCAGATTTTTTTAATGGGGATGATACTAGACACTACATTGTTATTTATGTTCTATTGGCTAAAGTATTTTTACATCTTTGATACCCATAAACTTATGAAGAAAAAATCTGACTTAAAAATGTGTAATATGTCTGGGAGGGAGGTTGGCCAGGCGGCAGAGCGGCACAGCTCTCAACCTGACAGGGAAGTGACCCTGGGGGTCATGCCTGCCTACCCCGAGGTGGAGGAACAGACGGACGCACAGACGGATGACAGGGCAGAGGCTGGGAGCCGAGCCGGGCTACTAAAGAGTGAGCGGGTCAGGCTCAGCGTTGGCCACTCTGTCTGTCCACTGAATGAAGTGCCTGCCCCACTGAGCCCCGAGCCCAGCGCTTTCCCTGCAAGATGGACGGTTTCGCCACAGCCTCAATATACAATTGTTAACAGTTTGCCACATATGAGGAGGGAACAAAAAAAATTTTACAAAAAATTGTGTATTCGGAGCAGAAAAGATGGCGGCGGAGTAGGTAGCAGTGTTGTCTGCTTGCTCCCATCATGGAAGGACTTGGAGTACTAACACGGAGAGGAGTGAGTGAGTGTGGACTTCAGATAGGGCAAGTAGGGAAGGGAGTGTGGGAGCGGCGTGAGAGGGGCAGAAAGCTCAGCCCGTGCTCTCCAAGCGAAGTTGCTGGGCCTCCCAGCCCGGTGCCTCTGCCGCATCGCACCCGAAAGGGGCAGCTGCGGCACATTAGCCGGTATCTGCTTGGAAGCTTTCCCCTGCCAAGGGAGCACCAACCAGCAAAGTCCCGGAAGAAGTCAGCGAGAAGGTTTGACTGAAATAGTCGGAGGCGTGGGAAAACTGTATGAACTGAGTCTAGGTGGGGACTCCCTTGGCTGGAAACCCTGGGCTGACAGCTCTGCACCCCGGGCACTTGCATCAAGGCTCCACCAAACAAAAAAGCAGAACTGAGCCAGGGAGAGGGGCCCATATGGGAAAGCTGCAGCGGAACTGCAGACTCGGTAGGGACCCCAGGCAGGCAAGTGGCACATGCAGGCATACAGGCAGGGACGCAGGCCGGTGCTGCAGCTTGGAGGCAACACAGAGACATTTTTGGAGGAGCAGATACAGGACTTGAGGCTGGGCAGGGACTATTGTTATGCGCACTGGCCCACCAGCAGAACAGCATTGCTAGACAAGCCTGCGGAGGGCTGAGGGTGCCGCAGCACCAGGGGGGAGGAGACTCAACTAAGTGCGGGTCACAGCAGAGCGGCGGCAGGCCCGTAAGTGAGACTAGCAACCCCAGAATCAAGCTAGATCGCCTCACAACCGGCCAGCCAGAAAAGATTTGAAACCCATGGAATTTTGATCAGGGGAGGATCCAGAAAAAGAAGACAGCGCCCAAAGGTTGTACTGGCATCTCCACAAAAGAACTCAAGACAAGGTGGGCAGAGTAACTCTCCATCAACTAGCCAGAGGGAAGAATCCACCAAAGAGTAACTGAAATACAACCGGACAGCTTAAACAAACGGCATAAAGGGCATCCCAAGAGCATCAGGCGCAGGAGACCAAAGAGACTGCACCACTGAATCCCCCAGGTCTCCTATACAGAATTGCATACCACAAATGCGGGAAATCAAAGCAGACAAATCTAAGAAACAAAAACAAACAAGAAGCATCCAACACGGGGAGACACAGAAACAACCTCCCAATGAAAGGTAAAGAGGAATCCCCAGAAAAAGAGATAGATGGAACAGACATAAGCCCACTATCAGACACGGAATTCAAAAGAATGATTATAAGGAAGCTCAATGAACTTGACAAACTCAAAGAAAACTACGACGAACTCCAGGGAAGTTACAAGGAACTGACTGAGAATTACACCAGCATAAAAAGGACATAGAAACTATCAATAAGAACCAGGAAGAAATGAAGAATACAATTTCTGAAATGAAGAACACAGCAGAAGTGATCAAAAGCAGGCTAAATGAAGCAGAGGATCAGAGCAGTGAGTTAGAGGACAACGTAGAAAAAAATTCTCAGACAATACAACAAAATGAAAAAAAATACTAAAAAGGAATGAAGAAAGAGGGTTTAAGAGAACTGCTGGACAGCATGAAATGAAAACATATTCGAATCATAGGGATACAAGAATGTGAAGAAGAGGAGCATGGGGTAGAAAACCTGACTGAAAAAGTAATGACAGAAAATTTTCCTAACTTGATGAGAGAAAAAGTCATGCAAGTCCAGGAAGCACAGAGGGTCCCAATGAAGATGAACCCAAGGAGGCCCACTCCAGGGCACATCATAATTAAAATGGCAACATTCAAAGATGAAGAGAGAATCCTAAAAGCAGCAAGAGAAAAACAGCAAATAAAACACAAGAGAGCTCTGAAAAGGCTATCAACTGACTTCTGAACAGAAACACTACAAGCCAGAAGGGAATGGTCAAAAATATTTCAAGCAATAAAAAACAAAGGCCTACAATCAAGAATACTCTATCAAGCAAGGCCCTCTTTCAAAATGGAAGATGAAATAAGGAGTTTCCCAGACAAAGGAAGACTAAAAAAATATATCTCCACCAAACCAGTGTTGCAAGAGATGCTAAAGGGAATGCTTTAAGAAAAAGCATAATAATAACCTTAAATGTCAATGGATTAAATGCTCCAATCAAAAAACATAGGGTAGCGAAATGGATACAAAAACATGACCCACATATGTGCTGTCTACAAGAGACACACCTCAAAACAAAAGATTTACAAAGACTGAAAGTGAAGGGATGGAAAAAAGTATTCCAAGAAAATGGACATGAAAAAAAAGCTGGGGTAGCAATACTTAAATCAGACAAAACAGATTTCACAGCAAAGGTCATAAAAAGAGACAAAGAAGGGTATTTCAAAATACTTAAGGGAATAACCCATCAAGAAAAACTACAGGCCAATATCGCTGATGAACATAGATGCTAAAATCCTCAACAAAATTTTGGCAAACAGGATCCAGCAACACATTAGAAAGATCAGATACCACGATCAAGTGGGATTCATCCCAGGGATGCAAGGATGGTTTAATATTCATAAATCAATAAATATACCCCTTCAACAAAATGAAAGACAAAAATCACACAATCATATCGATAGATGCAGAAAAAGCATTTGATAAAGTACAACACCCATTTGTGATGAAAACACTCAGCAAAATGGGAATAGAGGGAGCACACCTCAACATAATAAAGGTCACATACAAGAAACCTGGAGCCAACATAATACTCAATGGACAAAAACTGAAAGCATTCCCCTGAGATCAGGAACAAGACAAGGATGTTCACTCTCTCCACACCTATTCAACAGTGCTGGAAGTTCTAGCCACAGCAATCAGACAAGATAAAGAAATAAAAGGCATCCAAAATAGAAAAGAGGAAGTAAAACTGTCATTATTTGCAGACGACATGATTGTGTACTTAGAAAACCCTACAGACTCCACTAAAAAACTGCTCGATATAATAAGCATATTTGGCAAAATAGCAGGGTACAAAATCAATATTCAGAAATTGAAGGCATTTCTCTACACCAATATCAGAGATAGAAACGAGAAAAAAAAATCCCATTTACTACAGCAACAAGAAAAATAAAGTACCTAGGAATACACGTAACCAAAGAGATAAAAGACCTGTACTTGGGAAACTACATAACACTGAAGAAAGAAATTAAGGAAGATGCAAATAAATGGAAGCAAATACCATGTTCATGGATGGGAAGAATCAACATCATTAAAATATCCATACTACCTAAAGCAATTTATAGATTCAATGCAATCCCTATTAAAATACCAATGACATATTTCACAGACCTAGAACAAATCCTTCAAAAATTTATATAGAACCAAAAAAGACCCCAAATAGCCAAAGCAACCTGGAAAGAGAACACAGCAGGAGGAATCACAATACCAGACATCAAACTACATTACAAGGCCACGGTAATCAAAACAGTCTGGTACTGGCATAAGAACAGACATATAGATCAATGGAACAGAATAGAGAACCCAGAAATAAACCCAGGTCTATATGGTCAACTAATATTTGACAAAGGGGAAAGGAGCATAAAATGGAGTGAAAAGAGCCTCTTCAACAAATGGTGCTGGGAGAACTGGACAGGGACATGCAAAAAAATGAAACTAGATCACCAACTTACACCACACACCAGAACAAACTCAAGATGGATCAAAGACTTAAATGTAAGCCGTGACACCTTAGAAGTCCTAGAGGAAAACATAGGCAGGAAAATTTCAGGTATCCCACGTAGCAATATTTTCACTGATATATCTGCTAAGGCAAGGGAAATAAAGGAAAGAATAAACAAATGGGACTATATCAAACTAAAGAGTTTCTGTTCAGCGAAAGAAAACATCAGGAAGATGAAAAGGAAACCAACCATATGGGAAAACATATTTGCCAATGATACCTCAGACAAGAGACTGATCTCCAAAATATATAAAGAACTTACACATCTCAACACCAAGAAGACAGACAGCCCAATTAAAATATGGGCAAAGGACCTGAACAAACACTTCTTCAAGAAGGATACACAGAGTCCATAGACACATGAAAGAATGTTCAACATCACTAGCCATCAGAGAGATGCAAATAAAAACCACAATGAGATGCCACTTTACACCAGTCAGAATGGCCATCCTAACAAATCAACAACCAACAAGTGCTGGCGAGGATGTGAAGAAATGGGAACCCTACTGCACTGTTGGTGGGAATGCAGACTGGTGCAGCCACTGTGGAAAACAGTATGAAGTTACCTCAAAAAACTAAACATGGAACTGCGTTTTGAACCAGCGATTCCACTGCTAGGATTATACCTGAAGAATCCTGAAACCCCAATTCGGAAGAACCTATGCACCCCTATGTTCATAGCAGCCGTATTCACAATAGCCAAGTGCTGTAAACAACCTAAGTGCCCGTCTGTAGATGAGTGGGTTAAAAAACTGTGGTACATTTACACAATGCAGTACTATGCAACAGAAAAAAAGAAAGAACTGTCATTTGCGACAACATGGATGGAATTAGAAAGAATTATGCTTATTGAAATAAGCCAGGCAATGAAAGAAAAATACCGTATGATATCACCTGATACAGGAGACTAATGAACAACACAAACAAATGAACAAAACTGAAGAAGGAACAGAATAACAGTTATCAGTGGGGAGGGAGAGAAGGGGGATATTAGTAAGGGAGAGGTCTAGTCAAGGAACATGTATAAATGACACATGGACATGGACAACGGGGTAGGAAATGACTGTGGGAAAAGGGGTGGGCTGGGTGGGGGAAGCAATGGGGGAAAAAATGGGACAATTGTAATTGAAAAACAAAAAAGTGTAATAAACTATATCTTTTTTTGTAGTAAAATGTGTCAAGACCAGTGCTGAGAAAATCCTCACTGCCACCTCAGCTCCTTCATCTAGTGGGAACCTCTCCTTAGATGCAGAGCCCTGCCACCCACTGCTACTTCCTAAGAGGAACCCAAGGGTCTCAGTCTTGATTATCATAGTGTTCTATTATAGGTGCCACGTGTCTGTCCTTCCACCAGATTTCAGGTGTCTGGAGGGAAAGCCTGCCTACCTCCCAGCATCCCATCTTCAGCACACAATATACAGCAGGGAAGACTCTGGTCAGATTCTAGCATCTAAAACATGATCAACCTTCCTTCTGTACCCAACATGTCAAACATTTTACAGCCTAACCCAGGAAAACAATCACCTCCTCATCTTAAACTGGCTCAAGGCTAGGGCCAGGATGTGTCACTCCCCATCTAGCCTAATCATCATCCATGCATTGCCTCTGTCTAAGGAGAAAAACTAGAGACTGCTGGTTCTTTCCCACCTCCTAATAAGTTTTTTTTTTTAAGTATATTTTATTGATTATGTTGTTACAATAGTTCCAATTTTTACTCCCTTTGCTCCCCTCTGCCCAGTACCCCTCCTCCCCTAGAAATCCCACCCCCACAAGTTATTTTGGAGATGTGCAAGAGACGTTTGTATCCTGTACTGGACTCTGCCATTATTTTCATAAAAAGGGAGTTCAGACTAAATGAATACCCAAGGCCCCACAGGTTCCCTGTATGAATGAAGTGATGAATTGAGCATTTTACTATAAAACTCAAGGCATGTTCTTGGAGAGAATTAAAACACACAGTTTTCTAGAGGGAAATGTGACAATCATGAGACTTCTCGGGTTTTTCCAGAAACACAATGCATTAACATACCCTCAATTGATCAAGCTTCTCACGGATCTGAATAAACCCCAAGTGCAATTTGCCCCCAAAGTGGTCTGCAAGACGACGATCATTGTCATGGAGACCAAGGTAGGCTGAGCAGACTTCACAGACACGCAACTTCTGCTGCTGAAAACTGGATGCAGGCATGGAATTTCTGTATTCTTCCTGGAGAAAGAGAATAGAGTAATAAAAGTGCCACCAAACATTCAACTCCAAAATGAAAATATTTGAAGGAACTATGGAAGTGACTTATAAATAAATAAAAACTGGGTCGTTTTCAAAGCTTGGTATTTTTAACCAATTCAATCTCACCATTATTTTTTTTTTTTGCCTTTTTTAAATTGTCATTCTTTTACAGTTGTCCCAATTTTCCTCCCGTTGCTCTCCCCTGTTCCACCCACCCTCCAGCTTCCACTGTCAATCCTTACCCTGTTGTCCATGTCCATGGCTCATTTATACATATTCCTTGACTAGACCCTTCTCCTTTCCCCGCTTCTCCCTCGCCCCCGCCCCTCTGGTCCCTGACAGTCTGTTCCTTGTTTCCATGCCTCTGGTTCTATTTTGCTCCTTTGTTTTGTTCATTAGGTTCTTCTTATAGGTGAGATCATATGGTATTTGTCTTTCACCACCTGGCTTATTTCACTTAACATAATACCCTCCAGTTCCATCCATGCTCATCATTTATTTAAGAAATGAACCAGCCCTGGCTGGTGTGGCTCAGTGGATTGAGCGTCTGCCTGCAAACCAAAGGGTTGCCAGTTCGATTCCCAGTCAGGGCGCATACCTGGGTTGCAGGCCAGGTCCCTGGTTGGGGGTGTGCAACACATTGATGTTTCTCTCCCTCCCTTCCCTTCTCTCTAAAAATAAATAAAATCTTTAAAGAATAAAAGTAAACCAACAGCCCCATCCGGGTAGTTCAGTTGGTTAGAGACTGTTGTCCTGGTTAGACTGTTGTCCTGATATGCTAAGGTTGTGAGTTTGATCCCTGGTCAGGGCCCATACAAGAATCAACTAATAAATGCACAAGAAAGTGGAAAACAAAATGATGTTTCTCTCTCTCTAATAAATCAATTTTAAAAAAAGAAAAAGAAATGAACCAACAGTGAGTTTCAAAGCAACAAAGAAAATTCAAAGCACTCAGACAAGCAGGATGCCTATTCTCAGAGGGTAGAAGTAAAGGCAGGTCTCGGCTAGGCACTGTACAGAGCTCTATGAGGAACAAAGGGGCAAGAAAGGAGAAGCTTCAACAGGGGCCTTCAAAAAACAAACCAAGAAACTCAAGAACTCTCCACAGAATTTGTGTCCGAATGTCTAAGAAACTGTAGCCCAGTGCAACCTCAAAAAATAAAATTTGGAAGGACAAATACATTACATACTCTCTTCAAAGTGTGGACAACAAAACAAAACACACTCCCTCCTGTAGCCACTACAACCTGAGTTCAATCACAAGAAATAACTCACTCAGACTTAAAATACATGAGACAGGAAAGAAATTAAACCATGACATGGTAACTGCTGCTTGTGCCTAAGTCAAAATGCACCTTCAAAATCCAGGTTTAAGATATGCATTCCAACAGTCATTTATCCTTATTTAAAGGGAGATTTGAAGTATGTAATCTATTAATTCACATATTCAAAACATCTTCTAGGAAATGCAAATTAAAGTAACATACCACATCATTCACTAAACTGGCTAAGATACAGAAAAACAGGCACTCTCATACACCGCTGGTAGGAAAAGCCTAAACTGGTACAACTAATGTGGAGTGCACCTTAGGGATCTCTCTGTGAAAGTGGCAGACATTATGTGCCATTACTAAAAACTCTCCTTCCAAGTTTATGTCCTAGAACACTCTTACATGCATTAGCAAACAAGTGCAAGTACACTCGCTATACAACCGTTTTAAAGATGTAAAACCCCCACCCTGACCAGCATGGCTCAGTTGGTTGGGCATTGTCCTGAAAACTGAAAGGTCACCAGTCTGATACCCAGTCATGGCACATGCTTAGGTTCAGTCCCCAATTGGGGTATGAATGAGAGGCGACCAATTGACGTTTCTCTCCCTTTTTCTACATCCCTTCTCCTCTTCTCTAAAAAATAAAACTTATCAAAAGAACCCCAAGAAACCCCCAATAACCTAAAAAACTGCCAACAGATAGTCATTATGTTCTTAAAACAGAATGCTACAGCAATAAGCTAAATAAATTTAAGTCTAAAGGCAGCAACATGGGCGAGATCTCACAAACAATGCTGAGTTAACAACCAAAGTGGAAGAAAGACATGGATATTATGGGCAGAATTTACACTGGATATTTTTTTAAATCCTCACCCAAAGATATGTTTATTGATTTTACAGCAAGTGGAAGGGAGAAAGAGAGAAGGAAGTAAGAGAAACATTGATGGGTTGCCTTTCTGTTCACGCCCCGACTGGGAATCTAACCTGCAACCTTTTGGTGTATGTTCTAACCAAGCCACCTGGCCAGGGATATGTAGGATTTTTTAATAGCACAAAGCACTCCCCCCCCCACACACACACATGCATAGTGTTTATGGGTATATATGTGTAATAAAGTATAAAGACATAATTAAAAACTATGTTACATGCAGTAATGCCTGCCTCTAGAGAGGGAAAGAATTGTAACTGGAGAGGTGAAACACTGAGAACTTGCATTTCTATTATAATGTGCTATATCTTTTACTAAAAGAAAAAAAAACAACCTTAAGCAAAAATTATAAATATATGGTGGCTACACAAATATTTGTGATATTCTTTCCCTTTCAGTAGTTTTCAAACTTTGAATGCCACACCCTCTAATCATCGGCAGCCGTCCGTCTCGAGAGACGATGGTGTAGCTTCTTAAGAGTCTATCTGCACCGCCGAGAATGGTTGTGCAGTCTGACTCGGGAGTGACACGGTATCTGTCTCCTCCCGTGTTGAATCGACATCTTGCGATGACGCTGGAGTGTCCTCTCCAGTGAAGCTGAAGCTACAGAGCCTGGGCAGGGTGATATGGAGGGTCTGCTGTTGCCCATGCAGCAGACCCCCCCTCTCTTCGCAGCTGAAGGATCCAAGGGAAAGACGGAGTCAATACAGCTTGGTTTCAGGTGCGCCGCAGGAGTTGCCGGTGTTGACTACAACGTCAAACCGCCTTAGGGACTCCGGCTCCGGCTCCGGATTTTCTGTCGGGGTTTACTCCCTTAGCCTTTCCCCTGAAGAGGTATGCCGCAAGGCAGCGGAGGTTTTTTGGAGTCAGAGTTTTCCTTCTCTGATGTGCCCTGACTGGAAGATCGAACCAACGACACTTAGCTCGCAGGCCGACGCTCAATCCACTGAGCCAAACCAGCCAGGGTCTACACCCTCTAATAGCTCTCAAAATAAAGTCTAATTATGTTGAGTGAAAAGCCAATCCCAAAAAAGGTCACATACTGTATGGTACTATTTATATAACATTCTTGAAATGACCAAATAAAGACATGGAAGACAGATTAGTAGCTGCCAGAGGCCAGAGAAGTAGGTGTGGCTATAAAGGGCAACAGGAGGGATCTGTTGCCACAGGGTAATGTATTTTGTATCTTGACTGTATCAATGTCAATATCCTTTCTGTAATTTTGTACTAGAGTTTTACAACATCGGGAGAAATTGGGTAAAGGGTACATAGGATCTCTCTGTTCTATTTCTTAAGCCTGCTACTAAGAGCAGAAAGGACACCACAGGTACACACCACCAGAGAGACCAGCACTACCAATGCCTCCCGCACACCATCCCATCTGGGCCGATGGTTTTAGGTGGTGCTGCCTCCTGGGAGCACTCAGTGATGGGGACAGCAGCAGGGGCAAGAATGGTAGTAGTCCTGAGCACGAACAGCCATGTATCCCACATCCTGCTCCTGTCTAGGCTATCTGCAGACATCTATGTGGTGAAGTCCACATTTAAATTACTTTAGCCTATGTATAAATCTCTGAGCCATCCAAAGGGCTTTGGTGTCTGTCTGGTTCTTTGAAGCAGGAAGAGCTGGGCCTCAGGGTATGATAAGAGGTCACAAAGCATCTCTCCTGACTCTCTGGCCTTTCTGATGGAGCAGTCAGCAACCCAGGGAACCTAAATTTGTGTTACATTTAAACACATATTTCCCATTTAAGTATAGAGGGATTTAGTCCTATACAGGACTTCTGTAATGATATAAAATGGGTGTAAAATGCGGGTATGACATGAGTCATACCACTATGGCAATGCCATTCAAGGTACCTGATTCACAAATATCACCTGCAACTGTCACATGACACCAATTTGTTTTTACTGTGATTGCATATAAGCATTTATATACAAAAATACCAGATACATATTGTGAATTCTTTTTTTAAAAAAGATTTTATTTATTTATTATTTAGAGAGAGGGGAAGAGAGAAAAACGGGAGAGAAATATCAATGTGTGATTGCTTCTCACATGCCTCCAACTAGGAACCCAACCTGCATCTGAGGCATGTGCTCTGACAGGGAATCTAACCGGTAACCCTTTGGTTCACAGGCCAGCACTCAAGCCACTGAGCCACACCAGCCAGGGCTATTATAAATTCTTTTGTCTCTCTTTTATGTTCAGGAATGGACTACAGGACTTCCAATCAAGATGGAGGCATAGACAGACACACTTTGCCTCCTCGCACAACCAGAGAGAATTACACCTAAATTTCAAAACAACTAAGACCCAAAACTATCAGAAAATGTAACTGTATGGAAGTCCAACAATCAAGGATTTAAAGAAGCCACATTCATCCAGATGAGTAGGAGGGGCAGAGACAGGCTGAGAGGTGAGGAGACACATTATGGTTCCAAGAGGCTGAGGAGGAACACATTCACAGTGCGGGATAAAAATCAGGAGGGATACCTTGGGGGCGAGTGATACCAGCCCCAGGCCAGACTGCACAGCCCAGGGTTCCAGTGTAGGGAAGACAAAACCCTGTAACTTCTGGCTATAAAAACCAGTAGAGGTTGGGACAGAAGACGAAACTGCCAGATTTTCAGTCCTGGCTGGTATGGCTCAGTGGATTGATTGCCAGCCTCTGAACTGAAAGGTGGCCAGTTCAATTTCCCAGTCAGCGCACATGCCCGGGTTGTGGGCCAGATCCCCAGTTGGAGACATGCAAGAGGCAACCACAAATTGATGTTTCTCTCTCTCTTTCTCCCTTTTCCTCTAAAAATTAAAAATTAAAAAAAAAAAAAAAAAAAAAATTCCAGAAAGAAAATGGTTGTCAGTGATAGAAGCACTGAACCCCTTCGACCTGTCCCACTTCCGCACTGCCACTGTGTCCTGGCCTGGAATCCAGGCCGATACCACTTGGATACAACGCTAACCTGCACAGGATCTATCTATCGAAGATGCGGCGTCACTTGAAAACACCCAAGTTTCGTTCTTTACAGCAATCTGCAACACAACTCTGACCCAGTCACACAAGCTGAAAAAACACCACAGCCAGAGGAACAGGTAGTAAAACTGGTCTCTGGGACCTTTTGACAGAATGTGCTCACTAACACTACTTCACTTCAATGGCTCAATACTCAGGATGGTATTCCACAATGAGAATTATGCTCAGAGCTGGCAAGTGACTCATCTTAGGCAGTGAAGACAAACCTAAGTGTGCACTGCAACCCTGTCAATATATAACCTTATTTTAACCCTTTCCTAATATTCAAAAACAGAGGCATCGTTTAATTTCAGCACAGATAGTTAACGCTCTGGAGTTTCTCCATTTTCCTTTTCTCTAAGACATTCTGCTCACTAACCTCAGCTTCTTTTTTCTTTGTACGAACTTTCTCCACTTCCATAAGAATTTTCTGGGATTCATCCACATTTCCTTCTGCTCCAAGCTGCTCAGCTTTAGCGAGAAGTTTTCCAATTTCTTCATTCAATTCATGTACTTTTTCTGCCTGAGGGAACAGAATATCAGGTAAGCAGACATCTAAAAACAAAAGGTTTTTAATACAATGAAAATGAATGTTTGTCTCCCTGCACAAAACATTCAGTCTGTTCCATTGAAAAGAAACAGAACGGATCACATAAAAATTTTGACAATGATGATATCCTTACTGCCAACACTGAGAATCTGACCATAAACTATACCTGTGCACCGCATCCCAATAAAATAAGCAACATCTCTGTCACTTCCATTATGGGTACGAGGATCAACACACTGGCCATTATTACAGGCTGTCTCTCTTTATGTTTCCTACCACAATTCGATCTTACAGGTAAGGGTAATAAAACATATAGGTTTAAATACACAAACTTAAACTGTAAGTAAAATGCCTAATTATTTGTATTTACTTTCAGAAATAAAATAGCACCTTTGGTCCAGTTAGCAATTGCAACTGCTTTTACAAAACTGAAAGGAAAAAAAACAACGAACAGACTCAGTTCCACTGAATAGGAGCAAAGGAAACATAATGCAGCTGACACTCAGGCCAATTATATACAGATCTACCTTCATTCCATGATATGGCTGTACAGTACCACAGTTCAACCATTTACCCACCTCCCCCCATTTCCTGTTTTATGTGGGATGTCAAAAAAACAAACTTAAAAAATATATATGTGTGTATGGGGAGGGGAGGGACAGAAGCAGTAGTTATCAGGGGCTGAAAAATTCCTGACAGCCTCCCTCTTTATTGTAAATACCCACGGTGGTAAGTATTACTGATGGTGAGCTATTAGTCTGTCAGCAGGCCAATTCTTACCAGTGATTTGTACCAATCACTCAAGGCGAAAGCCTCCTAGGTATACCTTTGCCGAAACTTCTGCACTGATCTCTTCCTGTGTCTCTGCCAGCCGCTTCTTGGCAAGCTCAGTTCTCCGATCACATTCAGCGATAAAGGACTCCAAGTGATCCATTGCCTAGCTCAGGAGAAGCAGAGAACAAGAATCAATTACATGTACGATCTCAGAACCCATTTGTTCGACAGGAAAATACTCCTGGGTTGGTTTCTTAAAGCCTGTAGGTTCAGTGGGAAGATCTTATACTACACTCCAGCCAACACATCCATAATCACATTAAATCAAGGGGTTCTGTTAAAACAAATGATTGTTCAGAAACATGGTCTTCTCGTCTATTTATTTCCAAGATTTGTAAAAGGACCCCCATCCCTCAATAACATTTCAAAGAAAACACTGAGGAAAATTACAACACTTGGCCATAATGAATATAGTGTTCTCGGAGGGACAGAAAAGGCTGGCCCAAGACTGGTGTTAGAGCCCTCCTCTGGTGAGCTGTGGGAAATGCAGATGATGTACTCACTGGTCTTTGTGAGCCACGCAAATATTACCCCTCATGTTCTGAGGGTAGAGCTCCCCCTTCCACCTCAAAACAAAACAATAGAACAAATATTACTGTGAGCTGTGAATAAGTTTAATCATTGCCTACTGTCTAAAGTAGCAGGAAAATTGGTATACTACTTACCCAAAGAGATAAAGGTAAAGAAACTCTAAAAATATAATTACTTATTCTGAAAAGTTAGTGGGAAACAATAAAATACTAATTAACAACATGTCACATATGCTAAGCAGTTACTGTGCCATACTAGTCAAAGGCCCCAACGTAAGTTCACATACATACAAAGAGCAAATCATTTGTTTGCTACAATCAGTGATAAGCAGCATCTCCTAAGTTACATCCACAAAGCATCCTGCTAATGTCAACATCATGTTAAGTATGAAAGCAAATGAGGATAGCCATGGATGTCAGGGTCAGACTGTATGATCTCTCTCTCTCTCTCACACACATACACACACTATACATATATATGTGTGTTTGTATATATATATATGTGTGTGTGTGTATATATATATAGAGAGAGAGAGAGAGAGAGAGACAGCGCGCGCGCGTGAGAGAGAGAGAGAGAGAGAGAGAGAGAGAAAAGAAAATTTGGAGGAGATAAAAACAAGGCAAATGAAAGTTAGGTCAACAGGCCAAGTGGTGGTAATCTATATCCCTCCCCACAAGGATGGCCAGGAGAGAGCAGGTCAGCTGTTAAGAAAACGTGCCACAAGGATCAGTTGACACTGGAATGGACAGTAGGCAGGATCTCTGGAGAGGGTATGGTCTCCTCCAGAAATCTTACATATTCTTTTGAAGTAAATACAATTCTTGAAAGTAAGTCAAGACAGGGAAGAGGCTCTATGATAGTGCGAAGTCCCCCAGGATACATCATCATTCACCCAGGCCTACCCTCAAATTTCACATTAAATCAAGGTGCTTTTGATTTTGGAACTCAGGGCCTCTTCCCTGTTTGTTGGTCATCCAAATATTCTCTACCAGAATATTTCACCATGTTCAAATAAAACAATCAGGAAAGCAAACGACTGACATTTGTTTGCCTACACGCCAGGATCAAAGTACCAACGAGCTGATACGGTTCATGCACCACCTGCATCACTGAGGACAAAAGTTTCTAAGAGAACAACCTGAGGTGCCCCAGGTTCACTACAGACAGGCACTGAGACTTGGTGCAGAGCCCCTCTAATGTCTACACAAATGAGCCATCTCACACCTGAGACAGACCCAGGGATCCATCCTTCAAGAGCTGAGTGGGTAATAGACGTCTGACAACCCTGCCAGTGTCTTTACCAATGAGAGAAACCACTTGTATCTTAAGCAGAATCCAAACTGGCTTGGCAGGGTCAAGAATCTGAATCAGACACCTGATAAGCTAGAAATCAAATGGTAAACTCCACCAAATAGAATAAGCAGAACACCAGGGATGTCTTTTAAGTGCCAGGTTCTTGAAAAGATGACTCTTTATTCTATTGCCCCTCCCTCTTTTCCATGGGCTTCTCAATTTGAGTGGTTCCTAATCAAAGATCAGTCTAAATGATTTTTTTAAAAAGATACGTAAATCTATTAATTAAATCCTAATTACAACCTACCACTTACTAGAAAGTCATCCAGCTTCTCTAAATCAAGGGTGATGAGATGAAACATCAACTACTAAGGGCACTTGAGCACAGCACTGGCACACAATAGGCACACAGGTCTCATTGCTGCTGCAGGAGGCTGTCCTTTCACATGCACAGGACTGTCTGTGCTGTTCCTGACTCTGCCTGCCCAGCAGCAATGACACTGGCCAGCAATCAGTAAGCCTGCAAGACTATGTTGTCAGAATGGTCACAGCAAACATGTGCCCCTGTGCAGTGTTGCCTGTTCCACACGGGCCTCAAAATAGCCATGCAGGGACTCTTAAGGTCTCCATTTCTCAGATGAAGAAACTGAGAAACAGTTTCCAAACTACTAAGTGATGGTATCAGGATACAACAAGGACCCCTATGGTTTGGCTCCCTACACCTTAATCCTCAGAACTCAAGAGACAGTTAGGACCAGTCCAGTTTCTAGATGAATCATTTGCCCAAGGTCAGAAAGGGATTTTAACCCAAGAAATCTGACTTATAAAATATAACTATTATCCTGTACATCTATAAGATAGAAAAAATAGATATAATCAGAACTAGTCACATCTGGTATGTTAAAGATAGTTTGGAAATTAGTTGATATGGTGTATTGTTCTAGAAACCTGTCAAATAAAACATCACAGAGCAAGAAAATTTAAGAAAAAGGTTAATTATATTTTCACTAAAGAGAAACAATTTATTTTCAAAATGTGAACAGTGAAGAAATATACTGCTCTATAACTTTTACATAAGTTAAACTAATGAGTCAACATTGCTATTTGCCAGTGTTCAAACTGAGAAACTTGGAATATATTTATGTAGATTACCTAACAGCAAACAAAACACACCCTTTCTTAGGGACTTCCTGGACAAAACACTCAAGAAATCAAGGCCTGGCATGCTTAGGCTGAGGCTGCATTAAGCTGGAAGAAGCTAATGTGACAACTGGGAGGCACCTTCACCCAGATAAAACAACTGAGTTTTGGGTAACTCCTGGGTGGAAAAGTGCCAGAAGTCCTGCCCATCAAGCTCAAACTGAGGGTAAAGGCAGGGAATACCTAAACAAAGAAGTAACTTTATGACAACTCTGTCAGAACCATACACACAAAAAATAGGTTTCTACATCTTCGAGTCTCTGGCTGGCGAAGACCCAAAGTTTGGCAACTCTTAGCAAAGACATAAAAATTCAATTCTCATACACCATGGGTGGGAGTGTTCACTATGGCACTATCTATCAACATGACGAACACACACCGTTATTTTTTTAATTTCTAAATGACTTTTTAAATTTTTAACTTATTTTTAGAGAGGGGAGGGAGAAAGAGGGAGAGAACATTTTTTTATTCTTGGATGCTTCTCACACGCCCCCAACTGGGGACCTTGCCCACAACTAAGGCACATGCCCTGACCACGAATTGAATCAGTGACCTTTCGGTTCATAGGCTCAATCCACTGAGACACACCAGCCAGGGCAACATGTACCATTCTGACCCAATAGTTTCACTTCTAGGATACATGCATGACATGCCAAAGTGTAATGCAGCGCACACCATGATTATTACAGGGGACTGGCCATATAAAGTAGATACTCATCCTCTTTGGAATACCATGTAGCCACAAAAAGGTATAAGGAAATTCTAACAGGAAATAATCTCAAAAGATATACTGAAAAGTTAAACAAAAAGGATGGGCAAGTGAAGAATAAGTGTATAGTAGACTACTGTTTGTTTTTCGTTTAAAAAAAAAAGGATATATTGTAGCTCTGGCTGGTGTGGCTCAGTGGACTAAGCACTCCCAGTCAGGGCACTTGCATGTGTTGCAGGCCAGGTCCCCAGTTGGGGGCATGTGAGAGGCAATCCATCAATGTTGCTCTTGCACATCAATGTTTCTCTCCTTCTCCTTTTCCCCACCCCCTAAAAATAAATGTATTTTTTTTAAAGGAATATGGACATATTGTCCCCTCAGGTATCCACATAAACTCTAGTTAACTGAAGAAACTTAACAATTGGTTACCTCTGGTGGCAACTAGGTGGCTGAAGAACAGAGCAGGAGAGCTATCACAACATACCTTTTGTAGCTTTTAAATTTTGAACCATGTGAATGTTCTATATGTTTTTAAATTAGTAAGAGATGCAGCAACCTTAGTGAAATAAGTGATTTAGGCAATAATCCTCAACTACTGTTTAAAGCATTAGGTCAAAGGTTAATGGGGTCCTTTATAATCAATAGTTCAAGCTGCCTGCAACACACAAGCCCACTGATCTAAGTACCACCCAAGATGATGCAACAGAAAGTGCACAGCTCTGCCCCTGAAATGTCCTGGCCAAAGAACTTAAGTCTGATGATCAAGCTCCCAGATCTAACTCCTAGGTTACAGAGAATTTCAAAACTGAGGGAAAACATGTTAAAAAGGTATCCTGAAGATACAATCAGCAAAATCCTGGATATGACTTAAAAATTACTTTATATTTAAGTAGATTTAAAGAGTGACAAGGCATTCTAATGTTTGACCCTTATTTTGAATCCTGAGTCAAAAAAATAAATGTAGAAAAAAGAAAACCTTTCTGAGTCAATCTGGGATATTTGAACACTGTCTATGAAATGTTAAGAAATTCCTTTTTAGCCCTGGCTGGTGTAGCTCAGTGGACTGAGTGCCAGCCTGAGGACTGAAAGGTCCTGAATTGGGGACATGCAAAAGGCAACTGATCTGTTTCTCTCACACATTTCTTTCCCTCTCTCCTTCCTTTTCCACTCACTCTTAAATGAATGAATGAATGAATGAATGAAATCTTTAAAAATTAGTGATGCCCTGGCTAGGTAGCTCAGTTGGTTAGAGCATAGTCCTAATATGCCAAGGTTGCAAGTTTGATCCTTGGACAGGGCACATATAAGAATCAACCAATGAATGCATGAATAAGTGAAACAACAAAATTGATGTTTCTCTCACCTTCCTCTCTCCAAAATCAGTAAATTAAAATTTAAAAAATAAAAATAAAAAGGGACCTTGGCTCATGTGGCTCAGTGGATTGAGCGTCAGCCTGCAAACAAAAGGGTCGCTGGTTGGATTCCCAGTCAGCGCACGTGCCTGGGTTGCAGGCCAGGTCCCCAGTTGGGGGTGCTGTGCGAAAGGCAACTGCACATTGCTGTTTCTCTCCCTCTCTTTCTCCCTCCCTTCCCCTCTCTCTAAAAATAAATAAAATCTTCAAATAAAATTTTTTTAAGAAAACTTTTAAAATTATGATTATTTTAAATAATGTTCTTATCTTCTAGATATACTATTTGCAGTATTTACAGACGAAATTCTGTATCTAGGAGCCAGTATAAAATAATCCAGCAGGAAAAGACAAGATAAAGATGAAACAAGTCTTCATATCAATAAACACTGAAAACTGGGAGATGAAACCTAATGATTTCATTAATTATTGTGTTCACTTTTATGTTTACAATTTTTCCTTAACACATTTTTTAAAGTATGCTAAGTAGATTCTGTCACAAGCAAGTATATTATAACCAGATCTTTGTATCCATGGCAATGCTGAAATATTTACAGATGAAATAATACAATTGTGAGGTGTTTTGAGATTTAGGAGAGAAGTGGGGACACAAAGATGAAACACAGTTGGTCATAAACTGATCATTCCTGAAGTTGAGTGGTGAGTACATGGAGATTCATTATACTATTACATATACTTTTGATGTTTGAGATTCTCCATAATAAAAAGTGAAAACAACAACAACAAAAAACCTGGTAAATCAAAATTTCTTTTTAGTAGAATATTCCATTTACCACAGCTTTAAAGTGTTGAAAGTTCTATGACCATGACTCCCAACCTATTCTCTGTCAGCAGAGCCTCAGAATTCTGACGTAGTCAATCCCTTAACTGTGGCAGTGACACGGGCTTCCAGCGACTGCTCTGAAATAGCTTGCTGAAAAACGTGACCAACCAAGATCAGCATGTGGCATTTAAGAAGTAAGCTGTTAAGTTGGTCCAAAGGCTGTGGGTTATTGTTAAGAAAAAAAAAAAAGAAGTAAGCTGTTACTTTTAAAAAGCATTTGCTTCCTTGTATTTTAACGCAATACATAAGGGATTGCCTCCAGGAAGCAGGAAGGGTACAGGGGAGAAGGGCTATGAATTCAGATCTATAAATTCTGATTAAGTACAGAGACACAAGTTTAGAATTGAAATCTCCAGTATATGCAATTTTGTATCTTTGTCTTGATCATATCATAAGCAATAAAGTCATTAGATAGGTTTCATAAACATTAATTTCAAGGGTACCGTCTATGATAGTTTGCTTGTTCATTTCCTTCTTATTTTTGTGTCCAATTTCTCAATCTTATAAACAATCCTATCACAAACATCTCTGTGTACTGTATTACCAATTGCTTGTAGACATACAAGGAAAACACCATGTGAAGGCAGAGAACACCAAAGATTGCCAACAAACCACCAGAAGCAAGAGGCATGGAACAGATTCTCTCACAGCACCCAGGAAGGAACCAACCTGCCGACACCTTAATCTCAGACATTTGACCTCCAGAACTATGAGTCTATAAACTTGTTGTTTAATCACTGACACCTCAAAAAATGTTTTGCCTAGATTTCCAAATACTTCCTTAGGATAGAAATTTGTAGAAATAAGTTACAAGGCATAAATACTTTTAAATTTTCATTTCTGCCTACTACACCAACAATCTGACTGGAGCTATTAACTTTATATGACATAGAAATAATCGCTTAAAGAGTTTGGTATATACCTTTTCAAATAGTGTTAGCCCTGGCTGGTGTGGCTCAGTGGACTTAGCATTAGCCTGCAAACCAAAGGGTCGTCGGATGAATTCCCAGTCAAGGCGCGTGCCTGGATTTGCAGGCCAGGTCCTCAGCTGGGGATGCACAAGAGGCAACCACACATTGATGTTTCTCTCCCTTTCTCTCTCCCTTCCCCTCTCTCTAGAAATAAATAAAATCTTTAAAAAAATAAAAGTGTTAAAAAATGTAAACTAGTAGTTACAAAACAGTCACTGGGATATAAAGTACAGCATAGGGAATATGTCAATAGTATTGTAATAACTATGAACAATGCCAGATGAATACCTGAAATATCGAGTGGATCACTTTTAAAGTATATGACTATCAAACCACTATGCTGTACACCTGAAATACAAAATAATATTGAATGTAAACTGTAATTAATAAAAAAATTTTTAATGTAAAAAAAAGTATATGAAAGCACACCATTTTTATTCCAACCAAACAGGTTTTGTAAATTTCCTTTTTATCTTTTTTCACATCAATGTGCACATTTTCTATGATCTATAGCTGTGCAGTATTTCACTGTATTTTAACACAACTATTTTAACCCCCTTTCACCAATTCAACATAATACAATAAACATCTTATGTCTTCTCATACATAGGCAAATACTCTCCTAGGACAATTTCGTACAAATTGCTTAGAAAGGACTCAAAGTTAATAAATACTTTAAATTTGTAAAAAGGGCTGATGAGTTCTTATAAAAGATCTACTGAAAATTAAATAGCACTTAAGTTAATGAACTCAATAACTAATTAAGAAACAAAACAGATTTTAATAGTAATGCTACCTTCTATAAAGAC
Source organism: Furipterus horrens (assembly GCF_987537825.1). Classification (NCBI taxonomy): domain Eukaryota; kingdom Metazoa; phylum Chordata; class Mammalia; order Chiroptera; family Furipteridae; genus Furipterus; species Furipterus horrens. Next base: position 119,840,615 of record NW_028327175.1, on the reverse strand, counting down.
AGAATTTTCCTTTAAACTACTGCATAATAAATTAATCAACTATAAACTTGAATTTTAAGAGTTTTTTGCTAAAATAAACAAGACATGGATGTCTTAGTACCACCTAGAAGTAAAGTTCTCATGTTGATCTGACTGTAACAATCTGTTCTGAAAAAACACCCCTTATAAAATAAAAATGATTTAAAAAATAATTCAAATGCCTATATATTTAATATAGTTGGTTAAAATTTTTTCAATATTAAAAAATGTTATATTTTTTTGTCAGCTGTCTCTGTAATACAACCTGCATTTAAAAAGCTCCTAGATATCCAGGATTGATCCACTGAACAGAATCTGATTCCTCTCCCAGCGTCAATTAATTCTAGCAAAGAATATCAAATTTATAGCACTTTCAGAGACTTTGGAGATAAATGTTTGGCATACCTCAAAGAATTATTGCCAACAATGAAGAAATTCTATCAAAACATTTGGTGAGCTACACAAATATGTTATTAAGAAAAATCAGAATCATGAATAAGTAATAGTTCACAACTTATGAAAATGAAACGTGTGTCCATCTCCCAAAAGTGATAATCACACTGCAGCCCTTCCAGAAACCAACCTCAATATGTGAACTGCTGGTTCCAAGCCTGGCACTTGGACAACCTATGGGCTACACGGCAGGCTAGGAACTGAGTGCCAACAAGGTTATCAGGAGGCAGCAGCAAGTCAGAGATAGGAAGAATGGGTCCACTGACCCCACCTGGCCAAAAAGCTCCTGATATGTTCTGCTTATCAAAATTGCAATTTTAACAACAAAAAAAATCACAACTAGCCTCTCTGATATATCTATTTATTCATTCTGAATGGATGTTCTTTGAAAGATACAACTGACCTCAATAGATAAGTACTGGACAGTTAGTCACACGGACAGGGAGACTTTTCCTGTAAAGTCTCAGAGCCTTCTAGAGCTCTGGAATTTGCAACAGTGTACATGTATTATCTACCAAAAATCATTTCTATCAAATTAACTTAACACATCTATATTTTGAGAACAAACTTCATTTTTCTTTCTAAGTTCATTCAGCAAAACTAAGGAAATAAAACTTAGTATAGTTTGGTATTTTACAGACAGGCCTCTTTTATTATTAAACTAACCCAGGCACATCCAAGCACTACTAATATGTATAAATTAAAAATTTTAAAGGTAGAATAAATTCTGTGGCACGTGAACTATATCTAAAATCATTACTGTAGAAAACCTTTTAGGTAAAATCTCCCTAACATCCAGCTTAGAGCTTCATGAAACATCAGTTCGACAGGACCACAATTTGTATAACCAGTCCTCCATTCATAGTTTCATTATGCAACAGCTTCTTTTATTTCCACTGAAAAGTTGCAACAAGCATATTTTCTCTGTACTCATTTGCACAGATCCCCATGATACCTTCCCAGTTGTGGAGTTCTAGGAGGAGCATACAATATAAGTGCACTGGACATAATGACAGTTCCTGACAGACTGCCTTCCTACGAACACAGCTGTTCCAGGTTACCCTTCACACTTCAGGGCAGAACCTCTTCCACATATTCATAGCACTGGTTATCAAACCTTTTAATATAAGCGTTCTAAAATGTCAGAATTATTTTTAAGGAGCTGGGGGAAGTGGTGGTTATCTTTTTAAATGAAAAAGTAATTCCTGCATATGGTGAAATTTCACACAGCACAAAAAGGTCTTTTGACCTGCTCCAGCCCTCCAATCAAGTGTTCATAATCTCTTGGATTCCTCTAATACTACTCTGTATATCTAAGCATGTCAACGAGTGTAAAACATCTTTCTTTTTTGAAAAACACGCTACGGAAGCATCATACCATATTTTGCTTTTCTACTTAATCTTAAGAGGTAATTTCACATCAACATACACTACCTACCTCAATTCTCTTTTCATAGCTATACATCATTCCATCATAAAGAGCTGTGATCTAGCCAGTCCCTTACTGAGAGTCTTCCTGGTTCCTGCTTTCTGCAGTTATAACGCTATATGAGTATTCTGGAGCAAACTTATCTTTGTACATTATAACGCTATATGAGTATTCTGGAGCAAACTTATCTTTGTACATATGCAAGTGTATCTATCAGTCAGATATACTTTCACAACTGGCACTGCTGGAATGTGTTTTCACATCTTGAATTGCTCAATTATCCAGGAATTGTATCAGGATTACTTAAGTCTCCATCTCTTTAGTTCTGAATGAAGGAAGCACCTGCCATAGGATTAGACGCCTGCTAGGTAATGTCCTTTTCTGTCCTTTGCCCATTTTCTATTGAGCTACTGCTACTGTTCTTGTCAGTCATGATGAGTTTTATATACAGCAGGTCCTCAAACAACATTGTATCGTTCAACATCCATGAGACGCTGTAAGAACTTTACTCTTGTTTATATCTATTATCAGCATGGTCAAACTGGTTTCTTATACAGTGTTTCACTAAAAGTCGCAGAGGTCACCAACGATGTTAAATGAGGACCTACTGTATAAAGAAAACTAGCCCATCACCATATATACTGCAAATATTTTGCCCCAGTTTATTGTCTTATTTTATATATGGGTATTTTTCATATGCAAATATCTGAAGTTTCAATATGGACAAATGTATCCACCTTTCCCTTATAGCTTCAAGGTTTTATAGCATCTGAAGATGACAAAAACAAATTTATTTTAGGGGGATCCATCTTGGTATTTTTCCAACTGGCTAATCCAGAGTTTCCAACACTGTTCATTAAAAATCTATCTTCTCTGTTCTGATTGAATACAGTCCCTTCAAAATAAACTAAATTACTACATATAGCCTAGTCTCTTAGTCTCAATTGCTATATTTATCTGTTCTCTGACATTAAATTAATTGGGCCATTTAAAACATGCACTGACTGCCCTCACCAGTGTGGCTCAGTTGGTTGAGCATCATCCTGAAAAGCAAAAGGTCACCGGTTCAATTCCAACAGCACAGGTTGGAGGGTTGGAGGGTTGGAGGTTTGGTCCCAGCTGGGGCACGTACAAGAGGTAACTGATCCTCTCACATTGATGTTTCTCTCCCTCTCTAAAAATAAATAAAATCTTTAAAAATAACTGAATAAAAAGTGCACTGACCTTCTGATTTAGTAGAAATGCTACGATTTGCGATCCACAAAACTACATAACTAAGATTTCAACCTATACACCTCTATACCTGTCACGATTTTCTGAAACCTGGTATCACAAGGTAATGGCCTCTTTATGTAATCATTGTCAGGTTACTGGAGAATTGGAACCCAGAATATAGAAAATTACCATTTCTAAGCCCCATCTGATGATGAGCCTCAAGAGATAAGCTGTTGCTAAAAGCAATTTTAGTTAATTCAGAGATTTAATGCTGAGAGTACACTGTTGTTAAAGGATGTATGCGAGCCCAGGCTGGTGTGGCTCAGTGGACTGAGTGCCAGCCTGCGAATCAAAAGGTCACAGGGTTTGATTCCAGTCAGGGAACAGATCTGGGGGTTGCAGGCCAGGCCTCAATTGGTGGCATGCAAGAGGCAAACCATTAATGTTTCTCTCCTTTTCTCCCTCTCTTCCCCTCTAAAAAAAAAAAAAAAAATTTAAATAAGTAAATAAGACTTTAAAAAAGAATGTCTTTGAACCTGGCTGGTGTGGCTCAGCAGACTGAGCATCAGCCTGCAAACCAAAGGATCACTGGTTCGATTCCCAGTCAGAACACATTCCTGGGTTGCAAGACAAGTCCCCAGTTGGAGATGCACAACCACACATGATGTTTCTCTCCCTCTCTTCCCCTAATAAATAAAATCTTTAAAAAAAAAATTTAAAAAAAAAGAAATATATATATATATAACTTCGAAAACGAATCAATCACTTTTAAATTTAAGACTGCTGGTTTAAACAGAATTTACCAGGAACAATATATCCTCTAAAATGTCCTTTGGGGGGAAAAATGCCTTTCACTGGTCTTTGTTTTTCTCTACCTTCCTCACTTCAAAATCAGTCCCTTCCCTTTCTTCAACTGAGGAACTTGAATGGCATCAAACACTTCCACTGATTTCTGGTCATACTTGTGTTGCAGGATTATGAAAAAGAAAATATTAAAATGAAGTGACTCTGATTCATGCATTCTCAATGGGGGAGGGGTAAAAACTGGTCTTAAAGGGTATCTTAGATATTATAATGGTTTGTGGCATGGATAGAATCACAGTACATAAACTGATATGCAGAGTATCTTTGGTATCATGGATATCATGATATCCAGAGTGTCACGGAGAGTAAGAGGACAAATTAGAAAAAATGGTTTAAAAAAGGCTCCTTTGGGAGGCAATAAAAAGTTGTAAAATGTCATTCTATAGCCCCTAAATTGCAAAAATTTAACAGTCTGATAATACTAAGTGTGGGTGAGAGGATATAAACAGCTATAGCCACTTAAACAATAGAGGGGAAAAAAAAAGGGCATTACAGAACTGCATCCCTGACAAGCTACAAATTCCTCTCCTTGGAATATATCCTAGATAAATCCTGGTACACATGCACGAAGATGATATTCAGGAATATTCATAAAACTCTTCATAATAGGGAAAAAAAACACACCAGAATCAACCCAATTGTCTATGAATAAAGAATGGATAGTTTGGGGAATACTCAATCAACAATGAAAACCAACTATACCCAACAAAATGAATAAACAGAAATGTAGTATTGAACGAAAAAATAAAGTTAACAACTACCTACACTATGAAACAATTTTTTTTTCAACTTGATAGTTCTTGGAATTTATTTTCCTCCAGATAAAATTTTTATCATACAGACACACAGTAGAAAGAGTATAATAAACCTACACAATGGAAAATGTAGCAATGGGGAATTATGATTTACAATGTATCATTGCATTTATATTGACAAAACCACACTTCAATTCATTTCATAACTTAAGAAACAACGGAATACAGCATATTACAGAAAGTAGGTACATAAACTCAAAACATTTTTTTAGGTAGCACTAACTTTTTAAAAATGTTTCCCATAGTACGTAGTTTACTATAAAGGCCTCTGAATAGAGTAGGTTACATGCATAAGAAATTTAAAATAAAATGAAGACTAAAAATAAATAAGAGTTTCACTCTGGAAAACCTCCTGAAACCATTTTTATAAGCCTCGAAAAACAAACAAAAATAAACATAATATTCAAGGAATCATAAAGATATGTAATAAAAATAATTTTAAAAGGAAATAATATATTCAAAATGCAGAATCGTGTTGGGGAGATAGACAAACCAGTAGACACAAAATGGTATTGGCTGTGTTCTAGCCCTCAGCTAGAGTGATGGAGTAACAAGTATCCATTTTGTTTGCTTCATAATTTACATATGTTGCATTATTCCTGTTAGGTCAGTATTTGGCTATTTGTAGTTAGGACTAATTAACACCAAATAAAACTTACATCCAATTCAAAAAACAGGTCCCTTTCTTTACTTGCAATCTCATAATCTGCTCGGAGGGCCAAGTCGTGGATTTTGGTACATTCTCCTAAATCCATGCGCTGTGAGAAACAAACAAAAGTTTACACATGAACATCTAACCGTTAGAAAGCACATGACCTGGTTTCTCAACTATCATCAAAATAAATAGTATTTTTTGAATAGTAAACTATGATAAGGAAATTAAGAAACAGAATATGGTTAAGCAGCTTTATTTTTCTTTTACCACCATGATTATATAGTACTCAGAACTGATGCACTTAACAGAATAAAGGTTTATTATCTCTTTTAGACCCAGAGATAACTGACCTAATAATGAAAACATTAATTAGCTTTGCCAATTTTATTTTTGCATTAGTCACAGAAGAAATATCTATTCCGTGAATAGCAGAATTGGGGAGGGTGTGGGGCATTGGAATAGGCCAGAAAATAACAGCATCTAGATAGCAACAAGCTTCTAGGCATTCCTTCTTTCATCTTTACTAATCAAGATGCTCAAGTTGCCGAGACAAGAAAAGGAAAGAGCAGATAGAAATCAGGTTTTTGGCAATTACAACAGAACCTAACACTTGGCTTTTGTGTAGCTCTTTGTATAACAAAGGAAATAAAGCAGAATAGGCTGATTCAGAGTCAAATGAATCCTCCTAAATTCTCCTAATCTGGTAAATGACCCTAGACATATAATTGGGCCATTCAGTTTCCCATTTGAGAAACAAAAGGGTCTTCTACTAAAACAAATACATATTCTGTGTTACAGTAAGATTAGCCTGAGGTGCTATTACTTATAAGCACATGTAGAAAAATTCGAATACTGCATAGTTCTCATCTAAATCCCGAGTACAAGACAGACAGACAGACACGCACACCCTGCCTCTGACCATCGAAAGAACAACAGGGACCCAGGCTGGTGTGGCTCAGTGAACTGAGCACTGGCCTGCAAACCAAAACGTTGCTGGTTCCATTTCCAGTCAGGGCACATGCCTGGGTTGTGGGCCAGGTCTCTAGTAGGAGGCGCATAAGAGGCAACCAGTCGATGTTTCTCTACACATCGATGTTTATCTCCCTCTCTTCCCCTCTAAAAATGAATAAAATCTTAACGAAAATATCAGCAACAGGGAAATTTGTTTGCTAAGGATCAGAGTCAAGACAGAGTGCAAGTTAACAAAACCCAACATCCCAATGAGGCACCTCAGAAAGTCCAAGCTATTGAGCTAAGGTGCATGTCTACAAAACCATTAAACAAAAAAATGATGGGAGTCTAGGAATTCCTTTAAGCTCAAACTGTGTTCAAAATGAGATCAAAACTTTTCTGGGTTATAAAATCCTTAACATTTTATTTTAGGCAAATCAGAGAGGTTTGCAGTGCCTGGTTCTCGGGCACTAACAGAAAGGTGTGTGTAATACTCCCTAACAAAATATACTTCAGTATCACCAGTGACAGTAATACTGACAGTGGGCTGCCTGGTGTGGAGTTTACCTTTATTTCTACCAAAAATAGACTTTTGCATTTAAATGCTAAAACCTTTTTCTCCATCATTGTTCTTACTCTGAAGTCATATGTAGCTCATGTATACTGGTTACATAGGGCAGGGCAATAATGGTTCTATAAAACAAAGTTGCAATTAGAATCACAGTCCCTGTAAGGCTGAATTTTGCTTCATTCACTCTTTTAAGTACCAAATATAATTCTTTAATATATATAGTTTCACCCTCACTGGTGAGGCTCAGTGGATTGGGAGTCATCACTAGTTTGGTTCCAGATGGGGCACATGCCTGGGTTGCTGGCTGGATCCCAGCTGGGGCCATGTGATAGGCAAAAGACTGATGTTTCTCTCCCTCTCTTTCCTCCTCCCTTCCCCTCTCTATAAAAATAAATAAAATATATAGTTTCCACAAATGAAAATATGCACTACAGCTGAAAACTGAATGAAAGCTATCAGATATGCTTAAAAGCTAATGAAGTCTCTGTTGGTCAAAGAAAAACTACCACCAGAGGAAGTAAATACCAAAACCGTAAGTACTAAAAATTTTAAGTGCAAATCAATTTCTACTCTAAAAACTACCAAATGTCAAGTAAGTTTTAACATTAGGGAACCACAAGTGAAGCAAAAATTCACTGCTTCCATCCTTTGAGTGAGAGCTCTCAAGACACTGCTAAAGAAAGTGGAGGATAGGCCTGGGTTCCATGGTTACTCTCTGGAACTATCTTTTCAGCTTTGCCCAGGAGGCAGGAACTACTTGGCCAATTCCCCTGGCAGCTAAACACCATGCAGAGCTGAAACACCACACTCGTTAGATCCTTCCAAAATATTCCAAGTCGCTATTAAATCCAGCATGTCAGATCTTTTTTACTACACAAACACCTATTTTTTCCACACTCTAGTAATCTCACACTGCTGACAGGAAAAAACACTAAAGGAAAACATAGTTCTTCTACTGAGACAATTTGCACTACTTTCCCTCCAATTACTGTGTTTTATTCTTCCAAACTTACTAACCAACACTGTATTTTCCCATTAAGCCCCAATAAAATTAGTACTTCCACTCCCCCTTGCCTCACCCTCACTAGTAACAAGAGATGCTTTCGAACAAAAACTTGGGCCTGGAGTAGCCCTTAGCTGCTCCACTCTAAAGAATTACATTCATTCCGATTCAATACAAAACACAAGTTCCCCATAAGACTCACTGTTCAAATCTACCCCTCATCTCCCACTTCCATGTAGACCACGCCCAATGAGGCTCAACCTTTACAACAATCTCCCCTTGAATTCCCAATCCTTATCCTAATCGACCATCAGCAGCTCCTGAGATTTATTTGCATCTTCACATGATCGTGTCTCCTGGGTTTTCTCCTTCTCAAGTCTGCTCCTTCTCGGATTCCCTTTGCAGAACTGCCCTACCCAACCCCACATGGGAGTGAATCTGATCAGTCTGTGGTTTCTCATCACTCATTTGATTCCGAGCATCTGCCTCCCTCTTCCCCTTACTCTCACCAGTCCAGATGTTAACAGTGGCATTCCTGCTGTCCTTCAGCTCCATCCTCTTACCAAGAGCATTATACACTCAAACCAGGTGCACATATTCTTTTTCACCATTCAGGTCTCTAATGTCCCTAAGAGGCCTTACGTTATCATCTTATCAAAACAGTCCATTATCTGTTTATTATTTATTGTCTGTTCTCTTCCACCATTAGATGAGTAAAAACTGTCTTACTGGTATCATATCCCCAGTGTCTGGCAGAGTCAGTGTCTAATAAATATCTGGTGAATTAATCTATATCTAACACAGTAAACATTTGTAGGAAATCACCTTATTCAGGTTATTTTACTCACCAGCATTCTGGAACAATGCTATACAGGGACCTGACCAAGAAAAACATGGTTGAAATGCTTCACTCTGGTGTATGTCCCTATTCTTCTCCCTTTCACTTCTTCCAATTCTAGGTTATGAAACTTCCTACAGGAGTATCCTATGGCTAAACTGTTTATGACTAATAGAAGCCAGATGTCTACATTGATGGATTTGTTTGGCTCTGAAATAGCTTATTCTGCTTGATTTCATCTGGTATACAAAGAGTGACACCACAATCTGCAGCAAACTCAAACTATAATGCTTTCCTACACAAGGTCAAAGTGCAGGCAAGCCTCAGATAATAGTCCCAAGGTTTGGCATTCATTTCCCATTTGCTGTCAGAAGAGTCAGTTCAAGATTTAATATACCTAAGCAGTTTTTCAATGGCTGCTCCCACCACAATGGCGTTAATAAAGCAATGATTAATCACAAAGAAAATGTTCACTAGTACATGCACATCTGACCCTTAAAATGAGAAGACAAGTTTTTGTATCCATAAAGTAGGTGTGAAATCTTAAAATGGTGCTGAAATTTATGACTCCTTTTCTGTAAATAGTGAATCACAGCAGATAATCTCCTACTCTTTAGTCTTTTTAAATCCTATCTAATTTTGAATACATGCACATTCTACAAAATTAGCACTTATGTGGTTCATCTGAAGTAAACTTAAAATTTTAGGGGTCTATATTCATTGGATATGTTACTTTCTTGAAAGGGTGGCATAACACAAAACTAGAAAATCGATGTTATTCCCAACTGTTGTTTTAGGAAACCTAAAAACCTGGGAAAGAAATATATCTTGTTAGACAAAAAGTCTAGCACTATGTTTAACTTGAAAACAAACCAACCAAGCCCAGGTCTTCAAAGAACTATAGAGGCTGACCTGAAATATACTTTTGCTATAGCCAAGTAAGACTACTTGTACTACGTAGCTGTGAATACCTCCGTATAAAAACCGTGTGAATACCTCCATTCACAAAAACCTAGTAACTTCAGAAAGAAAATTTTATAACAGTAAAGTATGTTCCACAATATAAAATTCCATTAAACTAACATAATCCATAATTTGAAGGGGCAATAAAGGTATTTTCACCTGATAAAGAAAAACAGAATTCAACTTGGAAAACCTATACTGCCTACACTGCACCCTTGTCTGAGTGCTCTGTGATTCCCCACCTCCCCAATGCACCTACCGTCCCAGCCAGGATGTCATGGGGGCAGCAATCCAGAAGGTGACTCTTGCAGACTCGGTCATCTGTAAACTTCACCCTCTGTCTGGTTTCATCTCCTGAAATTTATTTGTGGTTTTAAATAAGATAATACCATGTTAAACACAAAAGTATATCTGGTACAATTCACCTGGATGATTTGCAGACTACCAAATACACTGAAAAGCTGATTTAGAGATATTTACAACTGGAGTGGAATACAGATGTTTTTTGATGCTAAATATATCATGAAGGATCACTTAAGGAGATGACTCCGTCCTTATGCCAAAGAAGTCAAGGAGTCAAAAGTAAAATGCTGAGCACCAAAATGCCATTAACCCCACACATACACGTGAGCAATGAGATACCAAAACCCATGCTAATCAGAGGGCCATGAATCACCACGTATGACCAATAACTGGTAGCTTCCACCAACAAAAGCTACTTATTAAACTAATCATTTTGCTGTGGACAAATGTATACAGTATTTTGCTCAAAAATACAAAGAACACTTTCAAACTCTACCGCTGACTAATAAATAATCTAGACCTAGTCCTCTTCCCTCTTTCATCCCCACCCTTAAGAGTTGGCACCTGGGAGTCACTGTTAACGAGATAATACTTAAAAAAAGAAAAAAAAAAAAAAAAAAAAACACAAAAAGGAACTAGGTTAGTCAATACACACTGTGAGTTCCAACATATACTGTACCCATCTGCATTCTTCAAGACCTCAGCTGCAGAATTTTATGCCCGCTGTTGAAAAGTTTTAAAGGAAAAGTTTTCTTGCCCAACCTGCAGTAAGGAAGTCAGGGGAATGATACATAAAAGTAAAGGCAAAGTGGAATGTGACAAATTTTAAAGCTAATCTGTGTATACGACACAGGGCTGTGTAATACTAAAGGAGGAATATATCTTAGGATTTGCAAGCATCCAAGATTAATGTAGTGTCTTTTTATTGAAAATGTTTTCTCTCTAAACTACACTTTTAAAGTTACTTGTGAAAAAAGCAAACACTTTTTTGTTATAACAGCTTAGAAATTGGTTGTGACTCACGGCTCGATGAACATGAGGCTTTTCTGCAACTCCCTTGCAGATTGATGTAGGCAGGCAAAGATACACTGAACCTTTATAAATAAAATAGAGGGGCCACAATTGTTCAGTTTGTATGAAATAAAAATATGGGAAGCAATTCAAAAGCAACTCAATATACAAAGAAAGCTAAAAAGCACTTATTCACCTATGAACTATAGTGCAAAGAATTTGCACAGCCCTGCGAATGTGCCAGTGTGAACTTACTACTTCATTACTTCAGTAGAAAACACAAACCACAGCAGGTATATAGTTTTGCAAAGATGCAACCGCTTTTTCCTGAAACAACCATGATCTTGCACTCCTCCCTACAATTCAACCTACCTAACGACTGACGAGCTTTGCTAACTAAACAGAGGCGATCCTGTGTGGCTGGGAAGGGGACTTGGAAAAGCACTCGGAAGGAACCCACGTAAGAAAAGCTCAATTTACGGCTCTCCTTGCAATGAAACAAGAATGGCCGGGGTTCAAGGCCCATCGGCTTCCTCGGATGTAGCTTCTCCCAGGCTGCCAGCGACGTGGAGCCCATGTTGGCTCCAGCCTTCCGCCGACTCCCCAGTTGGAGAAGCTGCGGCGCTCACCGGGTTGGAAATGGCAAAACCGTAAATGGGAAAGGGGCTAGAGCCCCGCCGACCGAGCAGGCTAGGAGGGAGCAGCCCGCCAAGGACCCGCCGCGGGTGGGAAAAACAGCCAGCTGCTCAGACAAAGACCCGGCGCCCGCCGGCGGCGCGTTGTGGGGGGGAGGGAGCGCAGGCGCAAACGGTCGCTGCACCCGCCTCAGGCCGCCCGGCGGCCTAGCCTCACTCCCGCCCCAGTCCCTCGCCTGGCCGGCTGCCCCGACTCACCGTCCCGAGCCGTGCCCATGAGCTGGTCCAGCAGGGCCCGCATCTGCGCCTGGGCGGACATGGTGGCCGGCAAGGGCGGCAGGAACGGCCGCAACAAATTCTCTCAAGGCAGTGGCAGCGGCGATGACGAAGGATGGTCGAGCGGGCCTCGAGCCCACTCAGCTATTTCCCGTTGCGGGGGGACGTCGGGAGGAAGTGTGTCGATTCTTGCCTTTAGCCTGCTGGGAAATGTAGTTTTCGGGGTAGGTGGGTGTAGAACTCCGCTTGGAAGGAGAGTGAGGCTGAGTGCTTCAAGCATTGTCCAAAGGGAGAACCAATCTCTACTCTGGTTCTGTTGTGGAGCTCAAACCTATATGCTCTACAGAGGCTAACCTGCAATAAAACAAAATGAATATATTTTTTAATTTATTTTTTAGAGAGAGGGGAAGAGAGGGAGAAAGAGAGGAAGAGAAATAAATATCAGTTGCTTCTCCCATGCACCTGGCCTGGACCCAACACGCAGCCTAGGCATGTGCCAACCGGCTGGCTACTTTTCCCTTTGCAGACTGACGCCCAAACAACTGAACCACACCAGTCAAGGCCAGAATGAATATTGACAAACAGAATAGCCCTGGCTGGTGTGGCTCAGTGGGTTGAGTGCCAGCCTGCGAACTGAAAGGTTGGTGGTTCGATTCCCAGTCAAGACATGTGCTTGGGTTGCAGGCCAGGTCCCCTCTTCCAGGCTTGTGAGAGGTAACTGAAATCCATCAATTTTTTATCTCCCTCTCTTTCTCCTTCCCTTCCCCTCTCTAAAAATAGATAAATAAAACGGGTTTTTTAATGTTAAAGAAAAAGAAAAGACAAGAACATAAATCCCGTAGGATTTTTGCTAGCCAATTTCCAAGTTAATTTAAGTCTTTAACCTGGACAAGAATTGGGAGGTCCTATAGGAGAAGCTCTCACATACCGTGTCGTGGCAGAAAGCCCTACAAGAAGAGTTCTATGGTTATAACAACCCTCCCCCCCACACTTCCTTTTCCCCTCTATGAAAGACTTTCTCTCCTGGTCCTAGCCACGTCAAGACACTGACAATGAACTCTTGATATGGTATTCTCCCTTGAGTAGAGCAGTCTGCTACTTGAAGATAGGTTGATGACATTGGATTCTTTCTACTCTAGCAGGGACAGTAATTCATCCTTCTGGAACTGTCAACATATCCTGACTACAGCACCTCCACACCAGTCCATATATCCAAAGATTTGCAGAATTCTGAGTCACTGACATGGAATCAATCCTGCACAACACTGCCTTGTATCGAGAGATCCATTCTCTGGTAAAGCAGGTCAAATATTTATTTGTGTGTAGCATGCCACTTGAAACCTCAATTGTGTGAAATAAAAATGATTTATTATTTCTCATGATTCTTCTGTGGAATTTGGTCAGAGTTCAGCTGGGCCCTGGGCTCTTCAACACTAGGTAGGGTTGACTTGGTTCACAAAACTGCTTGTATGAAACTGGGCTGAGTTGAATGAAGGTCCAAGGAGGTTTCATGATGTGACTGACCCATCTATGGTCCTCCCTGTGGCCTCTGTCTTTGTACATGAGATCATGTCATTCAGCAATTTAGCTCCAGCTGTTTCATAGTATGACAGCTGACAATCACCAGTAAAAGCTGTCAATCCTTTTAAGGCCTAAGCTCAAATCCCAAAACTTTACTCTTACCATTATCTATCAGCCAAAGCAAGTGAAAAGGCCAATGGAGATTCAATGGGACGTGAAACAAATGCTACTTTTTGAAGTCAGGAACAGTTTGTGTGTACAAAGATGTGAAGAATTTCCAATAGCCATTTTTGGAGACTACTGACCGCAGAGCCCAATACTGACATCTGATCATTTCTCTCACTAACTGCTTTGTGGAATTTGTCCCTGCCCCACCCAGGGGCTTCCTGGTTGTCAGAGACCTGACGTGAAGTTATAGTCTATGGGGCAAAACTTAAACTTGGACCAACTGGAGGTGAATTGTGGTGGACAAATTTGTGTTTCTTCCCCTACACACCCCTAGCCCCCACTGGCTATCCTGAGACATAGTAGTCCATATCCTATCGGGAGACCAACTTAGAAAAGCAAGCAATCTAGAGTGCCTGATACCAAATATCAGCCAGCTCATTAACTCACCCTTGTTAGTGCTCTCCTCCTTAAGTGCCTCCTCACTCTTTTAGCCCCAATTCCTAATTCCCTGGGACAGAAACCCTTAATAAAGTAGCAGCACAAAAGCTTCTCTGTCAAGCTCTGCTTTCTGGGGAACTGAAGTTAAAACAAGAGACCTGCACTAAAGGAATTTATAAACGATGTCATTCAGAAAGAAAACTAAAGTAAATGGCACTAGGACTATTGGTTATTCAAATGGAAAATAAAATAAAATTACCTCCTTATCTCACATTAAATCAATTCTAAACAATTGAGGGCTTCAATGTTAAATCAAAACTTTTAAACCATTAGAAAAAATTGTGGAAGAGTAAGTTGGAACAGGGTAGGATTCCTTAAACAAAACGCAGAAAGTACTAACCATATCTCTGGTGGGGTGGTTCGGTTGGTTGGAGTGTCATCCTGTACACCAAAAGTATGTGGGTTTGATCCCCAGTAGGGGCGCACATAGGAGACAACCAGAATGTTTCGGTGAGGATTAAAAAGTACTCACTGTAAAAGATACATTTTTCTGTATTAAAATAAAAACTTCTAGTCCTGGCTGCTGTGGCTCAGTGGATTGAGCGTCGGCCCTCGAGCCAAGTGCCGCTGGTTCGATTCCCAGTCAGGGCACATGACTAGGTTGCACGTCAGGTCCCCAGTTGGGGGCGCGAGTGAAAGGCAACCACACAGTGATGTTTCTCTCCCTCTCTTTCTCCTTTCCCCCTCTCTAAAAAAATAAATAAATAGACAAACAAATAATTAAAAAAAAAAAACAAAACTTCTGTTCATCAAAAGGCACCACAAAGTGAAAAGACGCACACTGAGGTATTTATAACACAAATCACTGACAAAAATTTAATATCCAAAAGAGAACGCTAAGAAACAATAAGAAATGGCAAACAAATCAACAGAAAACTGGACCAGACAAGAGAAAATGTTATGGCTAATAAACATGCAGAAAGATGCGTTTAATAATCGTGGAATGAGAATAAACCCTAGTTCAAGCCCATCGAAATGACAAGGCCAGCTCTGCGTGGTGGCGACCGCAAGCTCACGCGCGCTGGACCCTCACGCGCACGCCCGTTACTCGCGCGTCTCGAGATTCGTCCAGTTACCAGATGTGGGCCGGGATCCACCAGCTCAGCCCGCGGGATTTAGACTGGGGGCCCAAGCCTCAGACCCCCTGGAGAGCAAGGCCAACATCTATGTTGCTTAGCAACCGAGACCAGCTGGGAGGCGGGGCCCGGTCAACGCGCTTCCGCCCCTGCTCCTCCCACGCCGAAGGCCGGAAGTGACGCTTTAAAGGCGGTGTTGAGGAGAGCGGCCTCGAGGTCGGTGGTGCTGACTAGAGGGCGCGGCTGCAGGTGAGTGAAGGTCTTGTACTCATCCTCCTGCTTGTACTAGAAGGGGCCTCTCCTCTTCTCTCTAGACCCGATGTCTCCCCCTCGATGACCCAGGCTCCCAGGACAACCCAGCCCCGAAGGGCTCCGCCTGAGCTCGCGCCCACCTCCCCTTGGTATTCGAGGCCACGCGTGTCTGTGCAGCGGTGTGGGTGGAAAGGCTGCCGCAGAAGCTGGGGCCAGCCAGCTCCGCCGGCCCTTCCAGCCCCAGAGGGTCAGCAGGTCTGATTTCCGCAGCCTGGACTTAAGTTGCGTTGAGTTTGAGTCCGTTTTTCCCAAAGACAGGATTCAACTTCCAGCAGGAAACTTCCCACCCCATGCTGCCTGCACAGCAGGTAAAATAGCCACTGCTACTTAACGTTCTTGAGGGTGCCTGTCTGGGTTGCTTGAGATTAATTAAAAACATAAGTAATACTAAAACGAAATGGCCATGAGAATTCTCTTGCAAGGATCAGATAGTCATGTCCTTTTGTGAGGATATTGTAAAACAAACTGGCAAAGTCACCCAAAGCTCAGCTGATACTTACTCATCTGTAGGAAAGATCACTCATGTATAGCCTGTCTTACTGAACAAAAAGCAAGGCAGAGTCTAAAAGTAAAAAAGAAACGCAGTCTGTGAAAGAGCTCCCAGCTCCTCCTTGAACTGAGTGGCTGATAACTAGCTAAGAGAGAGTTCGCCCTTGAGCAGAATAAGTTTGTCCCGATAGGTAATTACAATTATTTGCTTTTTTTTAAAGAAACCCTGTAATTTCAGCTGAGGAGGTTCTGTTTTGTACTCATCTCCAAGTACTGACTGCTAATGTCTTTCTAATGGCACCTCTAGATCACACCACTTTTTTCATTACTGTTTCACAGTGAGCTTACGGCAGCTTAAATTAACTCGACAAATACTGTCTACTGAGTGCCAGGCATAGTTCTAGGTGCTGAGGATATAGCACTCGACAAAACAAAATTCTTGTCCTCAAGGAACTTCAATTCTACAGGAGAGTACAGATAACAAATGAGATAAATAAGCAAAATATGAATCATGTTAAAGAGAAAATACGGAGCAGGAAAGGATGAAATAAAGGAAATGACCCTGGTATCATTTGGACATTTATTAGGGCATTTTACCAGTTTTCTTGTTGCATTGATTGGAGTGCTTTTGGCTTCAAGTGTCACAAATCCATTAAAACTGATTCAACCTGTGGAAGGATTCCACTGCCTTTCATACAGGAAAGTCCAGAGAACCAGAAATAGACAGGGCCAAGGTCTTAAATGAGATTGTCAGGATTTGGTAATGTGGTGGTGGGGTGGTCTTACTGGTCCCCTATTCTCTCACTTTCTGTTCTTTATTACTTTTTTTTCCATCCACAAATTCAAACACTTATTATCTCACAGTTTCTGTGGGTCAGGCATTCAGGAGTGACTTAAGTTAGGTGATCATGGCTTATCACCTGTGGCTCAAGAGAGTGCGGAGCAGTGTAAAGGGGGAGGTTAGGTTTGAGTGGGCTTTGAAAGCATAGTGGGAGTTACTAGATGAAGACAGGCAGAGGAACAGTGTGTACAAAGATCAGCAGGGTGACTAGGGGAACAGATGTTGGGCATAGGGTTTGGGGAGAGATGACAATAGAGGTAGGCAAGAGCCAGGTGGTGAAAAGACGTGAAGCCAAATCGGGCTGTCTGAGCTTTGTTCTAAAGTTGTTACAGGTCTTACAAGAGTTTTAAGCAGGGGAATGACATAATCAAGAGACATTTTAGAACGCTGTCTTTTGCAGCTTGAAAGAAAGGATATTTGAGAGGGATACAGAAATCCAGGTAAGGAGTTACAAAAATATGACATAAAGCAGTGCCTGTTGGAAGGAGGAGCTAAATTGAAGAGATAGGTAAATTGAAGAGACAGAATTGGTTGGATGTTTCAAAATGTACTGTGTATTTTACTCAAACTTGGTCTTTATAAAGCCCACAAATTTAGTGAATTTTGTTCCCACACTCACTTTGTAAAATCCTTCATGGAGGTTAGGTTGTCTGGATGTGGTGTCAAAAAGTAGGAGAATAAAGGAAGAGGAGGAAGAGGGGAAGAATGCTGATTCCGAACTGAATAACCAGGAAGCAGATGTTGAGAGACCGAGAGACATAGCTAAAGTGGAGCAAATTTTTTAAAGTTGAAAATGGCTCAGAGGGAGAAATGCACAGACTTACAGATGAAAATGATCAGCTATATGTTGGTAATTGTTGAACCTGGGTAATGGGTACATGGGCTGATGGTCTCCACTTTTATGAATATTTAAACGTTTACTTAATGTTTTTTAAATTTTTAAAATAATGATTAAAAAGTAAGTAATTTGAAGTTGAATACTACTTGTTTTGTAGTGTTGATCAAAAGTGATCAAGTAAGAATTATTCATTATCTTTTTCAGAGTTTTTGCTTTTCCTCTTCCCTTTTATGTAAGGATAAAAGTAACACTGATTTTGGGGAGAGCCAAAGGAAATAAAATCTGCCTTAGAATTCAGGAAAAAGGCTTACTTTGTTATTTTCTGGGCAAATCAAGACAACTTATTCTATGTACTAGTTATTTGTCTGAAATGCAGATAAATACTCCTCCTTAACTTATTTTTAGGTGATGCTGGAAATCAAGACTTCTGATTTGAGGTATGTTTACATGCCTCTCGGTCCAGGTGTCTAATGATCCCAGCAGCGAGCTAGACTTGCTGCTGCTGACAGTCTCTGACTGCTCAGGACTCAGGATCTTAAAGACATCCTGTGACTTAAACAGAATCTTGCTGAGTACTCCATCTTCCCTGACGTTGATAAGGAAATCAGACAAAATTAAGTACAAATGGTGTTTAACCTTAATTGCTTTCTGACAAATGGTGTTTAACCTTAATTGCTTTCTGAACAGTGTATCTGTTTCTTAGCCTTAAAAGAGTAAGTGATTAGATTTGTTTTCCTGTCTTTCTGTCTAGGAATGCTATATAGACTTGTTGGTCAGGAAGCTTCTCTTTAGTTAATCCTTTAAGCTTCCTCTGTTGTAAGTTTCAAGTATTTTGTAAACATTCCCAGGATCTGCCTGTGAGCTCTTTCCTGGACCCTCCCTGTTAATTAGCATATCTGTAAAATCCAAAAAAAGGAGGATGAGGCTTCCCGCCGCTGTTGGTCTGAGCGAGCCACAGTCCTCAGTGCGTACTGGCTATTCATCCTGCTTATTGGAATTACCTCAGCGTCCCCGGCCATATTTAATGTCATATTGTAACAGAACCCTTGGGCTGCTCCGATTGAAACAGAACCCACGGGCTGTTTAGTTAGGGGTCCGATTGCCCGCCACCAGAATCATAACTCTGAATACCAGAGTTTGGTGAAAAGGAAAAGAATTGTTTATTTACACATAGTCCTGCCTCCCCCTCCCAGACCTGGCCAGACTTAGGAAAGTCAGAAACACCGTTTCCCCACTTCCTAGGCACAGTTCAGCTTTACCAGTAGCTGCCAATCACTCAGTTCTGATTGGGGAGGTCCTTTCTGTGCTGTGGTGCCCTCCAGCTCTCAATGCAGAACCGCCTGGATTCTCAGCCTCCTTGTAAACTGCCTTCTTCCTGCAAACCGCATGGATCTCCTCTCCTTCTCCAAGCAGCCTGGCAAGAGCCTCTTCTTAAAGCAGCCTGGGGACCCCTGCTCCAAGCCAGATGGAGGGAGCCCACAAAAGCCAGAGAGTGAGAGCGTGAGGGCCAGAGAGAGCCTGAGAGAGAGAGCCTCCTTGAGCCAGACCCAGCCCCAAAAATGTCCACAGCTCCTTCTCTCTTCCTCCCTGCCTCCTCTCTCCCCCTGCGTCCTCTCACGCAGTGGGTGTTGCAAACAGTTCTGACCATTCACAGAACCCTACATAGGCTCTGTCTGCTTCTTCAGTACCAGCCCACAGTCCAAGATCCCTCCCATCTTCCTGAGTCTTGGAAGTAAAGCAGATCTTTGCAACAATGTATCCAGCCACTAGCTCCAGGCATACAAGGGCATCCTGAAAGCTGCTTCCTGCTGCCTATCTCCCAGCTGCAAACTCTGGGGTTTGTTTTTGGACTCCCCTGTTTCTGTAACTATATCTGTACATTACATTTAGGAGGTACTGTGAGCCATCCTCAGTAACTTTAAAAGTGATGCACTTGTGTAAAGGAAAGGAACTCTGTTGAGGTTTGTGAGTGCTACTGACTGCGAATGGAGAGCTGCATTTGCCTTTACCCAGGCACCATGACCTTCAAATGTGTCCTCATTTGAAATATGATTAAGGGCCTATTCTTTGTCTTGGGCTTATTTGCTTGGTAAAGAGAGGAAATAGTTATTCAGCATAAACGGCTGAACACTGTAGCTGTCATTGTCTGACTTCTGCTTTGCTCAGCCGAAAGTCCAGTACTGCCTAGTTGGATATTGTGGGTGTCTCCCAAACACTCATGTGGAACTATCAGAATACTTGGGCCACTCTTGGCCATAACACAGACTTCCTAATGGAAAAGACGTCCTTAAACAATTCTTATTTAGGGACAAACATTTGAGCACACTTGATATAAAATCCATTACTGATTATAGATCATGAAGTCTGTGCAAGAAGACAGGCCCTGGAGGGAAGAGAATGTGCGCTGTTATACTTATCTTTTTTTTTTTTAAGTATATTTTATTGATTATGCTGTTAAGAGTTGTCCCATTTTCTTTTCCCTTTGCTCCCCTCTACCCAGTACCCCCCCTTCCCTCCAACAAGCCACCCCCCCCTTAGTTCATGTCCACGGGTTGTAAATATAAGTTCTTTGGCTTCACCCTTTCCTATATTATTCTTAACATTCCCCTGTCTATTTTGTACCAACTGATTATGCTTCTTAACCCCTGCACCGTTTCCCCATTTCTCCCCTGTCCCCCTCCCTGCTGATAACCCTCCCAATGATGCCCATACCTATCATTCTGTTCCTATTCTGGTTTGCTTAGATTTTGTTTTTATTTTTTAGATTCAGTTGTTGATAGTTGTGATTTTGTTGTCATTTTAATGTACATAGTTTTGATCTTCTTTTTCTTAAGTAAGTCCCTTTAACATTTCATATAATAATGGTTTGGTGATGATGAACTCTTTTAGCTTTACCTTGTCTGGGAAGTGCTTTCTCTGCCCTTCCATTCTAAATGATAGCTTTGCTGGATAGAGTAATCTTGGTTGTAGGTCCTTGCTTTTCATCACTTTGACTACTGCTTGCCAGTCCCTTCTTGCCTGCAAAGTTTCTTTTGAGAAATCAGCTGATAGTCTTATAGGATACTCTTCATAGGTAACCCTCTTCTTTTCTCTTGCTGTTTTTCAGATTCTCTCCTTATCTTTAACCTTTGGCATTTTAATTATGATGTGTCTTGATGTGGTCCTCTTTGGGTCTAGCTTGTTTGGCACTCTGTGCTTCCTGGACTTATATGTCTGTTTCCTTGGCCAAATTAGGGAAGTTTCCCTTCTCTATTTTTTCACATAAACTTTCAATTTCTTGCTCTTCCTCTTCTCTTTCTGGCACCCCTATGGTTTGGATGTTGGCACATTTGAAGTTGTCCCAGAGGTTCCTAACCCTCTCCTCATTTTTGTCAGTTCTTGTTTCTTCATTCTGTACTGTTTGACTTTATTTCTTCCTTATGTTCCAAATCCGGTTTTCTTCCCTTCACCATTGGTTTTGTGTGGATTTTCCTGTTTCATTTAGCACAGCCTTCACTTCTTCCCTTATGCATTTGCCATACTGAAGCATATTTGTCAAGTCTGTGAGCATCTTTATCACCAGTGTATTGAACTCTACATCTGTTAGGTTGGCTATCTCCTCATTGCTTAGTTCTCCCACTGGAAGTCTGATCTGTTCCCTCTTTTGGGTCATACTTCTTTGTCTCCTCAACTTGACAGACTCCTGTGTTAAGTTTGCCTCTGTGTCTTAGGTAGAGCTATCGTTCCTGTTACGTTGTAAGGGGCGGAGCCTTAGGTATTCGTCAGTACAGGGTGACCCATTTCACCATGTTGTGGTGCTATATGTGGGGGAGGGGTCTGAGAGGGAACAATGCCATTTGCTCAGCACTCACCCCTTTTCCAGGCACTTCTCCCTCTTTTGTATGGGACTGGTGCCTCTCTAGCTGTTGCCCTGGCCGTCGTTCCCAGAGTGGGTGGGTCTGTGGACATTCTAAGACCGTGGAGGCCCTTTTGACAAGCGGACTCTGCTGAGACACCAGGAGTTTCTTCCTCCGCCTCAAACCCTCACTGGTTTTCACAGTCAGAAGCAATGAGGCTTTATTTTCCCTGTGCTGGAGCCCTGAGCTGTGGGCTTTGGTGCTGGGAGAACCCCCCAGGTGTCCCTCCTTACTTTTTAAAACATGTGACCGGGCTTTTGCCAGCCTGCTGCTGCCTCCGCTGCTGCTACCACCACACCGTGTCCTGTCCGCTCTGCCCTGGCTCTGCCCCTCTTACCTGTCTGGATGAGTATTTCTTCTTAATAACTTTGTTGGACTTCCATGCAGCTCGATTTTCTGGAACTTCTTGTTGTCTCTAGTTTTGAGTAGCTGTATTCCTTCTTGGTTGTGGAGGGAGACGCAGCGTGTCTGTCTAGGCCTCCATCTTGGCCGGAAGTCCCAAGAGGAACTTTTGATGTCATAAGTTCTGGTGTGGTGAGGTGATCTTCTCATTTTCTTTTTTTAAGCTATTGACAAAACCCTTTAAGTTTTTGTTAGTAGCTGGTGAAGCTATATAGTGAAGATAATCTTAGAGCTTTTCCTTAAGTATTTCTTACATATTTTCTCCATTTAAAAAAACTTGTCTGCACCCTGGTTGGTTGGTGTGGCTCAGTGGATTGAGTGCCGGCCTACAAACCAAAAAGTCATTGGTTTGTTTCCCAGTCAGGGCACATACCTGGGTTGCCGGCTGTGTCCCCAGTTGGGGGCATGGGAGAGGCAACCACACATTGATGTTTCTTTCTCTCTCTCTCTCTTTCTCCCTACCTTCCCCTCTCTAAAAATAAGTAAATAAAGTCCAAAAGAAAAATATTTATATATTTTATCTGAGTAACTCCTCTGCTTATATAGACATGTATTTCTCTCTTTTTTAATTTGCAGATACATTTTTTCCCCTCCAGTTTTATATACTTAAATATGAAGTAGCCTTGATTTTAATAACGTGTGCTTTGTAAATTTGTCACCTTAGTGTGGTCGAGGAATGCAAAGAGTAGATATTCTCTGAGTGATAGAAAGCAATGACTTGGTTGTGTGAGAATTTCTGGACACACAGAAGTAAACCTTCTGCTTCATTCTTCCTTGACAGACATCACTCTGTAGTACTAAGTTCTCAAAATTCTCAGATGAACCCAAACTTACGAATTTAAGGCATGCTGTTAAAAATAAAAATTTTAGTCCTGGGTGGTGTGGGTCAGTGGTTTGAGTGTCTGCCTGTGAACCAAAAGGTCACTGGTTTGATTCCTGGTCGGGGCCCATGCCTGGGTTGTGGGCCAGGTGCCTAGTTGGGGACATGAGAAACAACCAGTCAATGTTTCTCTCACACATCGATGTTTCTCTTCCTCTCTTTCTCCCTCCCTCCTGTCTGTCTGAAAATACATAAAATCTTTTTTAAATTTTTAAAAAAATAAGTAAAAATTTTACTTGGTTTAAGCCAATTTTTTAAATATGCAAACTATCTTTTTAGTTAAAGTGCTTAATTTTGAAAATCTGATCTCTTTGGCTCGTTGTTTGAAAATTCCCTTTTAAAAGTGCTGTAAAATTCAACCCTTGGCTTGAGTGGCTTAGAGGGTTGAGCGCCGGCCTGCAAACCAAATGCTTGCCATTTGAGTCCAGGTCAGGACACATGCCTGGTTTTCAGGCCAGGTCCCCAGCTGAGGGCAGTGAGAGGCAACTGATGATGTTTCTCTCCTCTTTCTCCCTCTCTTTCTCTCCCTCTTATAAATAAATAAAATCTGACTTATTATTAAAGTACCCTGAAATGACCTTGTCTCAAAAAAAAAAAAACTAATGTTTAAAAAATTAAAACATCTGCTTTTTTATTTATTTATTTTATATTTATTTATTTTTAGAGAGAGGGGAAGGGAGGGAGAAAGAGAGGGAGAGAAACATCAATGTGCAAGAGAAAAACATGGATCAGTTGCCTCCCACACGCCCCCAACTGGGGACCTGGTCCATAACCCAGGCATGTGCCCTGACTGGGAATTGAACCACAACTTTTCTATTATAGAACAACACTCCAAACACTGGGCTACAGGGGCCAGAGCATATAGTTATCATTTCTGATGCTTAGAAATGATAGGAAAAAATGCCAGTCAATGACTGTCTGACAATCCTGTGACTCAATTTCTAATTTCTGTCCTCAAGACCACCACCTTGTTAGAATAGACAGAAAAGGACATTGGATGCAGATGAGATAAAGATATAATTCTCTTAACCTCAAGGTCTTTTTCCTTATTTTTCTTCAACTGTTATATCTTCATAGCTTTTATTTTAGGTGAAAATTGCTTAATTCCTTTTTGGTATCTGTAAAGCATTGATTCAATTTCATATACAGGGTGGGACAAAAGTAGGTTTACAGTTGTGAGTACATAAAACACAGTTTATTATTTATTTTAATTTTCTTTATTGATTTTAGAGAGAAAGAGAAAAAGGGAGAGAAAGAAACATTGATTTGTTATTCCACTTAGTTATGCATTCATTGGTTACTTCTTTCTGTGCCCTGACTGGAGATCAAACCCAGAATCCCAGTGTATTGGGACAAGGCTCTAACCAACTGAACTACCTGGCCAGGGTATGCTATTATTTATTTTATTTTATTTTATTTTTTCAGATTTAATGTGTTTTATTGATTAAAATATTACATTTGTGCCAATTTCCCTTCCCTCTGCTCCCCTCCACCCAGTGGCCCCCCTCCCTCCAGTTGTCCCCCCCTTTTAGATTATGTCCATTAGTTGTGCATACAGTTCCTCCCAACCTCTCTCCGTCTATTCCATTCCCTCCTACCATGATCCCCAATTCCTATATCATCTCCCTCCCTCTCCCCACTCCCCCTCCCTGTTGACCTCCCCCCAATATGCTTCCCATACCCACAGTTCCTTTTCCACTCTCGTTGCCTGTTTAGTTTGCCTTTGTTTCATCTCCCTAGCTTCTGTTTTTTAAACCAGTCCCTTTAACATCTCATATAACAGTGGTTTGGATCTAATGAACTCTTTCAGTTTTATTTTGTCCTGGAAACACTTTCTCTGTCCTTCTATTCTGAATGACAATTTCGCTGGATAGAGTATTCGTGGTTGTAGGTTTTGGATTTTCATTACTTTGAATATTTCTTGCCAGTCCCTTCTTGCCTGTAGGGTCTCCCTTGAGAAGTCAGCTGATAGTCTAATTGGGACCCCTTTGTACATAATTCTTTTCTTCTCTCTTGCTGCTTTTAAGATTCTCTCTTTATCTTTAATTTTTGACATTTTGATTATAATGTGTCTTGGAGTGGTTCTCTCTGGGTCCAGTCTCTTGGGAACTCTCCTTGCTTCCTGGACCTGCAAGTTTATTCCCTTCCCCAAGTCTGGGACGTTCTCCTTTATTATATTTTCACTCAATTTTTCAAGTTCTAGTTCATCTTCCTCACTCTCTGGCAAACCAATGATTCTTATGTTGGGCCTTTTATAGCTGTCCCAGAGGTTTCTGATCCTCTCATTGTTGCTTCCCATTTCCTCTCTCTGCATTGGTTGACTGCTTGTTCCTTCTCCATATTCCAGTTTGTTGAAATGAACTCTGGATTTTTTTTCCTCACCATCTGTCTCGTATGTGGTTTTGTTCCTTTCGTTATGAATGTTTTTCGCTTCTTTCTTATCTTTTTCCTGCTCTTTTGTGAATTCTGTAAGCCACCTGATAACAATGGCCCAGAACTGAGCCTCTGACAGGTTTCTTATCTGTTCATCTGTCAGGTTCTCTATCTGTTGCCTGGTGAGCTGTGCCACTGGGATTTCTATAATTGTCTGCCTCATTTTGACAGATGCGTTTTGTTTTCTTGGGCCGGCTGTAGGGGGCAGTGCCTGTGTACGGTCACAATTCAGCGACCGGCGCCTGTCCGCGACCTATTTCGCAGCCCTGTGGCGCTTTCTTTGGGGGCGGGGGTCCAATATGGATTCACACAGTTATTCAGCTAGGAGACCGGGATCCGTCCTCCCGCCCCCCTGGGCCTCACTGTTCAAGGCGATGCGGTGGCTGCTTTCCCCAGCGCTGGGGTCGCGCACTGCCAGGGGCTTGACTGCAGCCGGGATTTTTCGCTGCCCCGCCGCTGTCCCAGGTGCGACCGCAAACAGCTCTGCCCTCTTTAACTCTTACCTGCCCAAATGGCACCGCTGGTTTATAACTTCATATGTTGGGCTTCCGTGTAGTTTTATTTTCTGGAATTTCTAGTTATCCTTTGTTTTGAAGTAGTTGTATTCCTCTCTAGTTGTAGAGGGAGACCTAGCGTGTCCGTCTAAGCCTCCATCTTGGCCGTAAGTCCCCCGCTATTATTTATTAATTGTTGTATTATTTTTCCATAGGAACAACCGTAAGCCTGCTTTTGCCCCACACTGTTTTTGTGCACACACATGGATTTTGTTTCCCTTTTAAGGTCTATTGGCTTGATGTGAACAAATGTTAACAGTTTCCAGGATTCCTGTTCTCCAGACATCACCCTCCCATTGAATTTTGCCAGCTTAGAGACCACCATTTTTGTCCCTGAGTTGGACACTTATGCCCAGTGGTTATGGGTCTTTCCTCAGATGAGGAACCAAAAAACACACTTGACTGGCATATTGTTTGTCCAGGTGTGTGGTTTGCAAATGCTTCACTGTGATATTAGAGACAAAATAGCTTTAAATTTCTCTTCCTCCATCCTTATCTGGAATTTAACAGTTGCCGTTTGAAACAAAAAGAAAACAAGCTCTGAGTTTATAAACTTACCAATTTGGTTTAAGAGGAAGCCTCTGGTACTTCATTTTTGAGTCTGTTCACATTGAAGTCTCATTGGCAGGGCCTGACTCCCCCAGGTGCTGCTGCTGCTCCAGGAAACCAAAATGATGGCTGACAATATTCATAACTTGCAAAAAATGTAAACTTACAGCTTCAGGAAGCTGAGCAAATCCCAAACAGGATGAATCCAAAGAAATCCATGCCAAGAGAGATTATAATTAAACTCCTGAAAACTAAAAAAAGGAGAATTGACATGTTACTTATGGGGAAAAACAATTCAAACGACTGCAGATTTCTTGTCGGAAACCTTGAAGGCCAGAGGAAGTGGCATAACATTTGTCAAGTGCTGAAAGAAAAGAACCTATCAAACCCTGAGTTATTTTTTGTTTTGTTTTGTTTTGTTGAGAGTATATTAAAGCTGGGACAGTGAAACAAGGGAGGGCTTAAGATAGGAGAAGCAACAGGAGAGCCTACGTAGGGCTGCTTTGGCTGACTAGGAAGTCAGAGAAAAGAGGACCTTGAGGACAGGTTCAGGGGATTAGCCTGGGACAAACTGTGGCTGCCCATTGCTGCCCTGGTGGCAAGTCTTGTGGGGACCCTTAGAATTTAGGAGACAGAATTCACATGAAAAGGAGACTTGAGTGGGCATTTCCCAAGGAAGGCATACCTCAGACCCTGAGTTTTATACCTGGTGAAATTATTCTTCAGGAATGATGGAGAAATAAAGACGTTTCAAATGAAGGAAAATTAACTTGTCAGTAGAATTACTTTAGAAGAATGACTAAAGGAAGTTCTTGAAACATAAAGGGAATGATAAAAGAAGGAATCTTGAAAGTTTAGGGAGAAAAAAAATAAGAAAAGCAAAAATATGGGTAAATGTTACAGAAGTTTCTTTGCGAGTTTTCTAAATTGATGGTCAGAACAAAAACTATAATATTGATGTGGTTTTCAATGGATGTAGAGGAAATATTTAATACAATTACAATACACACTGGGATAGGTAAAAGGACTTAAAGGGAAGTACATTTCCATTTCACTCAAAGTACAATAGTAAAATGCTGAAACCAGTAGTTTGCAATAAGTTATGTGTGTCTAATGTAATCCAGAGCAACACCATAGATAAATCAAACTGGAGTTCTAAATAACATTCAAGTAATCCACAGGAAGTCAGGAGAAAGAGAACCAAGAAACAAAAACAAGAACAGACTATAAAAGGCAGATTAAAGGCCTAACATATCGATAATTTCTTGAAAGTAAATGGTCTGAAAATGAAAGATTGACAGAGTGCATTAAAGAAAATTTTTAGAACTCTGGCCGGGGAGCTCAGTTTGTTGGAATGTCGTCCCAATATGCCAAGGTTTCAGGTTCCATCTCAGGTCAAGGTACATACAAGAAGCAACCAAGGAATGCAAAAATAAGAACAATAAATTGATATATCTTTGTCTCTTTCTCTTTCTCTCTTTATCCCTCCCTCCCTCCCTCTCTCCCTCCCTTTCTCCCTTCCCCTCTCTCTCTAAAAATCAATCAATCAATAAAAAAAATTTTTTTTAATAATCCAGCCCTGGCCAGGTGGTTCAGTTGGTTGGAGTGTTGTCCCATACATCAGAAAGGTTGTGGGTTCAATCCCCAGTCAGGGTGCATATGGGAGGCAACCAGTCAATCTTTCTCTCTCACATTGTCTCTCTCTCTCTCTCTCTCTCTCTCTCTCTCTCTCAAATCAATGTGTTTTTTTTTTTAAGCATTTTTTTTATTTTTACTTTAAAAAATATTTTGTTTATTCTTAGAGAGAGGGAAAGAGAGGGAGAAAGAGGGAGGGAGACATTGACGGGCAAGAGGTACATGGATAGGTAGGTTGCCTCTCACTCGCCCTCAACTGGGGACCTGGCCCACAATCCAGGCATGTGCCCTGACTGGGAATTGAACCAGCGACCTTTTGGTTCACAGGTCAGCACTCAATCCACTGAATCACACTAGCCAGGGTTGAAATCAATTTTTTAGAAAATACCCTTGGGTGAGGATTAAAAAAAAATTTTTTTTTAATTATCCATATGTTGTCTAAAAGAAACCTACTTCAAATATAACAAAACAGATGAATTGAAAGTAAAAGGATAGAGACAACAGTAATGGAACAACAATTTAAAAAATGAAAAAAATTAAAAAATAAGTAAAGATTAAAAATAAAGTTGAAAGGATAGAAAAAGAATATATATATATCATGCACCCAATAATCAAAAAAGATAATAACTATATTAATAATAGAGTAGATTTCAGAGCAAAAAAATTAGTAGGAGCAGAGTTGGACACGGTATAATAAAAAGGACAGCCTACCAAGAAAATACAGCAATCCTAAATATGCATGCAATGACAACAGAGCTGCAGTTTCTTTATTAATTTTTTAAAATATTTTTTCAGTTAACTATTTCAATAATCTCCACTTTTTTTATTACCTCTTTTGCTTACTTTGAGTTTAATTATTTTTTTTCTTTAATTTCAGCTGATGGTTGAAATACTGATTTGAAATCTTTCTAATATTGGTATTTAGGGCTATAAATTTCCCCATGTGTAGCTTTAATGACTTTCTACAATTTTTTGATGTTTATTTTTATTCAGTTTAAAATATTTTATTTTTATTTTTATTTTTGATTTTAGAGAGAGGAAGGGAGGGAGAAAGAGAGGGAGAGAAACATTCACTGGTTACCTTCAGCAAAGCAATATATCCCTGGTGGGAATTGAACCTGCAACCTTTAGGTTTGTGGGATGATGTCTAGCTGAGCCACAGTGGCCAGGACTAAAATATTTTATTTTTTATTTTCTTCTTTTACCCATGGGTTATTTTGAAGTGTCATTTAATTTTCAGACAGTTTTTTATTTTCCATATATTTTTTGGTAATTGATTTCTAATGCTGCTTTTTTGTTTTTATTTTTTAAGATTTTATTTAATTTTAGATAGAGGGGAAGGGAGGGAGAAAGAGAGGGAGCGAGACATTGATTGGTTGCCTCTCATGCACCTCCAAATAGGGACCTGGCCTGTAACCTAGTCACGTGCCCTGACTGGGAATCGAAGCTGCGACCCCCTGCTTTACAGGCCGGCACTCAATCCACTGAGCCACACCAGCCAGGGCTAATGCTGCTGTTTTTAAAAAACTGAAAATATGTTATTTTTCTGCTTGGTATATCAGATATTTTTCTTTTTTAATACAGCACACATACACTCACTGTGGCTGATAAATCTGCCTCTGGTTTGTATGATGGCACTAACTATACTAAAATTGTATATTTTTGTAAAGAACACCAGTACTCAGGTTGTTTAGGAAATCTGCAATCTGAGAAGTCTGAGGAGATCTGAGGGTGACTAGGAAAAGCTCTCTCTTCGATGAATGTGGAATCGCATGTTCTAACTACAAGAATTGCAGCCCTGCCGTCCAAAAAGGCACAGCCCAAGCTCAGTCCTCAGTGGGGCATCAGGAAGGCCCTGTCGCCCCAACCAAAAGGAGAGGCCGCGGGAGCAGTGGAAGCCTGCTGCGTGCACCCTCACTGCCTCCTCTTACCCACGTGTTTTTGAAGTCCTCTTGTAGAAGATATTTGTATAAGGGTAGAGGTTGAAAGACTTTATTTTACGGAATCTTCAATGCAAAGAGCTTATGTTCCTTAGTGAAGTTCATGTTTTAAGGATCTCAAATATAGACCCTTGACTCCTTAGGAAGCTTCAGACTTGGAACTGTTCTTTTTTTTTCCCCCCCGAAGATTTTATTGATATTTATTTTTAGAGAGAGGGGAAGGGAGGGAGAAAGAGGGAAAGAAGCACTGGTATGAGTGTGAAATATCCATCAGTAGGTGCCCCTGTGGGGCCTGAACCCAGGCATGTACCCTGACTGGGAATCAAACGGGCGACCTTTTGTTTTGCGAAACAGTGCCCAACCAACTGAGCCACACCAGTCAGGGCCGACTTGAAACAGTTCTTTTAACAGGAAAAGAGGAAGCCAGTGAGACAATTGAGATCTCCTCATGTGTGGAGAAGAGTCACATTTCTGGTTACATTTTAAAAACACACTTGATACATGACACTGCACAAAGCATTATTGGAGGGAGCCATAAGGAACTGCTAACAGCCCTGGCTGGTGGTTTAATGGTTGGAGTGTGTTCCCATACACCAGAAGGCTGTGGGTTCAATCTCCAGTCAAGGCAGGTGTGGGAGACAACTGATTGATGTTTCTCTCTCAAGGTGGGGTGTGTGTGTGTGTGTGTCCTTAAAGTCAATAAACATATCCTAAGATAAGAATTTTAAAGAAAGAAACTATGAAACTGCTAACATGCTTCTCCTCTTGAGTTTGAGGGCCACAAGAAGGAGGGAGATTTACACTTTTACACTTTTCAAATGTGTTATGTATAATATATTGCTGATTTAAAAAGAAATAAAACTCCATAGTACATCTACATCAGTACTAATTGTTCTGCAGCCTCCTTTGTTCTTAGCTTTAGGGATTGTGTAGTTTAGGGATTCTAAGACTGACAGGAAAAGGATCAGTTTAACTAGATTGGGCTCAGCATTTGGATTTACTTAGCTTTTGGAGAAGTTCAAGGAAAACAACCCGAAAGCGGCCTCAGGCAGCTTGATTACTGGGAGAGGTTCTTCCTCCCCTTTGCTTTCCTCTGGCTGACAGTGAGGGTGGAGTCTCCAGTTCAGGGGCCAGGAGGCAAGAGAAAGAAATCTAGTCATTAACTGATGGTGAAAGTGGGATTACCTGCATCCTTCACCTGACGGGTTCACAGGCTGCCTGAGATGCATTTCACCAACCGCTTTACAACCCCTAGATCCGCCTGACTGGACCCAATCACCAAATGCACCAGCAGCTGTCCGGAAGCTAATGTTGAACACGTCTTCCAGGTACTCCTGCCACAAGGTAGGTCTGGGAAATAAGAGTCAGAGACAATGTGAAGAGTTGTGTCATTTTGAGCTGATGCTCCTCATTCTTAAACAGACAGTCTTAGGACAACTTCCTGCTGCCACCTGGTAAATGATCCGGCTTCTAATGATGAGGGCAGCTCTAGCTCTGAGTGCTTGAGTTTCTTGACCAACATTGTAAAGCTCTTAATTGAGCAAAATTTAAAGATAGAGCTTTTAAAATCAATAATTTTAGAATTCTGATTTTTCATTCAGTTTTCTTTCCTTTACCACCGGAATTTTTGTGTTTTAATTATCTCAAACATCCCCTTAACTGGGGACAAAAGTGACCAGGTTTGCTGAGTAAGCAGCTCCTTTGTTGGTCAAGGTTCTGTTTCTGGCTCTTTCCCTAGTTAGTCCTTCAGACACCCTGCCCCACCTTCCCACACCCAGGTCAGGTGCTTGGGTTTGGTGAGGTCCCTGGTCATGAGTCACTGTTTGATCTCTTGTGTTGACAGACACACCTTTCTGACTTCCAAGATGGTAAAGCCCTATGTCTCAGCACTAAGGAGAATGTAAACCAATTTATTTGGTTTTATTTTTAAATTGTGGTAAAATACGCATGACATAAAATTTATCATTAGTGACATTTAGTGCTCATGATGTTTTACAACCATCGCCACCACATTTATCGCCCTGACAGCAAGCCCTGCATCTGTTAGCAGTTGCTCCCCACTGCCCCTCCCCCAGCCTTCAGCAGCCACTAATCTTTCTGCCTGTATGGATTTGCCAGTTCTGGATGTTTCATATAAATGCAATCATATACTATGTGACCTTTCGTGCCTGGATTATTTCAATGAGCATAAATGTTTTCAAGGCTCATCCATGTTGTAGTGTGTGAGAGTTTTATTCATCTTAAGACCAAATGATACTCCATTGTACAGGATTGCCACATTTGCTTATCCATTCATCTGGTGATGGACATTTGGATTGTTACAAATAACGAATATTTGTTTATAAGTTTGTGTGTGTGTGTGTGTTTTCATTTCTTTTGGGTTAGAAGTGGAATTGCTAGATCATATGGTAATTCTGTGTTTAACTTTTTGAGGAACTGCCAAACTGGTTTCCACTTTGCATTCCCACCAGCAATAATACACAAGGCTCCCAATTTCTCCACATCCTCACCGACACTTTTTGTTTTTTGTTCTTTTGTTTTTTAATCCTTACCCAAGGCTGTGCTCATTGATTTTAGAGAGAAAGGAAGGGGGAGAGAGAGAGAAGCATTGACCAGCAGTCTCCTGTACACACCTCAACTGGGGCTCTAACCTGAAACCTTCCAGTGCACAGGGCGACACTCCAACCACCTGAGCCACCAGGTCAGGGCAACACTGGTCATTTTTAATTTTTGTAATTAAATCTACCGTAGTAGGTATATACACAGGTTTTTAAATGAATTGTTTTTATTAAATGGAGAAAACCAGTTAAAGTTAGAAAGTAAAACATTTATACCAGAAATATCAGGCTCTTGTCTCTTTCCATCCTCCTTTAGCCCATTCCTAGAGGAAGCACGTTTATGTTGTTTCTTCTGGGTTTTACCTCCATTTAACCTCTGGCATGTTCTCGTTTACCCATTTTGAGTCATTGGCTAGGTGAGGATTACAGTTTACGCTGGCTCAAATAATCCCTTCCATTCTCTCGATATAATTTGTGTTAGGATACTGGTTTGACTATTTAAAAAGGATTGAAACAGCAAACATCTTGCCTTTCACAGGATAGAAGTTTGTTTCTTTCTCATATAATAAAGAACTCAAGGATTGATGGTGGTGGTTTCCATTTATGGTTTCCATGTAGGGACCCATGCTCTTTCTGTCCTATGGCTTTACCCTCTTCAGAAGTGTTTTCCATTTCGTTTTCCAAGGTGGCCGCTCCAGGTTTCCTCACCACACCCACACCCAGTCCAGCCACAGGAAGGAGAGCAGGGCAGGAACGAGTTTATTCTCCCCCATAAAGGCTCAGAAGCTCTGCATATCCCCTGTACTCATCCATGCAGCTGTCCACTTTCTTCCATGGAACTTCTAACATATTTTATCTTGTTCTTAACAATTAGCTAGTGTGCCCTGGCTGGTGTGACTCAGTTGCTTGGGCGTCGTCCAAAGAACGGAAAGGTCACCAGTTGGATTCCTGGTCAGGGCACATCCCTGGGTTGCCTGTTTGGTCCCCGGGGCGTTTATGGAAGGCAAACAATTGATGTTTCTCTTACTCTCTTTTTCCCTTCCCTTCTCTCCAAAAATAAAATATTTTAATATGAAAAATAATAATTAACTAGTGTTTGAGTGCTTCTTATGTGTCAGGTACTGTTCTAAATACTGCTTTCTGTTCACTTACTAATTTAACCCTCAAAACAGTCTTCTAAAGTAGATATTGTTTCCCTTTTACAGATAAGGAAATCAGGCACTGTCAAATCAAGGAGCTGCCAGGACACAGAGTGAGTAAAGGGCAAGGCTGAAGCTACAGAGCCCACCTTCACTCATGATGCTTTTAAATTGGGGTCCGTGACCCTCTAGGGAGTCCCACCATGCCACCCTTTTCAACTGTACTTCAGGCTGGCAGAAGGCTCCTCAGAGGCGCCCCGCCTGTGAGCTGGCAGGGCTTACTTAGTTAATGTTTAGTCCTTATCAGCCCTGGCTCAGCACTGCCCTGCAGCTCCCTAGGCTTGTCCCGGGTCAGTGGGCAAGAAATATCAGTGTATGAGGGGTGGAAATATTTCCTGTGCTGGCTCTATACCAATTTGCCTTTCTGAATTAAAGACCTTCTTAAGTGGAACCGTTGACACCCTAAACATTTATTTTGCTTTCATTGCGTGGGCTGATGGCCCACAGTCACCTCTGCAACCATGGTCCTATGGCACTGAGAACAGCGGGGCCTGGGAGACCGTATTGTGCTGCAACTCTTGTTTTATTGACTCAGTGATCAGGAGGTAAACTTCGGGATGTGCACACGATGGACAGCAAGGACTTAGAAGCTGAAATTCATCCCTTGAAGAAGGAAGATGGGAGATTGCAGGAGAATCTGGGAAACCAATTGAAAAAGGAAGATAACTTGAAAAGCACGCCTCTGCAGTCTCGCCTCTCCCGATGCCGGACGGCAGCGTTTTTCCTCTCCCTGTTTACCTGCCTTTTGGTGGTGTTTGTGATTTCCTTCATCGTCCCGTGTCCAGACAGGCCGGTGTTACAGGGGATGTGGAGCATCAGTTACAACGCGGCAGGTTTGTCCCTCTTCCCCCCAATGACATTCTTTCTTCTAGGTGAGCGGTAAGGGCAACATTTATGTCTGGGAATCTGAAAGTCATCTACTTTTTTTTAAGTCTCCAACTTTTATTATCCCTCACATATTTCATACATGGCAAATGGCTCGGAGTGGAATGAAAAAAAATGCAGGTTTGAGCACATGGCTCTATTTTACTCTGGGAGCAGGGTCTCCCTGACATTGCACACAGCAGCCTCACTTGTCCGCTGCTCCGATGCGCCTTTGCAGACGCAGCTCTGGGCACAATGAGCACAGCCCACGGAGCAGCACAAGCAGCAACTCTTCTTGTAGGAGGTGCATTCGCAGTCTTTGCATTTGCAGGAGCTGGCTCACATGCAGGATCCACCAGTGAGGCAGGAGCAGTTGGGGTCCATTTGCATCAGAGATGAGAGAGGAGGGCCAAAGCTAGAGGAGAAGAGGCATTTGCCCTGGTGCAGCGCATAGTGGAAGTCATCAGCCCTAAGGGGCTGCCAATTCTGTGTCCACGGTTTTCCTGGAATTTTGGAGGAGCTATAAGAGCAGCCTCTCAGTAAAAACGGAAGGACTGCTATGAAAGGATAGCAGCCTGCGCTCCCATTTGAGAAGGGACAGGCTAGGTCAGTAAAGGAAAGTGGCCCTTTTGGTTACTTCTCAGAATTAAAAAAAAAAAAAAAAAACAGTAACTGGCAGAAGAGATATAGAGAAGGCTGTTCTGAAATGTGGCAAATATGCAGCTGATTTTGTAGTCTAATCTTCCGGAAGGGTTTAGCTACAGTAAAGCACATTTCCATTTCTCATAAAATTGGCGCTCTGGAATTTTTGCCTTTATGAAAAGCAACTGAAACAGCCTCTCCCTGGACACTCTTAGAGTTGCCTATGCTTTTATTATTAACAGCAAAGAAATCATTACCAAAACCAAAGTCATGAAGATTTCCCTATGTTTTCTGCTAAGAGTTTTATAGTTTTAGCTCTTAAGTTTGTGTCTTTGCTCCATTTTGAGTGCATTTTTGTATATGGTGTAAGATAAGGGCCCAACTTCATTCTTAGTTTATCTTTTGAGTCCTCCAATGAAAGGTTGGACCCTAACGACTAAGGAAGTGTGGTATCTTTCGATCCCAAGCGACATAAGGAGGAATTCATTCCTGAATGGAAGGTGCTCAGAACACCCACTTGTGAGACCCAGGTGTCATGCTTGCCCCTTCCTGAAGGTTAACCTCTGATGCTGTCATCCGTCGGGGGGTGGGGGGGATGGCTGGTGTTTTGAAGAGGTGTGGGGAGTTGCTAGTCCCAGTGGTGATCTCACGGTGGTAGGTTCTAACTGGCACTGAACCCAAGGAGCAGAGAAGTAGGTCATGCCCGACACGCCCTGGCCTTTAAACGAGGCATGGCCTGAAGAATACAGTCTGTGGTTTTCTTTTTCAGTCACCTACGACTTTCTGGCCACAAAAGACATAAACAAGGACAGGGTCCAAGATGTTCTGTTTCTTTATAAAAACACCAACAGCAGCAATGATTTCAACCAGTTCTGCACCAGTGAAGGTAATTTTGTTCCTACAGGATGAACTCTCTGTAGGAAGAGGTATCCTTGTTTCTGCAGTGTTTAGGGGAAGCACTTGGTAAAATTTCTGAAAACCGTCATTGCCCTTCATTTGTAGCAGGACTAGAAAGAGACTGGGAGGCAAGCTCCTGTCTCAGCACCCACCCTGTTTGACCTCTGACCCTCACAGGGTCAACTCTGGGACCCCCCATGGGGGTGGGGCTGGTAAGGGGCCTGGGTGTGAAGGGAGTGAGCCTGGGCAGTAGGGGCTGTGGCAGGGAGCGAGGTGTGAGGGGGGACTGCAGTGTGCGGTCTGCGTGCATGGCTCCACAGAACTGGGTCTGTCCCCTCTAGGCTTTTCCTCTCCCTGCTCCTTTGTGGCCGCCGTATCGGGGGCCAATGGCAGCATCCTGTGGGAGAGGCCTGCAGCCCAGGATGGAGGCCTTGTGTTGTGTGATGTCCCCCAGCTGAGGGACAGCGGGGCATCTTCCGCCTGCATCCTCGTGGACAGTGCCGGGTCCTTCATCGCAGTCGACATATTTACAGGTAGGCCGGTTCGCTCTGAACCCCAACCTGGACCGCCACAGGTGGGAGGACCAGCCAGCATGCTCTGAGCAGGGTCAGCCTGTGCTCGCAGGCAGTGTGACTGGATGGACAGGATGGTTACAGAGTGGGAAGGAACCCCCACAGGGGGACACAGACACTCAGCAGTCACACACCATTGTGTCCTGTCACCTCCAGTTTAAGTCTTGCTTGTGGGGTCACGGCAGAGCACTTTCTGTGGAGTAGCAGAGATGCGGAGGAGGAGGAGGAGGAGCTTGGCTGCTGCTTGTCATAGGGAGTAAGTGGCTGCAGCCTCCTTTTGCAGCACCTGGGGCACGCGCTGGCCATGCCCACATGGGAGTGGAGACCTGGGCCTGTTGGTGCTTAGGCATGAGGGTGCTCCTCACCGGGCCTTCCTATAACCAGCTGTGTTTAGGCTCTGAGGGGATGGCCACCCACCCCTTACCAAGGGCCTGAGGAATTCTGTGCCTTGACACTAGATTTGGTGGCTATTAGCATTTCCCTTACAAGTTGTGGTTTTAAGGATATAGAGGAAAATAAAGAACAGGCTTGAAATGTTTTGAGAAGAATCAGTCTTTTAAAAAGGACAAGATTTTGTTGGATCAGGACCTGCAGTCCACAGGTGTAGCACTGAGCACCTTCATTCTCTTCTGAAGGGCAAAGGCCCACGCCGCTCAGCCAGGGCCTTCGCGGGGGCGGAGGGTCCGCCTTTGAGCCTAGCAGCAGACAGGGGTCCTGAGGGGACTCAGGACATGGCAAGGTCAGGCCCTGTCCATCCAGGTGGGGAGGGTCAGCATTGGCCCTAAGGTACTCTAGAGACAAATATTAGAAAGTGGGTAAACAAAAGGTGGGGGAGTTCTGCAATTCCCAGAAGCAACACTTTAACATGGGTATGTGAGCCCCTGGACTTCTTACACATGTGCTTATCAGTGTATTCACACTTTTACCTGCCTTCAGCCTCCTGTTGGCAGATGTTTTCATTTCCCAGTGGCAGCATCTGTGCATTTGCCAGGCTGCAGTGGAAGGGGACCTGGGGCCGGCGCCCAGTGATGTGTGTTTGGTTTTAGGGGAGACCCTGTGGAATCATTCCAGCAGCTTCAGGAGGAACACTTCCGTCCTAAGCCCTTTACTTCAGGTGCCTGACCTTGATGCTGATGGGGCTCCGGATCTGCTGGTTCTCACCCAAGAGGAAAAGGAGGTATAGCTCTTCTCCCGCGTCACTGCAGCCTGCATGCCAAGTGGCCTCTCTCTTCTCTGCTCCCTAGTCCACTTTCACTTCCCAGGCAGAACTTGGGTCTGATCACTTGTCGGGGGATTTTGCTCTGGCACCTGCAGACCCAGCACAATGGGGCAGTTTTGTCCCTGTCTGCAGCTCCTGGACCTCCCCAAGAACAGGAGTGCCCTTCCTGTTCGTGCCACTGTGGCGTGGGTGAAGCTGTACGTACTGGGAGGGACTCTAGCCTGGGAGACCACCCACTTCTCCCAGGCAGGCCACACACAGACGCCTGTTATCAGACCCTCTTAAATCAAAGCATTCTTTCCCCACACCAGGGGAATTTTGACCCCATGTTTTGCAGATTAGCAGCTTCATCTATTCAGGCAGCACCGGGCACCAGATTGGCCGCCGAGGCAGCCTCGGGGCGGACAAGACCAGTGACTTCCTCCTCTATGTCACCAGGGCGGGTGCCCACTACATCCTTCTCCCCTGCGGTATGTTGTGCATGCCGGGTCCCAGAACAGCCTCCCATGCAGGGGCCATGCTGGCCTCGGATGAGCAGTACACCCTGGGAAAGCTGAGTGTGAGGAAATCTGTAACTGCCGTGAGGCTTGTCGACTCCTTTTATTCTAGGGATTCAAATTAACCATTGGCAGGCTGAGAAAACCATGGATGCCCTCAGCACCCCCTCCCAGGCTCAAGGAGGGCACTTCGTGTTTCTAGAAGTGGGGCTCATGGGCGCACGTCCTCCTGATCCTCCAGCAACACCTGGTGACCTGAGGCTCTTCTGTGTTTTGAGTAGCAGGTTCCCTGTGTGGCCACTCTGTGAAGGACATCTATGAAAAAGCAACCAGGAGAGACAGCCCACTAAGTAGAGACCCCCGCTGGGAGGACATGCTCAACGCCACCAACCATGGGCTGCTTTTGCACACGTCAGTGTGGGTGGTGTCACACAGGCCAGCTCCCACTCCTCAGTGCTCGGAGCAGTCAGGGGCTGAGGGCCTGGCTGCTGGTGTCGTGAGGCCATCCTGGGCTCAGGCATAGGAACTGGGCAAACAGGGGCCACGGAAAACCAGGGAAGCCCTGACTGGCGTGGCTCAGTTGGTTGGGCATTATTCCACAAAGTGAAAGGTTGCCAGTTCAATTCCCAGTCAGGGCACATGCCAGAGTACGAGTTGCAGGTTCATTCCCCTGTTGGGGCACATATGAGAGGCAACCAATCAGTGTGTCTCTCCCTCTTTCTCCCTCCCTTCCCTGCTCTCTCTAAAAATAAATAAATATTTTTAAAAGAAACAGGGAAAAGTTTCCCAGCAGCGGGCTTACCTCTCTCTATGCATGGTGAGGATCCTTCTTTATATTTTCAAGATAGAAAATTAAGAAGGATGGGGCTGCACGTGGGAGTCCAGTGGGCAGTGCTGGGGGAAGGGTCCCTGCCTCTGGTCTCTGTGTGCAAGCTGCGTCCTTCCCACCTCCTCTAGCTCTGGAGCCATCAATTATCTGATGAGCGTTCCCGGGAAGAGTGGCGAGGACCTCCTCCTCGTGGGTTCCGAGGCCTGTATGCTGCTGGACTGGCAGGAGCTGGCACCCCGGTGGACCTTCAGCGTAGCCCAGGTCCTCAGGTACAGGGTCTTCTCCAGGCACCTGTGCAGTTGTTGCAAGCTGGGCACCACCAGGCCCCCACTGGGAGTGGGCGAGAGGACCAGTGTGCTTCTGCTAGAGGCCTCTTTCCCGTCATCTGGTGCTACCCTGCACTGAGGGGCAAGGAAGCCCCCTCAACCAGGGCAGCCCTGACCCTACCCAGGTTTGGCCAAGGAGATGGGGGGCATCCCTGTTCCCAGGTATCTCTTCACAGAGACCCCCTGTGACTTCTCTATTTATCTAGAAAACCCATCCTTGGTCACTACAAACCTGATACCTTGGCTGCGGTCATTGAAAATGGAACCGGCATTGACAGACAGGTTGGCTACACTTCCTTTTTGTGATCTCACCTTTGTTAGTAGTTGAGGAAGATTAGTCCGAACAGCAGACAGGGCTGTGGCTTAGAGGCTGAGCTGGGACAAGAGAGGCCTCAGGAAGATATCCTGGTCACCCTCAGGGAGCAGCTCATTCAGGGCTGGCATAGCTGGGGGCCCTGGTGCCTGTGTGAGCCCCACGCTCAGCTGCCCCATGCTATCCTCTCCCCAGATCCTGCTCCTGGACCTCAGCACTGGGGCCGTCCTGTGGAGTCAGGCTCTTCCAGGCCTCCCTGGGGACCCTCAGTCTGCCAGCCTGCCCACCGCAGACCACCGCTCAGCCTTCTTCTTCTGGGGCCTCCACGAGCTGGTCGGTGCCAACCAGACGGTACGGGCAGACCATGCAGTCGAGATGCGGCCATGCCAGGAGCCAGGGCCAGAGCCCAGAGCCCAGTCTTAAGTCTTAAGAGGAGCTAATGGGGTGACTGGACTCACACAGATAAAAGAGAAGGTGTGGGAGGGTGGGGAGGATGAGACAGCGCCCTGGCCACAGGGGAGACTGGGGCTTGAATCTGCTTCGGGGGCAGAGACTGGAATCTGGAAAGAAGAGGGGTACACTGGGGAGCACGGGGCCGAGTTCCAGATAGAGGATACTGAGAAGGACCAGGGTCGGGCTGGGGGTACAGGGATGGAAGGTGGGTACAAAGTTCAGACTGACATTTTGAGGGACTGCAGACCGGGACCCCAGTGCACACAGCTCTGGGTGTGGTCACTGTCAGGAGTGTCCTGTAAGAGATGAGCACAGCGTTGCCCTGCTACCAGGCCCAGGACACCTGGGTTCCTGGCCCAGATGCAGAGGTGGCCGCAGCCCCGTCAGCCTCACGCCCCACCACTGCTTCTTGCTGCAGGAACCCGGAGACAGCCAGCACAGCCTGTACATGTTTCACCCCACCCTGCCCAGTGTCCTGCTGGAGCTCGCCAACCTCTCTGCCAATATCGTCGCCTTCCAAGGTGAGTGCAGCCTTGGTGCAGGTCAGGGCCCCGCCCACAGGGAGGTGTGCTGAATTTGGTCCCAAGAGACCTGACAGCTACGTCCTCCACAGTGGCCCTGTTTGAGCCCGGCCGCCATGCCGCCTGCATCCTCCTTACGGGCCCAGCCAGCCCAGATACACCCGGCCTGGTGTCTGTGGCCAAGCACAAGATACAGGACCTCATCCTGAGCAGCAGGGTGGTTCGCCTGACCGAGGGTGGGCCCAGCAGTGACCAGGCCATCAGGGACCGGCTCTCCCGCCTGCGGTACCGGAGCGAAACCTAGATGCACAGCTGCCGGAGCACGTGAGAGGCTCCAGCTGCTGGAAGCTGGCCCTTTGTTTACTTGGCCTGTACACTGACTCCCCACTCCTGAGCCCGGCAACACTCTCCACAGGGTCCTTTTGATCCCCAGGGCTATGGGTGGGTGAGGGGACACTCAGGCCTCTCTCCTGCTGAGCTCACTGTGTCCTTACATGGGTTCTCACTCTGTGCTCCACTGGAGTCACACGTTCAGGGCCAGCTGCCTTCACAGTGGCCTCCCTGGGGGAAGAGCCCAGGCCCATCCTGCAGAAGTCTCCTCTCCATTTCCCTCCTTAGCTCTTCTTACTCTGCACTGTCCCCCTGGGATCATGGAACTCAGAGCATGGTGGGCCCTGGGGTGGCCTCAGGGCAGCAGCTGGCTGGTGGTGACTTGCCTTGGGGAGCCCCTTTGATGCAGCTGTGACGAATGGGGCTTGTAGGACGTGGTGGGTGGCACTGCTCATGGGTGCCCCAAGGGGGGCTTACACCCTGCACTGGCAGCTTGTGCTGCAGATTTCCCAAGGAACTGGCCATAGGACACACACTGGGGCCATTTTGCATCCTCTTCGTACACACTGGAGCTACTTGTCCCGCTAGAATCCTTGCACCCCTAGGCATAGCCAGCTCACCTCCTTCCTGGTGCTCAGAAGTCCCTGGCATTGGTGTCATCTGATACAGGACTCACCTCTGTGCCTTGTTGCACCCCAGGGCTGCTGTGGTACACTGCAGCTCAGCTGTGCCCAGACAAAAAAAAACCTTGACAACTCTGGGTGCCACAGGAAGAAACCAGAATAAACGATTTTTGCACTGGCTGGAGAAAGCCCCAACGGGCACGTGCGCGCCTCTCTGTATTTGTTCCTGACTAGGCTTCTGGGTCAGGGTGGGAAGGATGGCTGAGGAGGTGAGGGACCCTCTACCTGTGGTTCTCGGATTGCTCCCCCACACACTTGCCAGCTCAGAACCTAGGGCCCAGAGGTCTTTCAGCACAGCCTCCAAGTGCATCTCAGGTTCGAGGATCCCTTCATGTTCATAGCAAGCCAGGAACCCAGCCCGCGGACGTGAGTGTGCACCCACCCGGGATGGGCAATGCAGTGGATCGCCCCAGCACCCCTGCACTTTCCAAGGGCTGGCCAGGAAGGGGTGGGGGTGAGTTCTGGCAGCTCCCTAGGCAGGAGGCTTCAGTGAGATGCAACTTTGGGTACCTAAGTGATGAGGGAGATGGTTTTAGAGAATTCTGTAGTAATTTCCTATGGACATTTAACTATGAAAAGCTGTCCCTGTGACCCCAACTCCCTTCACCCCCCCCCCCCCAAAGAAAAGTCCCTGTGAAAAGTGACAGGTCTGTAAATGAAGATCACCTGGAGTCAGGCAGGGCTGAGAGCTTGAGCGATGCCCAAGACTTCCCAGGGTCTGGGTTGGGGTCCACAGCCCTAGACCGAGGAGCCAACTCTGGGAAGGGACCACCTCGTGCAGGCCCTGGGGTCATGAGGAGGAGTTAGGGTGCTGAGCCCAGGGACGCCCTCGCTGGTTGGCCTCCTGCACCCTGCACTTGTAAATAAAGTAGTTGTGCCTGTGGGGGTCCCTGCCAAGCTCCCTGGAACTTCCAGGCCTTAGGGCACAACCTGCCCAGGAGACAAAGGAATCAACTGTTACTGCACCCTGTCCTGGAGTGCTCAGGCATCCCCATCCGTTAGAGCGCACTGTGTTCCTGGCTGTCCTCCCCCAAAACCAAACTCCGAAGTGTGCCGCCTGAGTCCAGCCTCAGGGCTGGTCTCTGCTGTGGACGCTCACACACAGGACCTCCCGTGACACCTCTCACCACCTCCCTTGCCATTGTGTTCGTTGTGTGTCATGTGCGCAGCACAGTTTGCACCACAGCAGGGTGAGCTCAGAGTGAAGGCCAAGCGTCTTATTTCTGTGCCAGGAATGGGTGGGAGTGGTCAAGCCCAGTGAGGTGGGCTAGTTGAGAGGCACAAGATTCTCTCTGCTGAGCCAGAGCTACACCCTGAAAGGAGCAGTGTTCCTTCACCCTGCATCTGGGGAACGGTGGGGCCCTTCAAGGCAGGGACGACTGGTGTCGCCATCTCTCCTTGAAGGTCCTGCCCACCCAC
Source organism: Furipterus horrens (assembly GCF_987537825.1). NCBI lineage: Eukaryota > Metazoa > Chordata > Mammalia > Chiroptera > Furipteridae > Furipterus > Furipterus horrens. The sequence continues at coordinate 119,797,261 of NW_028327175.1, read as the reverse complement.
CCAGCAGGGCTGTGAACTGGGACTGTTGTCAGAGGGGTCATCTCTGTGCAACTGGCGCAGAAGCCATGGCCTCAAGAGACTTGAGAAGACCAGATAGGTGCACCTTCGGGACAGGTCTGGGACATGTGCAGTGACAGTGACGGTCAGGACTGCTTTGTACTCGGAAGGCTGAGCACAGCCTCGGCAAAATTCAGGGAGCTCTGTGATCCCCATTGGAGTCACTGAGCAAAGTGGAGCAGGTAATTTAGCTGTGAGGTTCACACTTCCTCCTGCGGGACACCACCCGTCTGTGCATCTGGCTTCCAGGTCAGAGCACGTGCCTGGGTTGCGATTTCATGGTCCTGGAGATGGGGGTGGGCACATAGCACCAAACTGAAAGACTACCTGTGAGGAGTGTGGCTTTGGTCTGGTTTGTCCATCTTGTCCCACCTTTCTCCAGGTGACCCAAGCTAGCCAGTGACACCCTCTCGCTAGAAGTGAGCACCTGGACCAGTTCCTTCTGGGAATCCTGAGAGAGACTCATGCCCCACAGCAAGGCCAAAGCCTCTGTGCCCTGGGGGATACCCACGGTGGGGATCTCGGCATCTGCCAGGACCTTAGGCTAGAGGAGGGTGACAAGAGGTGAGGATGATCACCTCTTCCTCCAGACTCAGGCCCACCTACACCTCCCCATCACCACCCCCAGGGCTCCTGGCAGCCGCTGCAGGTTCCCCGGAGGCAGAGACTGCGGCAGGAGGGAAAGCAGGTCTGGGGCTTTAATGTAGTCGTGGCTTCCACGTGAATGGGAACACTGTGGGTGAGAAGGGGCCTGAGTGCAAGGTGCCCCCAAGTGTCCTGCCGGCCTCACAGCTCCTGGGCAGAGGGCACTACCTATGCTCACCTTCTCTGTCTCCGGGAGGATCGTGGCCTCTGCAAGCAAACCTTTGTACATGTCCGACTTCAGGAACCTTGGGTAGGAGTCCCGTAAGAGAAGGTGGTCAGCCCTATGCCTTCTGTCTCCTCGATCTCAGCCCTCCCTGCTCCAGCCTGGCTCTGCTCCCACCCTCAGGGCTCCCAGGGGACGGTGCCGGAGTCTGCTCTCCTAGACCTGCCCTGACTGAGCTGACTCAGGGAGACCTGGTCTCCCACCCAGTTGGGCCATTTAACTGTCCAAGATGAGCAAGAGCCCAGTGCCTACGCAAGGAGGAGCAAACCATGGAAGCTCCAGTGAGGGAACAAGGAGCAGCTGTTCCCCTCAGTGAGGGCCAGGGCATGGAGCCAAATGAAAAACAGGGTCGAGGAAAAATGTACTGTAGACAATAAAGTGGGAGAGGAATCTATGAATGTAATTGCTTATATTTCAAAAAGGTAAATATAAACTTATCTTGGGAGGAAGGGAAGAAGGTAAAAGGGCAGGGAAAATAGCTAGATTTATTTGAATGTACCCCACTTTATAGATTGAATTTTGAAACTGTAGATATTTCACATAATTATAAAATGAAATAATAAATAAGCAATCCCCCAATATTGAAAGAAAGTGCCACGAGAGGAGCTGGATACCCAGTGGGTGACACCACCCAGACCACACATCATGACAGAGCGGTTCGAGCGACATCCTGAAAAGGATACATGCAAGAGACTGAGTGATGTTTCTCTTGCACATCAGTGTTTCTCTCCCTCTCTTTCTCACTCCCTTCCCCTCTCTCCATAAGTAAAATGTTTAAAATAAATAAATAATAAAAACATTGAAACCTTATGACCTCCCTTGGCAGATATCAGTGGCCCAACTCATTACTTTGATAAGTGGTAATTAAAAGAAGGAATCAAGCACTGATTCTGCCTTTCCTGTATGATCAGTACCACTGGGCCAACAAAGGGCAGGCAAAGGGAGGCTTCCTGCTGGCAAACAAAGAGGCAGTGATGGGATTAGACTGTTGCTGATGAAATCAGGAGTCTGGGGAATGACTCAATGGTTGCTCAGTCACGAAAAGGGAAGCAACCAGCCCTGACCAGAGTGGCTCAGCTGGTTGGCTGTCGTCTCGCAAAGCAAAAGTTAAACAGCTCCATTCCAGGTCATGCCTGGGTTGCAGGTTCGGTCCCCAGTCAGGGCACATGCAAGAGACAACTGATTAACGGATGACATTTCTCTCCTCTTTCTCCGTCCTTTCCCCTCTCTCTAAAAATAAAATCTTTAGAAGAAAAAAAGGAAGATGTCTAACCCTAAACCCTAGACCCTGTCAATATATCCCCTTATGAGGCAAAGGGACTTTGCAGATGTGATTAAATTAATGATGTTGAGCCCTGGCTGGTGTGGCTCAGTGGATTGAGCGCTGGCCTGTGAACCAAGTGTCACCGGTTCAATTCCCAGTCAGGGCACATGCCTAGGTTGCACATGATGTCCCCAGTTGGGGGTGCGTGAAAGGCAACCACACAGTGATGTTTCTCTTTCTCCTTTCCCCTCTCTAAAAACAAATAAAAATAATAAAACATATATATTAAAAATAAATAAATAATGATGTTGACATAGGGAGATTGCCTGTATTATCCAGGTGAGCTCAGTGTAATCACAGGGGTCCTTATAAGTGAAAGACGGAGGTAGGATGATAGAGATATACTGCTGCTACATTAATATTATATCTCGTTTATAATCAAAGTTTATAAATAGACTTTAAAAATAAAATATTTTATTTTTAGCGGGAGGAGAAAGAAGGGAAGAAAGAGGAAGTGAAACTTTGTTGTGCAAGAGAAACATCGATTGCACGCCCTCAACTGGGGACCTGGTCAGCAATCCAGGCATGTGCATTGACTGGGAATCAAACCAACAATCTTTCAGTCTGCAGGCGAGCATTCAATCCACTGAGCCACACCAGCCAGGGCTATAAATAAGCTTTTTAAAAATAAAAAAAAAGATGATACACTGCTGTCCTTGAAGATGTAGAATGGACCATGAACCAAGAACGCAGGTGCATCTAGGAAGGAAAGGCCGTGAAACAGATTCTCCCCAGAAGGAATGAACCCTGTGGACACCTTGACTTTAGCTCAGTGATGTCTGTCTCAGACTCTGGCGTCCAGAGAATAAATGTGTGTTCCCTTAAACCACCAAGTTTGTGGCGTTTTTTACAGCAGCAACAGGAAAATAACCCAAGAGGTCAAATGGGCAGGCATGGCCCCTGACTGGCTATTTCAGGACACTGAGTCAACACTGCAGCAGGTGTGCTACTGGCATCTGCAGCTGTGTTGAAAGGGAGGAGATGGCCCATGTCTTGTAGAGGAACGTCCTGAAATACCAACACACAGGAAATCTGGAAATGGCTCTATGGTCACGGCTGCAGGCGCCCACCTTCTTCATCAGCATATAGATGTGCAGCTGGGCATCATCCAGCACGTAGCGGTGGGGCCGGCACAGACCCTCCAGGGTCAGCTCCAGTTCCGGCTATCATATTGACCCAGCGGACAGCGCCAGGGGCCAGAAACTGCCTTTGTGGGGACAGGAGGACAGCTCCGGGTGGGTCCAGGCTCCACAGGGCTGCCCTCCAGCTGGCCAGGCCCACCTCTTGAACTCACTGGTACACGGAGTCCACCAGGGCAGGGACCTGGGCCTGCCCTCCATGATGCAGCTCCTCGCGTGCTTCCCAGAAGCTGAGGTTCTCGACTGGGGGATCCAAGTATCAGATCAGGCCCACAGCAAGCTGCAGCCAGGGCTAGTTGAAACCTGAGGGGGAGGGGAAGATGTGTCCCAGGCAACAGCCTCCCTCACAAGGGCCTCAAACAGGAGGTGGGGCGTCTCACCACTGAACTTTTTCCTGAGGAAGTCCATAAAATGGGCTCGTCCCACAGGGTCTTCCAAGAGTTCCCGGAAGCTGACGCCCCATCGCTCTGCACGGAGCTTTGTGGGTGCAGCCACACTAGGGGGAAGGTGTGCGTCAGGAGCATGAGGAACATGGGGTGGGTGAGACAGTTGGGAAGAACACCTGCAGACCCCTCTCCCACCCTGGGCTCACCTGGATGCATTCATGGCCCAGTAGGTATCATCGTCTGTGATCCAGGGGTTGCTGGACAGGCACCCAGACAGGATGGGGTCATGTGGCCCGTGCTGGCTGGTGAACTTCAGGTACCTGAGGGTGGGGTTGGTCCCAGGGGCAAGTGCACGGAGGGGCTATGGGTCGAGGGCATAAGAGGAAGGCTCTGGGCTCTGGGCTTGGGGTCTCCAGCTGCCACCCCCATCCCACTCATGCCTCAAGGCAGACAGAGGACTTCACCTGGGTCCTGCCCAGGGCCTTTCTGCAGCACTCAATCTATGACACGGGACTGTGAGGCAGGGTCTGGCTGGGGGTCAGCCAGCCCACTCCCCTGTTTTGGCCCCCAGGGCCTACCTCTTGCTTGTAGAAATCCACATTCTTGGTCTGGAAGGGGTCAGGAAAGCTGCAGTTAGAAGGCAGGCCTCTTCAAGGGGCTGACATCCCACCGTGGGTAGGCAGAGCAGGGCCGGGCCCCTGCCGCATCCCTTGGGGCCTCTCCTCTGATGGCAGGGTCTGACTTTCCAGGAAGCTTTTGGGGCCTATCATTTGGAAATTCCCAGATGTTCTTAAAGTTTCTTTGAGGTTCCCCAGCGATCACTGGTCCATATTTTCAAATGTATTTAAATCATCTTTATAACAGCGTATAAGCAAGGAATACTACTATGGGTCACACTAGGAACCCAGACTGTTGACTGTGCTCCATATTCATCATGTTCAGAATTCAGAACCCGCCGGCCACCTCCTCATGGGCCAGGTGGCCATGGGACTGGCTGTCCCTTCTGAACACCCCGCAACAATCACTGACACAACCAGAGGGAAGGCAGAGAGCACCCTCAGATGCCTGTAATTTCCAATTTTTGTCTCAGCTCTCCAGGACCACCTTTATAATGGGAAATTATAAATCTGTGATCATGAGCTTATGATTTGGAAGTTAGGAAGTCTTGTCAGTAAGGTACTAAATGTATCTGTTCTGTTTGGGTTTCCACGGGCTTTGAACCCTGGGCTCTGCTGCTACAAAGACTGGCCATGTCTGCCCTAGTGCAGTGCCTTCTGGTTCCCGAGGCCACCAGACCCCTTGGAAAGGGGTGGCTGGTCTGGCCTGGCAGAAGAGCCCCCCACCCTTCCCAGGGTCCATTGCACTTACTTTCACCCAGGGCAGCACGTGGGAGGTGAGAGAGGACGAGAGTTAGCAGAGGAGCTGAGAATAGGAGACCAGGGTGGGGCAGAATGAGACCAGAAGTGGGGCGGTGGCACTTGGAGTGGCCTTGTCAAGTGCCATTTGGACGGACAGACGAATGCAGACCGGCGGGCAGCTCCCAAGTAGTCCCACAGGGGTGGAGTGGGGACAGGGAGGTGTGTGTGCGTGCGTGGGCATGTTGTGGGGGGAGTGGCACGGTCGTGTGCGTAGGAGTGGCGAGTGGGCGGGAGGCGCGCGTGCGTGTGTGTGCGCGCACAGGCGCACAGCCTCCTTACCATCTGCGCTGGCCTGGCAAGGGAGGATCCCCGCTCTGGACCGTGCTCCAGCACGCTGGGGACCCCAGGCTGCAGGGTGGAGATTGGGTGAGGTGAGGGGCACAGCTCAGGCGGGATGCTGAGACCCCACCCTAGGGCTATGTGCCTGCTCCCCACTGGCCCCTATATACGGAAGCTCTGAGCCCATATGTGACCCTTTAACATGAAAACCGACACTCAGAGGACCGCAGAAACCTCAGTCCTGAGTCCTGCGCCCCAGGTGTCCTCCCTGCCCATTCCCACCCGCCCGGCGACCACTCTCCCAGAGCCACTCTAGGTTCCCTCTCCAGCACCTCACCCTGCCCAGGGCTCCTCAGAGCTCCAAGTCCATGTGTCACCTGGCCTGGCTTCACCACTAAAGCAAAATCCTCGGCTCTCCTCCACAGCCCTCCCCATTCTGCCTCTTTTCAGCCAAGCTCACCTCCACATATCTGACAGTTCAGGTCAGAAGCCTAACTGTCCTCCTTCAGACAGTTCCACTCACCTGAACCCACTTGTCCTGCCACCCTGTCCTCAAACACAGGTGCCAGTCTGGTCCTTTCCCTAACGCTGCCCAGGTTGGAACTCTCGTATTTTCTTGCCCGGAGGCTCCAGCTGCCTGCCATTCCTGGTCCTCTCCACACTTCCCTCACCCCACACAGCCAACCTGGCCCACTCCCAGCGCCCCGCCCTCAGCCCATGCAGGCAGCCTTGGAGTCATGCCTGCTCAACTTCCCTCTGCCTGTTCCTTCACCAGGCCCCCAGGTGGAAGATTGAGTCATGCTCCCAAAGATGCCCCCTGCCGCCCACCACACACTTGATGAGGTAATTGGGCAGTGGGTGCCTCCTTGAATCGTCTCCCTCAGGCTTTTTCATACAGGAGCTTCCATTCATGGTTTGCTGTGACTGCTACCATGGGCTCAGATGTCTCTCCACTTCCCCACACAGCAAAGGGACCTCAAACCAACCACTAGGATTGCAGTTCTGGACAACGCCTAACCCCTGGCCAGGACCTGCAGAAGCTGCAGCTAAGCCTCGCTTCCACTCGCCTCATCCCAAGGGTCTTTAGGGCCCCCTATCAGCTTCCCCAGGCCTCTCCCGAAGACCCAGAGAAGCTTTTTGTCCTGTGTTTTGTGAGTGTGTGTGTGGGGGGGGTGGCCTTAGTTAGACCTGGTTTCATGATCTCTGGGTCCTGAAGAGCCACAGAACCAGAACTTCCTGACACCCACTGGGTATACCCTTCCCCGGGGTCCCGGCAGAGCATTTGAGGAGCACGTATTGACTCCTGGTGGCACCTGCTGCTGTCCAAGGAGCCACTCCCACCCCACCCAAGAGGCTCACCGGGGGCCTGTTCACCAACCAGTACATCTGCTCCTGGCATGCAATGACCAGCCTGTCCCCCTTCCTGCGCTGCTTAGCTGCCCTGGCAGAGACAGGCAGAGTTAGGGGAACATGGTGCCCACCACAGCACCTCCCCCACCTACCCTCAGGTCAGGGCCAGACCAGGCATCCCAGCCTGGGCTGTGCTCTTTCTGGTCCCATGGCTGCTAGTGCCCAGCTAAGAGCCTTCTGGACTTCCGGGCAGTCTGGGCTTTGTGCTTGCTGGACTCGGGGCCTCACCGCAGCTGTTCTCTTGCCTGCATCATGACCAGGTCCCAGTTGTGGTTGATTTTCCTGTGTAGTCGGTCATAGTGCTCCTGGAGGTGGTGTGGAGGTCTCCAGGGGATAATCCCTTTCCATGCCAAACTCTTAAGGCAGGGCATGGACCCTCCCACCTCCCCACTGAGACACTGCAGGGAGTGGCGGGTCTGTGTGTCTGAATTACCAGGGGCCTAGGCTATGTGCTCCAAGGCAAACTGTGAGGCCCTATGGATATGAGTGGGGCTTGGGTTCCTCTGGCTGGACTCAGCCTGGGGGAGGCTCCCACCTTCTCATGGTCAACCAGGGCCCCCTGCTTTTGGATATTCTTCTTGGCCAGGTAGATGGCTGGAAGGGCAGGGGTGCAGGATGCAGAAGAGCAATGTCTGCACCCTCCTCCCCTGTGGCATCACCCAGAGGCCACCAGTCTTGGGAGCTTGTCCCAGGCCAGCCCATCCCTCCTCACTCACCATAGTCCAGCTCAGCAGCTGGCCACAGAGTGCTTGTCCAGAAGTAGGGTGTCTGATGCCATGTGGGAACAAGGGGTGTCTGGGATCTCCTGTGCCTTCCCCACCCCAGGAGTTGCCCCCACCCTCTCAGCTCCCTTAGGAAGAAACTGGGCTGGCTGGGAGTGGGGAAACAGAGAATCTGCCTGTCTGCCCATGGTCTGGAGGATCAGCTGACCACTAGTCCTTTCTCTCCACCTGGAACTGAGCTCCACTCACCCCTTGGGGCCCAGTGCAGGGGCTGCCTTCCTGACTCTGAGCTCCAGGATCCACTACTCCAGGGAGGAATGGGGTGGGGCCTTCTCAAGCCCCAGATATAGTCACAGTCTATGCTGGGAGGCAGGGACAGACTGAGGGCAGGCCCACCTTGGGTTCTTGCTGTGGCCAGGAAGGGAAGGCAGGGGGCTCCCTCATGACTGAGGACACACACACACACTGAGGGCAGGATCCTGTCCTTGGGCCTCACACAGCTTCTTTCTTGGAGTCGGGGCTTAAGGACCTGGGAAGGCTGGCAGAATCCTCCATAGGTACTACCCCTTATGGAGGCCCTGTTGTGGCCCCAGAGAAACTGAAGTTCCCTCCCCTTAACTTGATCCTTCTACCACAAGAAAGATTCCAGTCCAGGCCTTTTGGGGAGGGGACAGGAGACCACCAGGCCTGATGTGATATCACCATATTTTGGTCCCCACTAGTTGGGTTGCTGGGTGGGGGGGTTTCCACCTGCTCCCAGCTGAGCTTGACCTGAAACCTGTAGTGTTTCATCAAGCTGGAGCACAAGGCTGTCATGAAGTGGATACAGATAGCCATGCCGTACCAGGAGGATTCCCAGGTGCAGGGCCTCTGGATGTGGGGTTGGAGAGTGAGTGGGTGAGTCAAGGTGGTGAATTCTCAGCTGTGGAGAACTGAGCAGCATCTCTGGGGATGAGTTCCTTTTCCCCAACACACTTGGTTTGGCCCTGACACTGGTGAGTCCCAGAAGGCCCAACCCCATCAGCCCTGGTACCCCAGGGTGGGGTAGGGGCCAGGATGGGCAGCGGGCCAACTCCCTTACCCTCCTCTGAGATGCAGTACTTCTGGGTCAGCCACTCCACGACATCGCTGCCTACATAGCAGTGACTGGGTTGGGGAGGCCAAGGCAGGGCCAGCACCGTCCTCAGACCCCAACCCCCAGCCTCACCAGTCACCGCGTGAGGAACAACTGTGATGAGCAGTCATTGGCTCCGCATCTTCACGCCCTGGTTGGGGGTCCTGCACACTCATGACTACCTGCTCCACCTGTGCAAAGTGGGCGTTGAGGGACTGCCTGGCTGGACTCTCCCACCCCAAATCCTGATTCCACAGACCTGGCTGGGTTGCCTGGATCAGTGTGCAGGGAGATTAACATGCACAGATGGTGGGATTTCAGATCATTCTGGCAATGGGGTGGGGGGTGGGAAGGGTGCAGCTGAGGTGAAGACCAACCCTCCTCACACAGCACCCAGGGTCTCTGCTGCCTCACCCCGCCCCACGAAATGCCAATGCCTCCAGGCCCATGTCCACACCGCGCTCACCTGCACCCACTCCTCTTCTGCCCCTCCCGGCCTTGAAGCCTGGAAATTCTGGGGACAGCAGGACCCCCACCTGGCACCCACCTTGCTCAGGTAAGGCACCTGTGCCCGGGAGGGAGTGCACACTAGGGTGCACAGGTCTGGTGGCCATGGCTACTGGGCAAAGCCAAGCCAGTGGGGGTATTGGCCTTTGAGTCTCCTTGCCCTTCCCAGCCCTGCCCCATGCCCGAGTTAACCCTCCTATGGCTGGAGTTGGTCCCAGGTCCCATTCCAGGTCTGGGAAGGGGCCAGCACTAGACTGGCCATCCCCATGAGTCTTCTCCAAAGTCAGGAGAAACTGAGGCCTGTGCCTACGAGGGCTTGCTGGGGGCTGCATGCCTGAGGGAAGGGCCCTGAGGTGGGATCCAGAGATGTGGGCTTAGACAGGTCTTGTAAGGGAACAGGGGCTCAGGAAGAGGGAGGGGAGCCCAGAGGGGAGGGGAGGACTGAGGGAGAGGATGGGAAGTCAGGGAAGGGGACGGGGCTCTGTGAGGGGAGGGTCTCCAGGAGAGGGGACTTTTGGGGAAGGTGGGTTGGGGTGGGGGACAATGTGTCTACTGTAACCCCTGTCCCCTGTACTCACCCTATGTGTGATGCTCTCAAGATGTTCAGGGATCAGGGATGAGGAGGCTGTAGGGTCGGTCAGGGCAAGGGGTCTATCACCCTAGAAGTGTGTGCCTGTGGTTGTGTGACACCATGCGTGCCATCACCTGGATGCTACCAGGACTGTATGACACTGCGTGCTGGTGTTCCACCTGCTCCACTCAGCCTTTGACAAAGCTGTCCCCGGACGGAAGTCCCACTCACTCCTGTTCTCTGTCTTGGCTGACTCCCATCTACCCACCCCAGGGTTTGTTTAGGTGTTAAGACCAGAAGCCCCTCTGTGTCCCCCCTCTCAACATTCCACCCCCCCGATTCTGTTTTGAATCAGTGTTCACTTTTCCCCAAGGACAGGGAGGGGCCCTCAGAATCCTCTGGGTCCCCAGAGTATGGAGAGACCCCCACCCCACCACACTCACACAGCCCAGTCAATAAACACTGAGTAATGGCTGTGTGGGTGTTGACCCCAGCCCTGTGCATGAGTACTCTGGTCCTCTGTGCTAACGACTGTAACCTCTGGGGTGCAGGGCCAGGAGGCTGTGCAGACACACATAGTGTCCCCCAGCCCCCAAGGCCAGGAGGCTCTAGAAATCCCCCTCTGCCCAGGCAGAAGCTCCGCGGGTAGGAAGTAGCCAGAGAGTAGGGGACTTGTTGGGCCCCAGGTACAGCCTGCACTGCATGCTGGTAATGAGAGAAAGCTTGGGGACATGCCTTGTGTGTGTGTGTGGTGGTGGTGGGGGGGTAGCACCTGCTCCACTCGACACCTTCGGCCCCACCGGCCCCGCCCAGAGGGCTTCCCTAGAGGCCTCCCAGACTACCCCCAGCGCAGTGGGGGTAAGGCAGCCTTGAAGGCCAGAGCAGGGTGCAGTCCGGCGGGTGGCTGGGATCTTGACTGAGGCTGTGTCCGCAGCGGCTGTGCAGGGTCAGGGTGGCCTGGAGACGGGAACGACAGGATGCCGGCACAGTGCGTGTGACGGGCGACATGCGACACGCGCGTCTCTGCTGGGCTGCTCGGGGTCTGCGGAGCGGCTGGGGGCGCGCGGCGCGGGCGCGGCGCTGGGCGCGGGGGGCGCTCCCGGCCGGGATGAGCTCACCGCAGTCGCGCCGGGGCTGAGCACCAAGCGGGGCGGCGACTCCTCGGCTGCTCCGAGGCGGAGTCGGACTGTGGGCCACCATGCTGGGCCTGGACGCGTGTGAGCTGGGGGCGCAGCTGTTGGAACTGCTCCGGCTGGCGCTATGCGCCCGAGGTGAGCCAGCCGGGTTGGGGCCAGGGCGGCCACGTGAGCGGGGTGATCTAGCGAGGGGTGGTTTTAGCCCGGGGCGGGGACCTGCTCCTCCCCCGTGGAAACTTTGGACGCGTGGGGACCTTGTGCGTGGACCTCCCGGCAGGGCTTTGGCGGCGGTGGTGGTGGTGGTGGCTTCCTCCTGACTAAACACTCCTGGAGAAAGGAGCCAAGAGTGGGCGGGTCTGCTCTAGAGATCGTACTCCTTTGGGTGTTTCTGGGGCTCCTTCGGGGTCTGTGGCGATTTCTGAGAAGACTGGAGCGCAATGGATAGGGACTCCAACAAACCCTGTCCTAAGACACTAATGGGAAGGGCTTAGAGACCCCTATCCCAGCCTAGTTTAGGAAGGGGCTCTAGGTGACTCTGGGAGGTGGCCCCAGAGCTTAAGCTGAGGAAAGCTAACCCCACCTCTTAGGGACACTATGGAAGGAACTCCTAGGACTGTGGGAAAGCTTCAGAGACCCAGTCCCTGACTGAGCAGGATGATAGGGGCCAGAGGCTTCTGGGAGCATTATGGGAATATGCAAAGAGGCCTCAGAACACTGAGGAGCCCAGAGGACCACGGGGACAGAGCCTCTGCTCCAGGAAAGCCTTCGGAGGTCACCACTCAATGGTGGTGGTCCCCAGTGCTTGGGGCCATCCCCTATTTGTTGTCTTCATTCCCCCCACCTGTGGCCTCAGTCCGGGAGGGGTCCTGGATGGATGGCTTGGCCAGAAGGAGGCAGCTGGTGCCTCCAGGATTGTCACTTGGCTCTTTTGAACCTTCACCAACCCCCAATTCCCCTCCTAAAGGGTGCGGATGCTACTATGCACCTTATACTCTGCCCCCTCCCTGAGCTCCCCCATGTACTCCTCCCTCTCTGAGCTCACACCTTCTTCCCTAACCCCACACCTCCTCCCTCCCCGGGCCCCTACTGGCTTCCTCTCAAGTTCCTTTGGGCAGTGGGAGGTGCAACTGACAGATGGGGGGCTCCAGTGTGACAAATGAATGCCCAGGGTAGCTGGTGGCATTCGCTCACTCACCTCCCCAACCCCAGTCCTTCTGACAGACAAAGAAGGGGGGCAGCTGCCACCAGATGAGGTGCTGGACGAGGCTGTGCCAGGGTACCGGGCCCCAGGGAGGAAGAGCCTCCTAGAGATCCAGCAGCTGGACCCAGATGATGAGAGCCTGGCCAAGTACAAGCGGGTGCTTCTGGGGTCCCTGCCGCTAGTTGTGGGTATGCACAGGCCCTGGATGTGGGAGGGGCAGGTGAGGATTTGGGGGTGCATCCTATAGACCTCCAATTTCTCCTCAGACCCAAGCCTGCCCAACGTGCAGGTGACGAGGCTGACCCTGATGTCTGAGCAAGCTCCAGGGCCCATGACCATGGACCTTACAGGTATCTCCCTTCTGCAAACTGCAGACTGATCTTGAGGGTAGAGAGCTCTTAGAACCCCATGCCCAAACCGTAGTCCTCACACCCATCACATGTACCACCCCACTTCAGGGGCCCCTGGGGCCGGGTCTCAGCGACTGCAGGCATTGGTTCCTCAGCTGTGCTTTCCCTAACAGGGGAGCTGGCTGCACTGAAAAATCAGGTGTTCGTCCTGAAGGAGGGTGTTGATTACAAAGTGAAGATTACTTTTAAGGTGAGGGCAGCTATCATGGGCAATGCTAGTCAGCCATAGGCTCAGCCCCAAGAGGGACCCCTTAACACACTTTGTCCCTCAGGTCAATAAGGAAATCGTCAGTGGCCTCAAGTGTCTGCATCACACCTACCGCAGGGGCCTGCAAGGTGAGGGCCCTGAGAAGGGGTGGCCTGGGGGCTGGGGGCCAGTGGGACAGAGGGCAGACCCTGATGCCCTCCCCCTCCCCCAGTGGACAAGGCCGTGTACATGGTGGGCAGCTATGGCCCAAGCGCCCAGGAGTACGAGTTTGTAACTCCAGTGGAGGAGGCACCGCGGGGCGCACTAGTGAGGGGAGCCTATGTGGTAACATCCTTCTTCACTGATGACGACAGGGCAGACCATCTTTCCTGGGAGTGGGGCCTCCACATCTGCCAAGACTGGAATCGCTGAATGCCCACCCTCTCTGCCCTCCTCCGGGAGCTGTCTTCCCACTTGGGGTCCCTGTTTCCTCTGCCTGTCAGTCACTGCACAGGGACCCCTGAGCATTCCCCAGCCCCTCAGTCAGTGCTTAGATCCCTCATGACCTCTGCCCTGTCTCAGGACACCCTCTTCCTGGGCCTGGCACTATGCCCCTGAATAACCCTATTAAACTCCTGTCTCAGTGCCCACGGTGTCGCCTCTGTCTATCTCCCCTCCCCCAGGGGTGGGGGGAGCCTGTGGCCTTATCACTCCAGCGACCTGAACTGGGTGCCACGTGGCAGCCGCTGCTTGGCCCCCGGCCCCCTTATCTGCACCCGCCCCATGGGCCTCTGCACTGCCATGGACAGCCAGCTCCTGTCTGTGTTGCTGCTGCTGCTTGGAGCCTTGGGCCTCTGGGGACAGGGCCCAGGGCCCAGCAGTCCCTCAGATGAGCCCCAGGACGAGGAGGTTCCTGAGGAGGATGGGATCTTGGTGCTGAACAGCCGCACCCTGGGCCTGGCCCTGCGGGAGCACCCTGCCCTGCTGGTGGAGTTTTGTGAGTGCACAGGGTCAGCAGGGCTCAGGGACCCACAAGTGTCCAACCCCTACTGTGTCGACTCGCTGGGGGCTTATGCACTTGAAGGGGCTTCCCTAGCGGGCACTGGGCTCCATCAGAGGGCACCTGAAGCAGAGCCCTGGGCTGAACTGGGTCTGGGGGTTCAACCCAAGCGGGTGGGAAGGGAGGCGCAGATTTAAGGGAGAGGTTGTGGTCATTGTCCTAATGCAGACTCTTTCTGTGAAGGGCCAGATAAAACTCACACCTTCCATATTCTGTGGCTTTTTTTTACAACCTCTTATACATGTGAAAGCCATTAAGCTGGCAGGCCTCCACAGGCAGCTGCATATGGCAAGGAGTGCCGCCTCAAGGAGCAGCAACGAGAAGGTTCTTCTCAAACTCACTGGAACCGTGATCTGGGAACCTTGAGTAGTAGTCTGGTCTCTGGTGTTTGGGCTTAATGTGGCTGAGGCTTGGGTGCGTTTCTGAAGGAGAGAGGTATAGACAGGACATGCTCTGTGCTGGATGTGACTGACCCCAAGTCTGCCAGTTCTGGCTGGGTGTGCACAGGGGCTCTGGCTGGGACTGTGGAGGCCAGGTGCACTCATGGCCCTGTCCCCTAGATGCCCCGTGGTGTATGCACTGTAAGGCATTGGCCCCAGAGTACATCAAGGCAGCTGCCCTGCTGGCAGCAGAGTCAGCCAAAACCAGGCTGGCCAAGGTGGATGGACCTTCAGAGCCAGAGCTGACCAAGGAGTTTGGTGTGACAGAGTACCCCATGCTCAAGTTCTTCCGTGACGGAAACCGCACAAACCCGGAGGAGTATACTGGTATTGGGGGTGGGGTGGGGATGGGGGTGGTGTGTGTGTGTGTGGGGTGTGTGTGTGTGTGTGTGTGTGTGTGTGGCGTGTGTGGGGTGGTGTGGGACAGGGGCTGGACCCAGGCTGATGGGACTCTCCACAGGCCCCCGGGAGGCCAAGTGTGTGTGTGTGTGTGTGTGAGGCCAAGTGTGTGTGTGTGTGTGTGTGTGTGTGTGTGTGTGTGTGTGGTGGTGTGGGACAGGGGCTGGACCCAGGCTGATGGGACTCTCCACAGGCCCCTGGGAGGCCAAGTGTGTGTGTGTGTGTGTGTGAGGCCAAGTGTGTGTGTGTGTGTGTGTGTGTGTGTGTGTGTGGTGGTGTGGGACAGGGGCTGGACCCAGGCTGATGGGACTCTCCACAGGCCCCCGGGAGGCCAAGTGTGTGTGTGTGTGTGTGTGTGTGTGTGTGTGTGTGTGTGGTGGTGTGGGACAGGGGCTGGACCCAGGCTGATGGGACTCTCCACAGGCCCCCGGGAGGCCAAGTGTGTGTGTGTGTGTGTGTGTGTGTGTGTGTGTGTGTGTGGTGGTGTGGGACAGGGGCTGGACCCAGGCTGATGGGACTCTCCACAGGCCCCCGGGAGGCCAAGTGTGTGTGTGTGTGTGTGTGTGTGTGTGTGTGTGTGTGGTGGTGTGGGACAGGGGCTGGACCCAGGCTGATGGGACTCTCCACAGGCCCCCGGGAGGCCAAGTGTGTGTGTGTGTGTGTGTGTGTGTGGTGGTGTGGGACAGGGGCTGGACCCAGGCTGATGGGACTCTCCACAGGCCCCCGGGAGGCCAAGTGTGTGTGTGTGTGTGTGTGTGTGTGTGTGTGTGTGTGGTGGTGTGGGACAGGGGCTGGACCCAGGCTGATGGGACTCTCCACAGGCCCCCGGGAGGCCAAGTGTGTGTGTGTGTGTGTGTGTGTGTGTGTGTGTGTGTGTGGTGGTGTGGGACAGGGGCTGGACCCAGGCTGATGGGACTCTCCACAGGCCCCCGGGAGGCCAAGTGTGTGTGTGTGTGTGTGTGTGTGTGGGGGGGGGGTGGTGTGGGACAGGGGCTGGACCCAGGCTGATGGGACTCTCCACAGGCCCCCGGGAGGCCGTGTGTGTGTGTGTGTGTGTGTGTGTGTGTGTGTGTGTGTGTGTGTGTGTGTGTGTGTGTGTGTGTGTGTGTGTGTGTGTGTGTGTGTGTGTGTGGTGTGTGTGGCGTGTGTGGGGTGGTGTGGGACAGGGGCTGGACCCAGCCTGATGGGACTCTCCACAGGCCCCCGGGAGGCCAAGGGCATTGCTGAGTGGCTGAGGCGGCGGGTGGGGTCCAGCACTACACGCCTGGAGAATGAGGAGGGCGCCCAAGCATTGATAGATGCCCAGGATGTAGTGGTCATTGGCTTCTTTCAGGTAAGCTAGTAGCACCAGGGACCCAGGCCTTGGGAGCAGGGCTTGTGGCCCCAGCTGGCCTCACAGACATGGGTCCCTTAGGACCTGCAGGACAAGGATGTGGCTACCTTCCTGACTCTGGCCCAGGATGCTCTGGACATGACCTTTGGCCTCACTGACCAGCCACAGCTCTTTCAGAAGTTTGGCCTTACCAAGGACACTGTGGTTCTTTTTAAGAAGGTGCGTCAGGGCCAAGGCAGTGGTTAGGGTCAGGCTATGGCTCCTGCTGACCCACCTTGTGTTGTCCAGTTTGACGAGGGACGGGCAGATTTTCCAGTGGATGAGGAGCTGGGCCTGGACCAGGATGATCTGTCCCGCTTCCTCCTCACGCACAGCATGCACCTGGTCACGGAGTTCAACAGCCAAGTGAGTGAGCTGCAGGGGCAGGTACAGGAGCCGGCCTTAGGGGGAACGGGAGGGTGAGCACAGGAACCAGCCCCCATGAGTCTGGCCTGCCCCTGCAGACGTCCCCCAAGATCTTTGCGGCCAGGATCCTCAACCACTTGCTGCTGTTCATCAACCAGACACTGGCCCCACACCAGGAGCTGCTGGCGGGCTTCAGGGAGGCGGCTCCTCCGTTCCGGGGGCAGGTACCAGCGGGGATAGGAGGGTGGGCACTGGGGAGGCCAGGGCCTAGTGCTCACTCCCTTCTGGCAGGTGCTGTTCGTGGTGGTGGACGTGAGTGCCAATAACAACCACGTGCTACAGTACTTTGGGCTCAGAGCAGAAGAGGCCCCCACCCTGCGCTTCATCAACATGGAGACCACCAAGAAGTACATGCCTACAGACAGGGAGGTGGTCACTGCAGCCTCGGTCACCACCTTCTGCCACTCAGTCCTCAGCGGCAAGGTCAAGGTCTGTGCTGGGTGGCCCAACCAGGGTGGGGAGGTGGGAGCAGCAGCTTTCAGAGATCCCCAGCAAAGTACCTGACCTCATTCCCCCCAGCCGTATCTTCTGAGCCAGGAGGTCCCCCCTGACTGGGACCAGCGTCCAGTAAAGACCCTTGTGGGCAAGAATTTTGAGCAGGTGGCGTTTGATGAAACCAAGAATGTGTTTATCAAGTTCTGTGAGTGTGGAGGGCACTGGACAGTGGGGTGGGCGGGCAGTATGGGGTCCTGCTGGCCATGCCAACATCCCCCCGTCCTAGATGCCCCATGGTGTACCCACTGCAAGGAGATGGCACCAGCTTGGGAGGCCCTGGCCGAGAAGTACAGGGATCACGAGGACATCATCATTGCCGAGCTAGATGCCACGGCCAATGAGCTGGAAGGCTTCCCTGTGCATGGCTTTCCCACCCTCAAGTATTTCCCAGCAGGGCAGGGTCAGAAGGTGAGGCAGGATCCCATCTTCCTTTGTCTTGAGTCCATCTGAGTCCTGAGATGGAGATGGGGCATGACCTTAGTGTGGCCTTAGTAGGTGGGCTCTGGGATGGCGTGTGGTCTCAAAACTACAAGACTTAAGTCAGTATAGGGTGTGGCCTGGGAGGACGTGGTTTGTCCTCCAGACCCTCCTGTCCCTCCTCAGGTGATTGACTACAGAGGTGCCAGGGACCTGGAGACCTTCTCCAAGTTCCTGGACAATGGGGGGAAGTTACCTGAAGAGGAGCCCACAGAAGAGCCCTTAGCTCCCTTCCCGGTGAGTGCCTCTATCCCAAGGCCTCTGGACAGGTCTCTGGATGGGTGGTTATGGGACTGACTAGGCAGGGTTGGGCTGGAAGCTGCAACTCTGTGACCCTTTCCAGGAGACAGTAGCCAATTCCACCATGGAGTCCAAGGAGGAGCTGTAGCCGCCCCATCGGCACTAGGGAGCCATCTCCTTGGGTCCCTGGGAAGTTGTGGGCACTGAATAAAGAGCTTTGGTCCTGGAATCTGTGTGGTTCCTCAGCATGGCTGGCCTCCAGCCCTTGGCTTTGGCCAAATCTCAGGCTCCTAGGGTTCCACGTTGGATGGGCCCAGATCTTACTCCCAGCCCTCCTCAGTGGATCCCGGGCTCAGGTATGAGTCTGGGTTCCTACCTGGGAAAGAATGGGGGACATGAAGTCGCTGCCAGCTTTGGCCCCTCACTCTCCAGTGCTCTGCCATCTTGGCTCTATAAGATACCCAACTCCTAAGACCGCTGGATGCCGGTGTGACCTTGCTGCCGAGTTCTGACATGCACTGTGCATAATAGGCCAGAATAGAGGGGACAGGTCACAAGTGCCAGAAGCTGGCTGAGGATGGTGCATCCACCCACCCAGCCCCATTGACAGAAGATCTGTACACTCCACAGCTGGGGAAGATTCTAAACTGGTTTTATTTCATTATTATCCAAGTACCTTTGAAAAGATAATTGTACAAGTCAGCTCATGAAAAATGGGTTCGGGGCAGCCCCCTGCTGGCCCTAGCCTGAGAAATGTACATATTTACATGGGCTCTTAGAAAGGAGGGGCCTGGGACCCACTGAGCCAGCGCTGTGGAAACTGAGGGTGGAGAGGGAGCACTAAGGTGCCCCGTCGCCGGATCCACACAGTGGCAGGCAAGAGACAAGCTGTGTTGAAGGCACTCCGTGACATGTACAATTTAGAGGCCCCAAGGGCCCCCTGAAGCCCAGGCCAGTGCTGGGCCTGATGAGGGCAGGGCATGGCGGGTGAGTCCTGAAGGGAGAAGCAGAGCCTGTGGTATGAGAGCCCCAGGGGAGGCACCAGGGGGTTGGCCTGTGGTTAGCAGCAGGGGCCCGCTGGGGAAGGGCATCCAGGCTCCCTGCTTGCTAGGGCAGACTCAGAATAGTGCTGTGGAGGAGTGGACGGGCCCCTTTGTTGGCAGCAGGACAGACGCCTGTGGAACCACTCAGTGGGACCCCCGCTCACCTGCACAAGGACCAAAGTGGTGGACGGCTATGGGGCAGGCACTTCCTGGCCTTCCACAAGGAGCTATGTGTGTGCACACATGTGAGAGCACCTGTCATGGCACAGCTCTTCCTGGCTCTCAGTGTGGCCTTCCCTGTCCCCACCTGTTGAGGGCCCAGCCTAGTGCAGAGGCCTGGCCAGCCAGTCAGTCCACTTTCTCAACCTTGCCGATGATCTTTTCCTCAAAGACAGGCAGGATGGCCTCGTCTTCCCGAACCTCCTCAAACACGACTCCACAGTCAAACTCGTCACTCACTTTCTTGAAGTAATATCTGGGGGATGGGGTGAGAGGAGATGAGGGCCTGTCCACTCCTCTCCTGCCCATGCACCCACACCCTTGGGGCCAGCCTCCCAACCTCCTAGCTGGGTAACCCCATGGTCCCACACAGGTACAGCACCTGGCAACCAAACTCCAGACACATCATGCAGGGCAGGCGAGCTGGTCTGCCTAGTGCCCACATGCTGGAGAGTTGACAGTGAACAGTAATTGCATGTGGGGTCCTCTGCCCTAGCCTCTAGGATGCTGCAGGAGAGAAGTGGGCAGGTTTGGGGTTCCTGTTTCCCAAGGGCTGAGCATGTCATTTCCATTAGGGTGATATGCCCCCACTAAGGACCACACAGAGGCCTGTGGAGCCCAGGACCTTCTCCAGTGGCCTTACCCTCCACCTCCACAGGGAACTTTCTCACCACTCAGTGGACAGAGAAAGCCACTCACTGAAGGCCAGTGGCTGAGCCCAGCTAAGACCCCATGTGACCCCTCCTCCTCCTACCGTGCTTACTCAGGAGCCTTCAGGGGCTGGTCTCAGGCTGGCAAGGGCCAAGCAGCCCATGGCAGACCCGAGGAAGGGGGTCTCTGGACCCTAGGAAGGGGGGTCCTGGCTTCTGTGTCTAGTAAAAATGGGAATCAGAAGGCTGGAGACAAGGCCAACCCAGGGCAGACAGGCACAGGGACAGACATACCAGTGTATTTGGCCCTATTTCCCCACCTGTAAGGTAAGGACTGTCCAGACCCTTTAACTGGCCTGGAGGCCTCAGTCACCTAAGGCTGGGAGTTGGAGTTAGAAGCCTTGAGGCGACCCATGCCTCACACAATGAGGCGCTTCTGCCAACAGCTCAGGGTTGGATAAGCAGGTGGGGGTGGGGTGGGAAGGACTAGATGGGATAAGAACAGGGCACCCAGCACTCAGCACTATCTTCTGGGTAGAGGGCCGGCTTACCATATACCCCAGACCTTTACTCTCACCTATAATTTCCTTTCTTGGTCAGCAGCTCCTTGAACTGGCCCAGGGTAACGGCACGGCCCCTCACCAGAGTCCGGTAGGGGATAGGTTCCCCGCAGAAGTAATAGGCCACAACGATGCTGTCACACAACTGGGAGTTCCCACCACCTGCCTTCCTTTGCGATTTCGTCCTGGAGGTGGAGACACAGTGGTTATTGCTGAGCTCAGAATACCACAGGGCACCTCCTAACAGACCTCAGGCCTCAGGCTCCCCAGTAAAGGATAAGGCAAGGCCTGGAGGGGTGAGCTGCAACACACTCAGAAATGCTATGCATCCACAGGCCCCAATGTCCACCCCACCACACAGCTGCATCCAGCTCCCAGGGGTCCTTACCCGACATGGTATCTCAATCCAGGGTTTCAATCCTATGCCAAACCCATGTACAAAGACACACAGCATGGACACCAGATTATCTCCCACCCCCGTTTGCCCCACATCTATCTCCACAGTGCCTCAGTTCACCTCCCACCTCCTTCACCCATTAGAAAGCCCCAGGTCTCACTGTGGCCAGAAATGCCTGATGGGCAGCACCCCCGACCCAGGTCACATGAAAGTAGGCCAGCAGGCTTCTCAGGTCTTGAACCCACAGTGGATTCTTCCACCTTCTTCTTAAGGTGGCCAGGCCACCAGAACCAATACAACCCTAGTCTCTAGGCTGGACTACACTGATTGTACCCTAGTAAAGTCTACTGCTCCCAAACTTCAAAAACATCTGAAGGCCAGGTATTTGACAAACAGAATTATGACGATTTAAAGGGGCCTGCCCCCCAGCAGAGTGCTTGTCCAATAACCAGAAGCAGTATCCAGCCAGATTTCCAGAGGAAGGTGTGAGGCCAGCACCATCTCCTGCCCAGGCTACGGTTGGGCCCTCACTTGGACAGTGCTGAGCAGCCACTCTGTGTCTGGGACAGGGAGCACTTCCTCTGTCCCTCAAGTGTCCATGGTCCTTGTGACCGCTCTGGAACTGCCTGGGTACACATGGGCATAGCCCTTGGCTCCCACCAGCTGGACGTAGTAGGAAGCTTCCTGTACCAGTGTCACGTTGGGAAGACCACCTGAGCTCACAGTGGGCTCTTCTCTCCCTGAGGACACTCCTCTCCCTGGTGATCCTGGGCACACACTGCAGTCACTTCATCTGTGTGGCTGTCCACCACTTCAGCCATGCTCCATTGTGCCTGCTTTCCTTCCCTTAGTCCTGAAACCTCAAACCCAGCCTGTACTGGGAGCCCACACAGATGGTCATGTGTGGACCTGTTCTCTACAGAAGGGAAGCAGGGCTCCTGCTCCTCCAGGCCCCACCTGGTGGGAGACTTTGAGCCAACTGGCATTGTCTGGGATAAGCCTGGTGAAGGCTAAGATGGGAAACCCCTTTCTGCTCTGCCTTGAGCAGAAGTACAGGAATGGGGCAACCAGGCACTGTCTGCATGTGGTCCACAGCTCCCTAATGCCCACCCTGCTCCACGCATATCTGGGGAGCAGATGCATCCCAAGTGAAAACAAGGCCAGGTTTGCTGTGCACACAGCATCTGGACAAACAAGCACCACAGGTGCTGAGCTTTCAGTCAGCAGCGTGCCAGGAGACTAATCATAGCTCTCAAGTCCCAAGGCCTGGCTGGGAATCTCAGAAAAGTAAAGGCAGGTGGGGGCGAGGGGGCGCATATGGCAAGAGTGCAGGAGACAGAGTGGACGTCCTCTCTAACCTGTTGGTCATTTGCCACCACGTGGACAGTGTGTCCCCTTTGACAGAGAGAGGAAGGAAAGGCCTGGGAATAGCTTGCAGCCCCAGCTCTTCCAGTGCGGTGCCCGGGCTCCCGCCCTGGGAACAGCTGCCGCTCTACAGCCCCTGGCACACAGTGCAGGCTGGGCGAGCAGTACGAGAGGACCCACAGGGGACACACGTACTCTGTCTCGGAGAGCTCCATGTCGGACACTGCTGGCACCACGCTCAGCACGGGCGTGCACACCGGCCTGATGCAAGAGCGCCCCCGCTGGATGACCTCCTGCACATACCTAGGGAACAACCGCGTCAGTGAGCCACACAGGCCTGGGGCAGGGCTGCCTCCACACTCCGCGGTGACACAGGGTGACAGAAAGTAGGTGGAGCAGGTGCTCCCCAAGAGATTCCATCACCACTACGCAAGACTCCCACTGTGTGAGACGGGCAAACCCTTTCTTGGGTGGTGAAGCTGTCAGATCAGTCAAGAAACAGATGTTGCCTTCATCATTCAGGTTTCCCAGATTCTTTGTTTGTGGTCAAGCTCTTGGGCTCCCTGGAACACACTGGGTAACCCCTCATCTGAGGCACTAGGATCCTGTCATTTCAGCCACGCCAAAAGGACCTGCCTCTGGCCTCTTCCCTGTGGGTGCAGCTCTTCCCAATTGGTGCTCTGATGTGGGCCTGGGTCCTGGAGTATGGTCACTGCTCTGTCTGAAGCAGCCAGAGTTCTATTCTTGGGCTCACTGCCCTGTAGTTTTCTCCAAGTGGCCATCCACCCTGGGCATGTGCTGTGTGGCCTTAACAGTAATTTTTGTTCTGACTTAAGTGGGGGTCACCCATGAGGAGCATGGGGAGGCCCAGAACTTTGACTGCTACCTCCACACCTCTACTCTGTGACCATTTATAAAAAGGCCCACATGCCCTGGACCGACGACACGTGGAGATGCCAGAGCCACTGGCTGAAACCCCAAAGGCAGCTCACTCCTCAAAACATGTGTCACAGAATGGCCACAGACAGACCACGCTGGTATGAGGAACCAGTTGGGTGCTGGTAGGAAGAGGGGACACGAGCCCTGCTCCCCAGAGAACACAACAAAAATGACATGCCAGGAAGCCCCAGGAGTTCCAGCCCTTGTGCCCTGGCCTCTCCCTTGGCCGCTCTCTGCTGCCCTGTCTGCCTCCAGGTCACAGGCATTCTGCACAGAGCTGGCTGGCTCTACCTCAACTGAACAAGATCACAGGGTGAGACAGTTGGCTCTAATAAACATGGTCACCTTCCATGACCAGGGGACACCTTCAGGCTTCCACTTGTGTCCAAGGAGATGGAGAATGGGGAGAGCTCAAACCTGACATGGGCTTCCCCAGAGCAGCATCACCCCCCCTGCCCGCCATGGGCCCATGGGAAGTGGCGCTGGGAACTGGATGACTGAAGACTGGGCAAGGGAAACCAGCAATGTCTGAGGAAACTGGCTGTGAGGCCAGGCCCCTCAGAAACTCTCATCGCCTGGGGGTTCCAATGAACCCCACGTCTGGGAAAAGTGACCTCAGAGCCCAGTGAAAAGGGTCAGGGAAGCCCCGCTGGCCTGGAGAGACAATCTGCCACACACAAGGGAGTGGTAGGGGGTGGTCCCCTGCTTCCGGGGTGGAGAGAACAGGGCCTAGCCTAAGGCCACGGAGGCAGCTGGCTGAACCGCTCTGCCCCTGAAGGCCAATAAGGACACAGTGAAGAGTGGCTGTGGGGCCTGGAGTCTCTCCAGAAGAGTGTTACACCCCCACATATTTCAACACCAATTTATTTTCCTACCTGCAAATGGCACTCACTAGGGCTCCTGAATTGAGGCAGCCAGGAACCCTGGGACCAAAACCCCTGAACTCAGCCTTCATAGCAGCCAGTGGTGACCTTACTGTGTGACCTCCAGCAGTTCTGTGCCACTAAGGGGACCCCATGGCCTCCAACAAAGATCCGGGCCGAGTGCATACTCGGAAAGCAGAGTATGTATGATCAGGGGAAAGACACCCTCTTCTCCCCAGGACAGAGTAATGACCACTTGCTCTCCTAGCCCTGGTCACTCAGCAGAGCGGTGTGGAAGAAACTGGAAGGAAAAACCCAGTACTGCCAGTGGGCACCCAGTGTGCCTCTATGTATGGACCACACAGGCCTCAGGGAGTTTCACCCCGAAGTGCAGCCATGGTGCCCGGAGGGGCCGTGAAAGGTGCTAGCCCTGTTCTCCCCAATGGCCTTGTACCTCTGCTTTGAAGGCAATTTGCTGGCTCTCTTCTCTTCCTCCTCCAGACGCCTGCGGGCCTCCTCCAGCTGGGTCAGAGGGTTGGGGGCCGGGTTGGGTGGCATTGTGGGGTCTTGAATGAAGAGATGAGAGGGCTGGACAGAGTTTCGGAGCTGAGCACTGACCCAAGGGTGCACGGCCCCAGGACGCTCAATGGACAAGGGCTTGGAGCTCTCATGAATCTGCTGCTTCTTCGCCCCAGAAGACCTTTGGGGAGTAAGGGAAGAGATGTGGCAGAGTCTGAAATCCTGGGCCAGAGGCAGGCATCTGGAGCTGGGCAGGAGCCAGCAGCAACAGCCGAGCTCAACACTGACCTTGGGATGCCTGCGCCAGGAACGCCTTTGTACCCCTAGCCCACCAAAGTCATGTGAACTTCAGCAGTTTCCTCTTATACTACATGACACAAACATTCCTTTCTTTTTTATAAATTTTTAAGTATATTTTATTAATTATGCTGTTACAGTTGTCCCAATTTTCCCCCTTTGCATCCCTCTACCCGGTAACCCCATTCCCTCTAGCAACCCCCCTTAGTTCATGTCCATGGGTCGTGCATAGAAGTTCTCTAGCTTCTCCACTTCCTTTACTATTCTTAACACCGCCCTATTTTGTTCCTACCAATTACACTTCTTAGTCCTTGCACCTTTTCCCCTCTTCCTCCCCCTTCCCTCTCCCAGCTGACAACCCTCCAAATGATCCTCATATCTAAAATTCTGTTCCTGTCCTGGTTGTTTGCTTATTTTGTTCTTTTCAGATTCAGTTGTTGATAGTTGTAAATTTGTTGCAATTTTAATGTCCACAGTTGATCTTGTTTTTCTTAAATAAGTCCATTTAACATTTCATGTAATAATGGCTTGGCTTGCACACTACTTTTTAAAAAAATTATTGATTGGAGAGAAAGGAAGAGGGAGGGAGAGAGGGGGAGAAACATCAGTTTGTTCTACCCACTTATGCATTCATTGATTGATTCTTTTTTAAAAAGATTTTATTTATTTATTTTTAGATAAAGGGGAAGGGAGAGAGAAAGAGAGGGAGAGAAACATCAAAGTGCGAAAGATACATTGATCAGTTGCCTCTCACACACACCCAACCAAGGACCTGGCTCGCAACCCAGGCATGAGCCCTGACTGGGAATCGAACCGGTGACCTATCGGTTTGCAGGCTGACGCTCAATCCACTGAGCCACACCAGCCAGGGCTGACTGATCGTTATATGTGCCCTGACCGGGGAGCAAACCCACAACCCTGGCATATTAGGTTGACACTCTTAAACCAACTGAGCTGCCTGGCCAGCACCACACTTCTTTTTTTTATAACTTATTTTTAACAGATTTATTGAAATATAAATCATATCCTATACAAAGACTTAAAAATAATCCATAATTTATCCCAGACTGGTGTGACTCAATGGACTGAGTGCCAGACTATGAACCAAAGGGTCACTGGTTTGATTCCCAGCAAGGGCACATGCTTGGGTTGTAGGCCAGGTTCCCAGTTGGGGGCACATGAGAGGCAACCACACACTGATGTTTCTCTGCCCCTCTTTCTCTCCCTCCCTTACCCTCTCTATAAAAATAAATAAATAAATAAAATTTTATTAAAAAAATCCATAATTTAGAAATAGCCACTCTTAGAATATTGATCTACTTCCTTCCTCATTAAAAATACTTAAGAGACTTCCGGCCAACATGGAGGCAAAAAACACAATTGGCAGAATTCTAAACATAATTTATCCTGATTTCCCCCTGCAATCTGGTATCCCTTCTTGTTGTTTCAACATTGAGAATGTGCTTCACACCTGTGCAACATACCATCACTCAACCACTAGATGGGATTCAAGTGAAACATCTGCCTCTCTCAGCTAACGCTGGAAAGGGGGTCTCAGAACCAGGAGCAAAGATAAAAGAACCCAAGAGGGCCCCCTGGGAAGTCGGTTGGGCCAGTGCTCTCATAACACCAGAAGTGCCCAGGTAAAGGTACCCCAGCAGAGGTGAGCTCCTCCTCCTAAAAAGCCACACAAAGCTGGCCCCAGGGAGACCTCCGCCCCCATCTCACTACTACCACTCCCCAACCCTCTTACATCCCCATCTTCCTAACCTCTTTATCTCTCTACTACCCATGACCCCTAATTCACTTAGCCTTATGTAAGAACAACGAAGGTAGAGACCCCATGGTCCCCAGATTCCAGGGAGGCCAGAGAGGGCGTACTGGGGACACTGAAGGCCATCATTTAAACAGCCCAGCCTTGGCTGGTGGGGCTCACTGGTTTGATTCCCAGTCAGCACACATGCCTGGGCTGTGGGCCAGGTTCCCGATTGAAGGTGTATGAGAGGCAACTAATCTCTCACACAATGATGTTACTTTTCCTCTCTGTCTCCCTCCCTTCTCCTCTCTCTAAAAATAAATAAATAAAGTCTTTAAAACAGCCCATCTGATGGGAACTTAGCAGGCTACTTCTGTATGTGCCTTTTACTCTTCAGCCACAGTAACCCTCCGTTTGGGATGGGAGGGCCAGCTGGGACAGACTCATTCCTTGTGAAAACCCACAAGAGAGAAATCCAGAGAAGCTGAGAATCAACCCTACTTCAACCAGAGTAAAAAAGGGGCTCCTTAAGAGACCCTTTCACCAGGACAGGCTTTGTGGCTGCAAAGGGGTCTGAACATTGATGAGGGGCTCATTCTCAAAGTCAGGTTTACACTGCCTATGCACACATTCAGTCCTCCTCAACCATGGCCAAAGATTTCAGGGAAATCTGAGACTGAGGAAGGAGGGATTTTCCGCCCACTGATGGACAGATGCCATCAGCTCCAGGCCCATGGCACCTGTGTGTCACCCATCTCTGGCCCAGGCCCACCTAAGCCAGCTCTGTCTACTGTAGGACAAACCCATGTAGGCCCGTGAGGACATGTCTGGGGGCCTGGCTCTACACTCCCCAGAGAAGCCTCTGGCCCTGTGGGGCAATCCAAAGCACAGAGGGACAAAGACTAAACCAGAACCTTCTCCCACCCACCACTGAAGGGGCAATCAGGTGCAAACACAGAAGGTTTCTTCCAAAGCCCCATCAGGAGTGGTGGTCAGGTACCTGCCTCACTTCCCTGGTGCCTAGGTCATTGTCATGTGAAGGTGTCACTGCCCTAGAAATAACCTCATGCATGATAGCAGCTGTGTGACAGCAGATCCCTTCCTCAGTGGTGGGGCAGCAGCAAGCTAACTCATGGAGAGGCACGGTGACTTCAGACTGACCTCACCAGCGGGAACTTCTGCCTAGGACACTGGAGCTAGATCTAAGATCCCACAACATGACAGTCCCACACAGGACAGGCATCAACAAGCTTACGCTGCAATGGGTTGAACCTGAACCCTTTGAATTCTTGCTTCCACTGTACATGGTTTGCAGTAAGATGGTAGGTGGGGACATGCCATGCAGAATACTGGCAAAGCAGCTCTAGAGGTTCACCAGCTGGTTCTGCACACCTGTGCCCACACCGCCAGGACACCAGGTACTGCTTACCCATGGCCGGCCTTCCTGTGCCTGCTAATCTCCTTCTCCCCCTCGATGATCCACTGCATGATCTTCTGGTTCTTCTCTGCGTCCTCCGAAGGGCCTGGTACCTCAGCACTGACACTCTTCCCTGACTCAGCCTTCTTGGCATTTCTTTTGGAGGTTGTCCCGGTCTTTCCACTGCAAAAGCAAGACCTGGTAGTCACCTCCTGACTTAACCTGGCCTGTCACTGGATGGCTGGCCACTGTGCTCCACACCCTGTAAGGCTCCCTAACCATGAAGGCCTTGACTACGTGGTGTATTCTGGCAACTCTGTGGGGTTACAGGGGTTTGTTTCAAGTGACTCCATGGCAAGAAGTGAAGGAAGGAGTCCAAACGGTATTGGCTGGGAAGGCTGCTGCCCCACATGGACCAGCACCCAAGGCAGAAGCCTAGCACCTATTCCTGGTGCCTGAGCTCTTGGCCACAACATGCCTGCAATCTCTGCAGCTGACCCTGGTTTAATGACTTTTAAAGGGGAATTCAAGCCTACAAAACCAGAATATAATCCACAGGCGACACAACCTCTCACTGTGACCCGTTCCTCCTTGGGGAGACATGCGTATCCTTATGGACAGAGCCTAGGGACAAAGGATCCACAGCCCTGATCTCAAATAGTAGCTCAAGCAACCACAGAAACTTACCTGTAGGTCAGGCTGTCGTTGGCATTGGGGATGGTGCCCATGTTCTCTAAGTGGCTTCGGGTCTTGGCTGCGTGGCTGTGCAGCTCTGGGCCCCATGCGAAGCTGCTCTGAACCCGGCGGGTGGCCTCCATCTCCGCCTGCTCCTTGGGCCTTGCCACACCGTGGTGGCTGTGGTGGTGGCTGTGCCTATGGAAGTGTAGGCCAGCTGCCTCCAGCTTTGCCCCCAACTTGGGCGCGTGCTTACCATGCCCCAGGGATGCGCCTCCCAGCACCCCGGATATCTTGGGCATGTGCATGCTATCAGGGGAGCGGTGGCCAGGCCCAGGTGACTGACAGCCGGGAGTCCTCATGACCCGCTGCACGTGCTCGTCCAGGATACTCTCAGGATTCTCCTCATGCGCATCCCGCAGCCCCACACAGCCCACATCTGCATAGCGGGTTGGGAAGTTGTGCCAGGCTGGGGCCAAAGGTAGCTTGTGACTGGACCCTGGGGGTGCAGAGGACACGTCGCCATCCTCGCCTTCTTCTTCCTGTAAGGACAAGGCCACACATCACCTCTTGGCACCTGCCGGACCAAGGAAACCTCACACATGGAGAAACAAACAACAAATAAACCACCACCAAACAAACACAAAGCCTGTCACTGCCATGTCCTGGGGGTCAGGAGCCCTGAGCCCAGGAGGAGGCAAGGGCCAGGGAAGGTGCCAGAGGTGCTGCCCAACTCCTGAGAGCCTTTCCTGTCCCTGTTGACCCCTGAGCAGGTTTGGCTGGGTTCTCAGCAGGCCATGCTGCAGGACAGGGCATACATGGGATTGAGGACATGAAGCTGTGCTCACCCACAAGTGTGCAAGGACATGCAACTGCCATGCACCAAGGCTTCAGGGAACACAATGCCAGAGAAACCTTCGCACTGGTTTAGCTTTCTTTTATGCTTCTCAATAAAAACTTTTGTTTTTTTCAGTTCAATTTTCCTATTCCTCAATATTTCTGGGGGTGGAATAGGATCGTTATTTTTATTGTAAAGTATATTTTATTGTTTATGCTGTTACAGTAGTCCAAATTTCTTTTCCTTTGCTCCCCTCTGCCTAGTGCCCGCCTTCCCTCCAGTGATCCTACCCCATTTAGTTCAAGTCCACGGGTCGTGCATATAAGTTCTCTGGCTTCACTCTTTCCTATACTGTATTATTCTTAGCTTCTCCCTATTTTGTACCTACCAATTATACTTCTTAATCACTGCAACATTTCCCCATTTAGCCCCCTTCCCCCTCCCAGCTGATAATCCTCCAATCCTATACTGTATTATTCTTAGCTTCTCCCTATTTTGTACCTACCAATTATACTTCTTAATCACTGCAACATTTCCCCATTTAGCCCCCTTCCCCCTCCCAGCTGATAATCCTCCAATCCTATACTGTATTATTCTTAGCTTCTCCCTATTTTGTACCTACCAATTATACTTCTTAATCACTGCAACATTTCCCCATTTAGCCCCCTTCCCCCTCCCAGCTGATAATCCTCCAAATGATCCCCATACCTATGATTCTGTTCCTATTCTGGTTGTTTGCTTGGTTTTTTTTTTTTTTTTTTTTTTAGGTTCTCTTGTTGATAGTTGAGTTTGTCATTTTAACGTTCATAGTTCTGATCTTCTTTTTCTTAAATAAGTCCCTTTAACACTTTGTATAATAAGGGCTTGGTGATGATTAACTCTTTTAGCTTCACCTTGTCTGGGAAGCACTTTTATCTGCCCTTCCGTTCTAAATGACAGCTTTGCTGGATAGAGTAATCTTGGTTGTAGGTCCTTGCTTTTCATCATACTGAATACTTCTTGCCAGCCCCTTCCTGCCTGCAAAGTTTCTTTTGAGAAATCAGCTAGTAGTCTTACAGGAACTCCTTTGGAGGTAACTCTCTGCTTTTCCCTTACTGCTTTTAAGATTCTCCCTTTACCTCCCTGGCTGGTGGGACTCAGCGACTCAGCGGACTGAGTGTCAGCTTGTGAACTGAAGGGCTGTTGGTTTAATTCCCAGTCAGGGCACATGTCTGGGTTGCGGGCCAGGTACCCAGTTGGGGGCATGCGAGAGGCAACCAATCTATGTTTCTCTTGCACAATGATGTTTCTCTCCCTCTCTTTCTCCCTTCCTTTCCCTCTCTCTAAAAATAAATAAAATCTTTTTAAAAAGATTCTCTCTTTATCTTTAACCTTTGGCATTTTAATTATGATGTGTCTTGGTGTGGTTCTCTTTGGGTTCAACTTGTTTGTGACTCTCTGTGCTTTCTGGACTTGTATGTCTATTTCCTTCACCAAATTAGGGAAGTTTTCTTTCATTATTTTTTCAAGTAAGTTTTAAATGTCTTGCTCTTCCTCCTCTCCTTCTCGCATCCCTTTAATTTGGATGTTGGCACTTCTGGAGACGTCCCGGAGTCTTCTTATTGTCTCCTTGTTTTCTGAATCCTTGTTTCTTCATTCTGTACTGGTTGACTGTTTATTTCTTCCTTATTTCCGAATCATTGATTTGAACCCTGATTTCCTTTGCTTCACTATTGATTTCCTGTGGATTTTCCTTTATTTCACTTAATGTAGCCTTCATTTCTTCCTTATGCATTTGCCGTACTCAGTGAACTGAGTTCTCTGAGCATGCGTATAACCAGTGTTTTGAATTCTGCATCTGATAGGTTGGCTATCTCCGTTTCACTTAGTTCTTTTTCTGGAGTTTTGATCTGTTCTTTTGTTTGGGCCATATCTTTGTTTCCTCAATTTGGCAGCCTCCCTGTGTTTGTTTCTGTGTATTAGATAGTGCAGCTTTGACCCCGTCTTGATGCACCTGTCGATGTTGTAAGGGGCAGAGCCTTGCGTGTTCACCAGGGAAGGGCAACCCATTTTACCACTTTGTGGTGTTGCATGTGGGGAAGGGGTCAGAGAGGGAACAATGCCACTTGATCAGCACTTGTCCCGTTTCCCAGTTTCCGTATGCGACGGGTGCCCCTCTAGCTGTTGCCCTGGTGGTGGTTCCCAGAGTGGGTGGGCTTGTGTGCATTCTAGGACTCTGGGGGCCCTCTAAATGGACTCTCCTGAGAGACAGGCAGTTTGTTCTGCTGCCCCAACCCCACTGGTTTTCACAACCAGAAGCAACAAGAGTCCATTTTTCTCAGTGCTAGAATCTTCGGCTGGGTGGTCTGGCCTGGGGCTGGGATCGCTTCCCAGGTGTTTCTCCCCGCTTTTATCTGCCATATGTAAATGTGAGACTGCTTGTTCCGCCAGCCACTGCCACCTCACTACCGCCACACCGCACCCTCTCCACCCCAGCTCCCCCATCTCCACCTCTCCTATTTCTTCTTTAAATCCTTGGTTGTTGGACTTCCACAGAGCTTGATTTTCTGGCAGTTCTGGTTGTTTTTGTTTTGAGATCAGTTGTGATCCTTCTTATGGTTGTGTGAGAGATGAAGCATGTCTACCTATGCTTCCATCTTGGCTGGAAGTCCATTATTAAATTTCTCAGCTGCAAGGTGTCTTCCTCAGGTACCTGTATTTGTACTTCATTATAAAAAGATCTCCAAAAGTCTACCAAAAAATTTCTCACTAATGTAAAGAATCTAAATGTCATTAGTTCAGGCTCAGGGTAGAATATAGCACCAAAGAGGAGAGAGGACAACAGAAGGGGACCAACAGATGCAGGGTGAATGTACCCTCTCCTGGGCACAGCTTGGAGCCACCTCAACAAAGACTTGGACTCCTGGACTCCCACATCCCATACCATGTCCACATCTCAACACTCCTCTGCTTTGCAGGGCTGAGGAACCAGACTTTTCACTGAGGGGTCTTCCCAGGGCACTGAAAGTATTGAAGCCATTACTCCCTAAAGCAGCAGCAAGCAAGAGGAAACCTCAGAATCCCTGAGAGGTGGGGGGCACAAATCTTGAGCTGAGATCCAATTTTTCTTTATAGTTCTGCATATGTAAGAATTCAGAGACTGACACGCTTCATCTTCCTCCACAACTAAGCAATATAACTACCGCAAAACCAGAAATAACCAGAAATTCCAGAAAATAAATGGAAGTCGAACGTATGAAGTTATAAAGAAGTAGTGCCCGTCTGGACAGGAAGGAGGGGTGAAGCCGGGGAGGAGAGGTCAAGCTGTGCTGGCGGCAGCAGCTGCGGCGATGGTGGCAGGACAGCGGTAAGCACAGACACCCGTATTTAGGGGGAGGCAAGAAGCACCTGGGGAGCACCCCGGCTACAGACCAGACCCATCAGCTTGCGATTCCAAGCCGGGGAAGGCAGACCTCCATTGCCTTGGACTGTGAGGCCTGGAGGGGTGGGGACAGAGGAGGAGGCTCCTGGTCTCTCAGCAAAGAGTGAACGGCAGGAGTCCATCTTGGACCCCCACCCCCGCAGAAAACACCACAGCGTGGTGAGAAGGGTTGCCTGGTTGTGACGAGTGCACGGGGCTCCGCCCCTTATAGCGTAGGCGGTGTGACAGCCCTGCCCAGGAAGCAAAGGTAAACACAAAATGGTCAGGATGGCACAGATCATGATAGAGATCCTGGTGATGCAGCTGACCAGCCAGCAAATATCTAATCTAACGGCTCAGCAGATAGGAAATCTTTCTGAGGCTCAGTTCAGAGCTTTGGTTATAATAATGCTTACAGACCTAACAGCAGATCTTAAACAAGATGGGGAAGGAATGAAGGCTAGTCCTGCTGAAATGAACAAAAACACATACAAAACTAGTGGTGAGGGCAAGAAAACCAGGGATCAAATAAATAAATTGAAACATAGGGAAGGAACCAACAGTCAACCAGTGCAGAAAGAAGAAACAAAAAGTGAGGAATGAGAGAAGAGGCTCAGAAACTTATTGGACAGCTATAAGCGGGTCAACATCCGAATCATAGGGTTGTCAGAAGGTGAAGAAGAACAACTAGAAATTGAAAAATTATGTGAAAAAATAATGAAGCAGAACTTCCCTAACTTGGAGAAGGAAATAGACTTACAGATCCAGGAAGCACAGAGAGTTCCAAAAAAACTGGACCCAGGGAGATCCACACCAAGACACATTATAATCAAAATGTCAAAAATTAAGGATAGAGAAAGAATCTTAAAAACAGCAAAAGAGTAAGAGAATTACATAGAAAGGGGTCCCAATAAGACTATCAGCTGATTTCTCAAAGGAAACTCTGTAGGCAAAAGGGACTGGCAAGAAATACTCAAAGGAATGAAAAGCAAAAACCTACAACCACGATTACTCTACCCAGCGAAGCTGTCATTCAGAATAGAAGGGCAGAGAAAGTGCTTCCAGGACAAAGTAAAACTGAAGGAGTTCATCAGATCCAAACCACTGTTATATGAGATGTTAAAGGGACTTATTTAGGAGAGGGAGGATCAAAACTATGAACATTAAAATGAAAACTGTATCACAACAACCAAGAACAGAAGCTAGGGAATTGAAACAAAGGCAGACTAAGTAGGCAAGGAGAGTGGAAAAAGAATTATAGGTATGGGAAACATTTTGGGGGGAGGTCAACAGGGAGGTGGGAAGGGGGAAAGGGAGGGTGATGGTACAGGAATTTAGAAGCCTAGTAGGAGGGAGTGGAGTAGACAGGAAAATGTTGAAAAGAACTATATGCACAACCAATGGACTAAGCGGGGGGACAACTGGAGGGGGTGGGTCACTAGGTGGAGGGGAACAAAGGGAAAAGAAACTGGGACAACTGTAACAGCATAAACAATAAAGCATATTAAAAAGAAAAAAAAGAATTCAATTTTATGGTTTTGAAGTGTTATAAATTTATTTAACTGTTCAGTTAATAGTTTTCATTTTCTTCTTTGCTGTTATTTTCAAACTTTTACAATAAGTTATTTAAAAATTCTGTAGTTATTCCTTTTAAAAAGGGACTATTATTTATAGCATGATTTATTTGGATTACAAATCACACACAGTAATAAAGACTGCACTACAAGCTGCTGGG
Source organism: Furipterus horrens (assembly GCF_987537825.1). Lineage (NCBI taxonomy): Eukaryota > Metazoa > Chordata > Mammalia > Chiroptera > Furipteridae > Furipterus > Furipterus horrens. The sequence continues at coordinate 119,762,950 of NW_028327175.1, read as the reverse complement.
TAGTGTACCACACAGGAGGACTTAAGGGACACCTGAAGGAGCAAACCCACTGGAGCAGCTTCGGGCCTGAGCACCTGACCTTGAGTCTAGGCACCCATGTCTGGAGGCCACCACAGGCTACTGCCTATGGCAAGCCCACCTGAGCTTGAGGCCATGTGCCTGCCAATTAGTTCCTGCTCTGGTAACAGAGAAATACAAAGGGCTGTTCATTTGAACATTTCTATCAAAGAACACCGTGCTAGGATCAATCTATCTCCTGAGAGCTGGTGGTGGTTCCAGGCACAGCTGCCTTGCACCTGCCAAGGACACCACAGAGAAAATAAACATCTGAATCAGACATCAGAAAAACACACAGAATACCCACAGCTACCTTCACAATGTCTTGCCCAAGATGTTGACCTATCTGGACAAGCACGCACAGACACTGAGCCAAGACTAAAAACTTGACAGAACAATTACAGTAGCTCAATTCTATAGCAAAAAGGTGTTGAATTCTTCCTTTCTTAGACTTCTCTTAAGAAACATTACACACACGCCCTGGCTGGGTGGTTCAGCTAGTTGGAACATCGTCTCATATACTAAAAGGTTGCAGGTTCAATCTTGTTAAGGGCACATACGTAGGTCGCAGGTTCGATCTCCGATTGGGGTACATACGGGAGACAATTGACAGTTGTTTCTCACACTGATGTCACCCCAACCCCCACCAAGGTCAATGAACATATCCTTGGGTGAGGATTAAAAGAAATGTTACATGCATTATTTCATGAGCACATTTATTTTAAGGGTTGTTAACTGCGATATGCTCAGGGGAACCATCACACAAAGAGCTGATGCCCATGGAAATGCTGTGCTAAACAAACGAAGACACTAATTTTGGCACAATATGCACACCAGAATTTAGTTCCTGCTAAAGTAGTCCATATTTCACAGTGACTCTGTTTCCTGCTTTTGTTTGTTCAGAGGCGGCTATTCAAAGGCTAGCTATTCCTTCAATTATTCAGTAAGGCTTCTGATGGACTTGAGAAAGAGCTGGCCAAGGAGAGTACACACCTTGTGTCCTTGACTCCTGCCAGATGGCCTGGCTCTACCTGGCTCCCAAGAGCCACTCCCTCCAGGTCAAAGAGGTCTCACCCTTGCCCTCACTAGAACGTAACATGGTGGGTGCCCTGCTGAATGACCTGGAACAGATCACTGAATTGTGGGAACTGTGGGGAGGATAGCCGGTCAACATACGTGAAGCCCTGAAGCTGGTACCTGCTCTGTCGGAGTGAGCGTCACCCAATCACCATGAGGGAAGGAGGGGAAAAGATGCTGGTAAGAAAACTTAATTTGTGTGTGTGTGTGCATAAGTGTTTAAAAATACTTTCATGCAAATTCCTCCCTGGAGATCACCACCATCTAGCTATTTATCTTACTCTCAGGTCTGTCTTCCTGGTACCTACCATGAATCATGGGTTCTGACATGTTATTTGAAATTTACCTGCTGTCTTGATGTGAGGGGAAGACAGAGGGAGCCATGGCCCCTGGCTGGAAGCTGGGCATCCCATAAGGGAGCTCTGAAACCCAGGATCTCAGCTGTAAGACACAGCCAGCAGGACTCCCTGTGTGCAGTGCCAGGGTGTGCAGGAAAGGAGATCGCAAGGCATGACTATCTGCTGTGCCCACATCTACCCTTATGGCAGTGGCTCAAGACTGCAGGTGCACAGAACTCATCTGGGGACATGGAAAGTAAGAGAGCAAGCCCCTCTTGGGGGGGGGGTTCTGATGGGGTCTGAGGAGAGCTCAGATTCTGTATTTTAAATAGGAACATTAGGAGATCAGGTAGAGAAATAATTCTTTCAAGAAACATCACTTTTTTGAGTTTTAGGTATTAGGCATAAAATATCGAGAAAGGAATGGATGACACCCACTTACTTGGTAGTGAGCATTAACCTACAGCAGGGAATTCCCACCTGCTAAGAGAAAGTTAGGGCTTCTCTGCCAGTGACATGGAGGCTCACAGCATGCAGGAGTGACTAGATTCAGTGAATAAAGTTCAACAAGCGAGGAAGTACAAGGGGCACAGGAAAGGCCTCACTCCAGGGGCACAGTTCTCACTGTGTCACAGCCCTGATGCCCCTGAATGTGTATGGAAGTGAATCTTGTAGACTGACACATGGGACAACAAAAACAAGGTAGTTCTTCTGCAGTTATGGACAGAAAGGTATTTAAGCAAATGAATTACAAATATTATTAAATTTCTTCAACATTTCATCAAGTGAGGCTACCTGTCAAAAGACAAGATAAACAAGCGTATATCCACACCTAAAGCCATTCTGTATTCTGAGGTGCTCTACACAGATGCATGTGGCCCAGGAACCAGCAGTGATTGTGAGGAGCCTCCATCTACCAGCACTCAAGGGAAATTTTAGCTCCACATGTCAAGGAGGCATGTGGGGTGCAGGGGATGTGGTCAGCAAGACAGGTGTGCTCATCCGTGGGGTCAGGTGTCTGGTCCAAAGGATCTCAGCAGAGGGAAGTGAGCATGGGGCACCAAGGGGAGGACAGCAGGAAGGAAGCTGGGTTGGGTAACCAGAAAGGCTTGTTAGTCTGCACTGTGGGTATGTCCTGTGCCAAATCTCCCCAAGATGAACTGGTATTGCCTCAGTGTGGTGACTACTTTGGGGATGACAACTGGGAGTTGTCTTGGCTTCCCTCTTAACTGTCTTCCCACAAGTGGTTGAACAGGAACCCCAACCTCGGCATCCAATGCCACTGCTGACACCTGCTGGTCGTTCCGTAGGCCCAGGCTCAGGGCCCCACCATAAGGACCTCTTCCCAGGGAGACAGCCCAGAAAAGGAATAGGGGTGGGGTGCTGTGCAAGGGATATGCATCATAGGACAGCATGACTTGGCTAGCCACCAAGACAGGTCAAAGCATGTGAGGAGCCAGTGTGTAGTTAAGTAGGGAGAAGGGGGCTCTGAGAGAACTTGGAGGAGGCCCCTTGGGGCCTGAAACTGTAATAAAATAACTCAAAAACTACGATGTGCATGCCCTCCCTGACTGAGACTCACTCACCATACGCACACGCTTCAGTCGCTCCTCCAGCTTTTCCTCTGCCTCCCGAGTCCGCTGCACAGCCTCCAGGCGGTGGATGAGCTCCGCAGCAAACTTCTGGGGCTCCACACGTATTTCCTTTGGTATTCGGTAAGTACGCTGCAAGGAGACACCACTGATTAGCTGGTCACGCACAGCTTTGAACTACCGTTCTCTGCGCCAATGTGGCATTCAAGTACTTTTTGGGTAGAGAAAATAATGTGCAATCTGAATTTTATTTTAAAGTGAGTGTTAACTTTTTCCCCCCTTTCACCTGGGAATCAACCTCCCCATGTCCCCTTTTCTCATCGAACTAGTATCTCCTTCACCCCGCCCTGATTCAGGGGTGAGACCGAAGCAGCGGCTCCCACAGCCACAGAATTAGACATTGAGCAGAGCAGAAGTTGGTCTCCTGGGGTCAGGTCATCAGGGCAACAACTGGCAGGATCCTGTGAGTATGCTCCGCACAGAGGGCCTCCCGAGACTGACCCCAAAAAGGGCTTCTAATACGATTGGCCAGGCCAAGACCCAGTGAGGCCTGGGGTCTGGACAGGTAGAGCTGCAAAGACCACAGAGGAGGGAGAGAAGGGAGACAGAGCCTAAAAAAAAAGAGCACCTGCAGGACCGATCCGCTCCCTGTAGTGCCTGCCCTGCACACAAGAGGGCAGCAGCCTCTGGCACTTAGGTGTGCAATGACCAGGCTATTGCAGGGTTGGCAGACATAAAATTCAGGGTACAGGAAAAAAGTCAGGCACAAAGGAGGACTATGAAGGACTTTCCTTTTCTAAGAATATAATTCTGCAATGTATTTTATAGTGATACACTGTATAACTCCTTTGGAGGGGATAGCTTTATTTTGAAGTAATTTCAAATTTAAAACAGTTACAAGAACAGCACAAGAACTCCTGTCCAGATGCCCCAACTGCTGATATTTCTCTCACACTGTCGTTCTCTCTCTCACACACACAGACACAATGCACATGTGCACACATATAGACACACACACTTCTCTGATCAAGTCAAGAACAGCACATATGATGACTACTTACTCCTAAACACTTTAGAGTGTATTTAACAATAACTCAGGGCAGTAGCTAAGTTGGTTAGAGTACCATCCAGATACGCCAAGGTTGTGGGTTCAATTCCCAGTCAGGGGACATACAGGAAATAACCAATGAGTGCTTAAATAAGTGGAACAACAAATCAATGTTTCTTTCTCTCTAAAATAACTTTAAAAACTTTAAAAAATATATTTAAAAAATATGCTTGGCTGGTGTGGCTCAGTGGATTGAGCGCTGGCCTGTGGACCAAAAGGATACCGGTTCAATTCCCAGTCAGGGCACATGCCTGGGTTGTGGGACAGATTCCTAGCTGGGGGCATGTGAAAGGCAACCGATTAATATTTCTCTTACATGTTAATGTTTCTTTCCTTCTCTTTCCTTCTAAAAAATAAACCAATAAAATCTCTAAAAATATATATGTAAATATATATACATGTATCTATCTATATATATAAATATATATATTTAAAAAATACCAATAGCCCAAGACATTAAAAAAAAAAAACCTACAACAGGACATTAAAAAATAAAAAAGAACTCTGATATACTATTGTTACTTAATTAGCAGATATTCCTCCAATTTCACCAGCTGTCCCAATGTCCTTTATAGCAAAACATGTTTTAAAAATCTAAGCAATCAAAGTGTAGGTGAGGGAAGGCTTAGGAGGGGGAGGGTCTGGAGGGGCCTTGGATGAGGAAGGAAGACAGGTGGAGGAAAGAGGTGGATGAGTTCTGTGGATGGACAGTGGCTATTTAGAACCCTGGTCTTAAGACATGGAACAAGGCCAGGAGAGAAGACCCAAGGTGAGGATGGGAGCCTGAGTGAATGTGGTGCCTCCTGTTGGTGGGCTCTGAGCACTGTCTTCATTCTGCTCACTTGTTTCTCATTTGCAAAACTGGAGTACAGACAATACCTAATACCACCACAGAAACTTGTAAGATTTGATTTAAAAATTACATGAAGGGTTCAGAGATAAACATCCATTGTGGGGCTGATGCTGACCATGATGGATTCAGAGTGAGCCACAGAAACCTTTGAGGGGCCTGGAGAGGGAAAGGAGCTGAGGACAAACCAGGACACCGGCTGATGCTTTGGGGGTGAAAAAAGTTGGTGTGGAAGGCCTGGCAGTGCCCAATACCAGGCAGGGATGTGTGCTGGAGATGAGACCAGATCCAAGAAGGGGCAGTCAGGTGTCTAGTGCTTCTAGAGAGAAGGTGGGCATGGCTGGTGAGCCCCAGGGGACTGGGCCAGTGAGGAGACCCTGGAAGGAGTGGGGCAATTGAACAGACAACAGAGCCATTTCTTATGTCCTGGAGACGTCCTGGCAGGAGGCACTGGGGCACTGGGCCGTTATCCCTCTCCTCAAAGGGGTAGTGTCCATCTGTCCTGACACTGATGACAGCACCCAACTCCTGACTCAGGAAGGCCTGGCAGGTCCTCCCCAGAACCTGCTTTTTCCCATCGTGAGAAAATATATTGTGAGGAGTTATTTGTGAGGGTAAAGATGCTTGTAGTGACCGTCTTGGCTCAGACCTAGGCTGCTCCAGATGACACAAGTAAGGCTCGGTGCTTCCCAAGTCACCTGCAGCACACACACACGTGCACACAAACACGTGTACATACACTCCACCCACAGTGTCTTCCACTTTTCCCAAAGCAGATGCCATCAGTGCCTAGAGTAGGCCAAATCTGTGCCAAGGGAAGTGATAAAGTGTTTGACCATTTTTTTCCCAGAAGGACAAACCAATATCTTTTCTTTTCAACCACAAACAATCATTTTTCTTATTTGGAAATTAAAGTACCTCCAGAGACCCTAATCAAGGAATCCTGATTAAGGATGGATGTGTTCTGTGATCCCAAGAAATAACCACTTTCCCTGCCCAGAAACTGCAAATTAGTGGCCTGAGTTGCCCTTGGATGCTGCAGTTACCAATGGGTTGAAAATGCTACTGGAAAGTTTTTCTTATCTTCCCCTAAAAGACTTTCCTGTTCGAAGTCATTGTGTCAAAATAAGAAAAGCTAATCAGTCTGTTCATCAACAAAGAAACTCTCTGCAGGTGGAGACAAGCTGCGCCCTGCCCTGCTTAACGCTGGGTTCTGTGAACCCCCACAAGCAGAACTGCTATCACCTTTTAATTTTTATCTAAGTGGTGAAGCTGAGGCAGCTCTGAAGTCAGGATGCCCATGTGTTAACTCCCACCATTCAGCCACAGAAAAGCTGATGCCTCATTTCATCTTGAACAAGGAAGCACTCACAATAACTCGGGATGGGAGCACCTGAGACACTTCCAGGCTTTCTGACAAAGCCATAGTCAGGTAGCCGAGCAAGAGCCAGGCCTAGATGCTGAGTTTGCAAGGAAGACTTAGAGCTGCTCTCCCACCTCAAGGAAAATCATCTCCTCAACATAGTGAGAAAAGACTGCACAGTGGACACTGCATAAGGACATTCCCTTCTCTTCAGAACTGACTCTGCAGGCTGGACCCTACCAGCCTCCCCCTTTAGCCTGTAGGGTGTGACCAAGTGTGGCCATGATATACCTGACCCTGAGCTGAGCTCACAGGAACACAGGTGCCTTTCCCCCTGGCCATGGCCAAAGCAGCTTAGTTGGACTGGGGAAAAGAGATGGGCACAGGTCTGAGATGACTGGTGTGTCCCAAACTCACGGACAGAAAGGGTGATGACTATGCAGTGGAACTTACAGGAATATGAGGTAGAGGAACCCGCCCATTGACCTGGACACTCTCTTGCATCTCCCGGCGGTGCTGCTTGCGGATCCTGTAGGGTGGGATTCCATCCCTGCCAAAAAAAAAAAAAAAAAAAGCCTGACATGAGTACACATAGGGCAAGTCCACAAAGCACAGCTGTGCTGGCTTTACCATGGGCAGGGCCTGTGGGGCCTGGTTTTCTAAGGCCTGATAACTACGAAAGGTTTTTACATTTTTAAAGCGAGGGAGGAGTATATGCCAGAGACTGCATGTGGCCATAAAGCCTAAAATATTTGCTAATGGTTCTTTACAGAAAACATTTGCTGACCCCTGCTTTATTGCCCAGGCAGGACTTGGTGTGCCTACCTGGGAGAGGTGCTCTACATGGATGGAAAACAGTTGAGGGCTGCAAACCGGGCAGCGAAGACAATCTAGACCACAGTAGAAGAGATTTCCAAAGTTCCATTATTCTACTTTTTCCAGGGTAAATTGGTCAGGCAGGGCACTCTCTCTGAGATACTCAAATTAGTTTTCTTGACGTAAATTTTAGCTATGAACTTTTTTGAAAATTATGGTAAAAATATAAATCAAATTATATAGTCTTTAAGATAACTAAATGCACTTACTCCAGATGCCAGATTTCACACATAATTCACTGCACATGTGCAATCTCTTAAAAGTCTGCAGTCCTATCCCTGCCATTTAAAAACTACCCTGGGGGGAATTCCAGGCAAGATGGAGGCTTAGACAGACAAGCTGTGTCTCCCTCCACAACTAGGAAGGAATACAGCTACATCAAAACTAGAGACAACCAGAAGTTCCAGAATTTCGAGCTGCATCGAAGTCCAACAAACAAAGATATAAAGAAGAAATACTCATTCGGACAGGTAGGAGGGGCAGAGCCGGGTGGAGAGGACTCGGTGTGGTGGCGGCAGCAGCAGACTGGCGGAAAGCGCAGTCACATGTTTTAAAAAGTCGGGAGGGACACCTGGGGAGAACTCCCAGCACCAGACCAGACTGCACAGTTCATGGTATCAGCGCCGGGGAAAATAAAGCCTCACTGCTTTTGACTGAGCAAACCAGTGGGGGTTGGGGCAGAGGAAGAAACTGCCAGTCTCTCAGCAGAGCCCGCTTGTTTAAAGGGCCCCCACGGTCCTAGAACATCCTCAGACCCACCCATTCTGGGAATGACAGCCAGAGCAACAACTAGAGGGGTGCCAGTCCCATACAGAAGTGGGAGAAGTTCCTAGAAAAGGGGCGAGTGCTGAACAAGTGGCATTGTTCCCTCATACCCTTCTGCCACACACAACGCCACAACGTGGTGAACTGGGTCGCCATGTAGATGAATATCTAAGGCGCTGCCCCTTACAATGTAACAGGAGCGACAGCTCTACCTGGGACGCAGAGGCAAACAAGCACAGGAGCCTTTCAAGATGAGGAGACAGAGAAGTATGGCCCAAAAGACGGAATGGATCAAAGTTCCAGGGGAGAACTAAGCGATGAGGAGATAGCCAACCTAACAGATGAGGAGATAGCCAATCTAATAAACGTAGAGTTCAAAACACTGGTGATAAAGATGGTCACAGGCTTGACAGATATGCTTAACTATAACAGACGCATAAGGGAAGAAGTGAAGGCTATGCTAAATGAAACAAAGGAAAATACACACAAAACCAATGGTGAAGGGAAGGAAACCAAAGTTCAAATCAATGATTTGGAACATAAGGAAGAAAAAAAATAGTCAACCAGTACAGAATGAGGAAACAAGAATTGAAAAAAAATGAGAGGCTTAGGAACCTCTGGGACAACTTTAAACATGCCAACATCTGAATCATAGGGTCCCAGAAGGAGAAGAGGAAGAGCAAGAAATTGAAAGCTTAAGTAAAAAAACAATGAAGGAAAACTTCCCAAATTTGGCGAATGAAATAGACATACAAGTCCAGGAAGCACAGAGAGTCCCGGGCGAGCTGGACCCAGAGGGGACCACACCAAGACACATCATCATTAAAATGCCAAAGGTGAAAGATAAAGAGGGAATCCTAAAAGGAGCAAGAGAGAAGAGGAGAGATGCCTATAAAAGAGTGCCTATGGGACTATCAGCTGATTTCTCAAGGGACACTTTGCAGGCAAGAAGGGACTGGCAAGCAGTATTCAATCTGATGAAAAGCAAGGACCTACAATCAAGATTACTCTATCCAGCAAAGCTATCATTTAAAATGGAAGGGCAGATGAAGTGCTTCCCAGACAAGGTAAAGCTAAAAGAGTTCATCATCACCAAGATACTATTTAATGAAATGTCAAGGGGACTTACTTAAGAAAAAAGATAAAAATTATGAACACTAAAATGACAACAAACTCACAACTATCAACAACTGAATCAAAAATAAAAACAAAATCCAACTAAGCAAACCAGAATAGGAACAGATTCATAGGTATGGGGATCAGCTGAAGGGGAAGGGAGAAAAAGGGGGAAATGGTACAGGGATTAACAAGCATAATTGGTTGGTACAAAATAAACAGGGGGAAGTTAAGAATAATATAGGAAAGGGTGAGGCCAAAGAACTTATAAGCATGACCCATGGACATGAACTAAGGGGGGTTGGAATTGCTGGACGGAAGCGGGGTACTGGGCGGAGGTAAGCGGGGTACTGGGCAGAGGGGAGCAAGGGGGATAAAATTGGGACTACTGTAACAACATAATAAAATATACTTTAAAAATAAATAAATAAATAAAAATAAAAGCTACTCTGAGGAGCTCTGTGGCTATCCAGAGCCAGGGTACAAGAAGATACACTAAAACCCAGCCCAGGACAACTAGTGGTTTCTCTGGGTTCCCACTTCCTTCCCACTGAAGGAGCCTCACTGGGCCTCCCTGCTCTCCATGGTGCAGAGAATGTGTATGTGGGATCCTGACCCTCTTGACTCCTTCCCAAGCACTGCCCGCAAGGGAGGCCACACTGCCAACACAGGGCTGCTCTTACTGTCAGGCTGACGTAAACATGTAGCCAGGATGACTCCAACCATAGTTTAACTGCAGGATGGCCTAGTAAAGCCGCCACCTTGCCCCTCGTTGCCCAGCACACGGCTTGGTGTGTCCTGTCCGAGGCAGTCCCACACGTGCCAGCTCAGCAACTTCATGGGCAGGCAGGACTGTAACATTCTCCTCAGAGCCCTGGTCTTGGTGGAAAAGATGAGCTTTGAAGCAGGGCAGAGAGAGGCTGTGATGGCCTCTCCCTATCACTGCCTCAGTGTCCTTGGCTATCAGGGCACCAAATGGGTACTGCAGTACAACTGCCTCAGGGGCACTCAAGAGAACAGGTGTAAAGGAACAAGTGAGTCAAATACATTTAAAATGTCTTTACATGCCCCTAGGGTTTTGTTCAGGTGTCCTGAACCACCAACTTGTCTGTTTTTCATATAGTACTTTAATTGGGCACTTAAAAATGCCACACACCTTTATGGATTAGGCTCTGTTCCCAGACACCTATGCCAAAGTCCACAAACTACTACAGTGGTCTGTCGTTTTTGTCATGTGGCTGAGATGCTGAGTGCAGCTGCCCCACAAATAACTGGGATAAAACACACAATCTTATTTTTTGCGTCTAATAATTATTCAAACGTCACCATTTTACATTACAAATTCTTGACTATTCCTACATTTCTGATACTCCATATAAACCCAGATGAACAGAATACCAGAGGGAAAATACTTAAAACTTTCAAATCTTCCCTTTAGGAAACATATTTTCTTGGAGAGAATTAAGATACTTTTAGAGAAAATTGAAAATTGTGTAGGCAGATTAACTTTGATTTTAGGAACGGTGTGTCAGGGAAGAAGAAAACCAGATGCTATAAACGCAATACATCTTGTGCTTCCAGCTGCTTGTGGGGCCTCTGTAGGGCTGCAGCTGGATGTAACTATTTTACATGATACTTTATATTTGTGGCAAGTACTGCTCGAAAGCCCAGTAGTAATTTCAAGTAAGAAGTTGCTAAAAATATGTCAACATTTTATCTTAAAAATTCAAAATAAAAGAAAATGAAATGGTCCATGAGAAATACCACATATAAAAGCTCAACCCGATGGGACAGCTCCATCTAGTGACGTCACCACCATATGGTCAACAAAAGGGAAGAAAGAGCCCAAGACTTGCAATGATTGGGGACTGGCTAAGTTTGGTTCAGTAATAGGTTTTTTGTTTTTCTTAATTTATTTATTTTTAGAGAGAGGGGAAGGGAGGGAGAAAGCGGGAGAGAAACATCAATGTGCAAGAGAAACATATACTGGAAGCCTCTCGCCCGCCCCAACCTGGGGACCTGGCCTGCAACCCAGGCATGTGCCCTGACTGGAAATTGAACCAGCAACCTTTTAGTTCCCAGGCCAGCACTCAAATCCATTGAGCCACACCAGCCAGGGCCAGAAATAGTTTATGATAATCTATCCTGTATACTAAATTTCAGTGTCAGAAGAATCCTTAAAGACATAGGCAAATAATGGGCAGAGGACCTGAACAGACACTTCTCCAAAGAGAACATACAGATGGCTAACAGACATATGAAAATATGCTCAACATCATTAATCATCAGAGAAATACAAATGAAAACCACTATGAAATATCACCTCATACCTGTCAGATATAGCTATCATCAATAAATCAACAAATAACAAGTGTTGGTGAGGATATGGAGAAAAGGGAATCCTTGTGCAGCTACTATGAAAAATAGCATGGGAAGTCCTCAAAAAATTTAAAATGGTACTGCTTTATGACCCAGCGATTCCACTTCTGGGTACATAACTGAAGAAACCCAAAGCACTAATTCAAAAGAATATATGCACCCCTCTCATCATAGCAGTGTTATTTACAACAGTCAAGATATGTAAGCTTCCCAAGTGTCCATAAACAGACGAGTGGATAAAAAAGTTGTGGTACATATATACAATGGAACATTACTCAGCCATAAAAAATAATGAAATCTTACCAGTTGCTACAGCATGGATGGACCTAGAGGGTATTATATTAACGGAAATGTCAGTCAGCAAAAGGCTAATACTATATGATTTTACTTACATGTGGAATCTAAACAACAAAATAAACAAACAAAATAGAAACAGTCACATAGGTACAGAGAACAGACTGATGGCTGCCAGAGGGGAGGAGGTTTGGGGGACTGAGGGGCTGCAGGAAAAGGTGAAGGGAATAAGACATTGGTAGTTACAAAATAGTCACGGGAATATAAAGTACAGCACTGGGAATCTAGTCAGTAATGTTCTAATAACTGTATGGTGACAGGTGGGTACTGGAAATATTGGGGGACTACTTTGTAAAGTATATGATTGTCTAACCACTTTGCTGTACACCTGAAACTAATAAAATAATATTGTATGTAAACTATAATTTAAAAATAAAATATAAATTTAAACATTCATTTTTTAAATTGTATTTTATTGATTATGCTATCACAGCCGTCCTGATTTTTCCCTTCTCAACCCCTCTACCCAGCAGCCCCCACTCCCTCAGGCAATCCCCACACCATTGTTCATGTCCGTGGCTCATGCATGTAAGTCCTTTGCTACTCCACTTCCTACATTGTACTTTACATCCTCATGGCTATCCTGTAACTACCTGTTTGTACTTATTAATCCCCTCACCTGTTCACCCATTCCTCCACAACCCTCTCTCATCTGGCAACTATTGAAAGGCTCTCTGTATACATGATTTTGTCTCTGTTCTTCTTGTTTGCTTAGTTTTTTAGATTCAATTGTTGATAGATATGAATTTATTGCCCTTTTATCATTCATAGTTTTGATATTCTTCTTTTTCTTTAATAAGTCCCTTTAACATTTCATTTAATAATGGTTTGATGATGAACTCCTTTAGTTTTTTCTTGTCTGAGAAGCTCTTTATCTGCCCTTCCATTCTAAATGATAGCTTTGCTGAGTAGAGCAATGTCAGCTGTAGGTCCCTGCTTTTCATGACTTCAACTATTTCTTGCCAATCCCTTCTAGCCTGCAAAGATTCTTTTGAGAAATCAGCTGACAGTCTTATGGGAACTCCCCTGTAGGTAACAAACTGCTTTTCTCTTGCTGCTTTTAAGATTCTCTCTTCATCTTTCACCTTTGGCATTTTAATTATGATGTGTTTTGGTGTGGTCCTTGTTTGGGACTCTGTGCTTCCTGGACTTATATGTCTACTTCTTTCACCAAATTAGGGAAGTTTTCTTTCATTATTTTTTCAAACAAGTTTTCAATTTCTTGCTCTTTCTCTTCTCCTTCCAGCACCCCTATGATTTGGAAGGTGGTACATTTGAACATGTCCCAGAGGCTCCTTAGCCTTCTTTTTTTAAAAATTTTTTCTTCTTCTTGCTGTTTAGCTCTTTTTCTGGAGTTCTGATCTGTTCTTTCATTTGGGCCCTATTTTTTTTAATCCCCTCATTTTGGCAGCCTCCCTGTGTCTTGGTAGTGTGGCCTAATGTAGTAGATGTCCTATAGGGTCCAGTGTAACAGCCTCCTCTATCACCCAAGCTGGGTACTCAAGGTGCGCCCTTTGTGTGGGCTGAGTACACCCTCCTCTTGTAGTTGAGCTTTGGTTGCTGTTGTCAGGTAAATGAGAAGTATTTACCCAGGCCAGTCAGCTGCAAGGACTGGCTGTGACCACTTACCAACAACCTCTGCCTTCTGCGGTGGATCAGTTGTGCAGGTGCAGGGTGGTGGTGCTCTGACGTGGTCTGTAGCTGTCCACTGGGTGCACTGGCCCTGAGGTTTCTCAGGTGGTGGAGGCCAAGGGTAGCCCCCACCTGTGTTTTGCCCGTGGCCGCACTGCCTGAGCTATAAAGCAATCTGAGATGGCTGATACATGTGCTGGGCTTGGAGATTCCCAGGCGAAGCCAAGCTGTGAATCTAGGCTGGCTGCTGCTAGTGCTGGGCCTGGGGCTCACTGAGGTCAGCTGTTGCTTGTTTGAGAGCATTTAGGAAGTTGTGAAGCATGAGCCAAGGCCAGCCATTTATATGGAAAAGGAACTTGGGTGGGCCTATAAGTTAGGTGGGACAGAGTCTCTAGGGATCTCCAAAGTGGTCAAACAGTGTTAGCCAGGTTGATGGAGTCTGAGATTTGGCACCAGATTGCCAGCTCAGTGGCTCTGTAGGGGTAGGGCTCAGAAAAGAGACAATCACCTCTGCTCACCTTGATGCCAGACACTTCAGTTTCTCCCTGTACGTCACTGGTGCTTTTTAAGCTGCTACCCTGGTGCTGGAACTCAGAGGGAGTGAGTCTGAGTACGTGAGTACATGTCCAGATTCTTTAAGAGGAACTGCTTGGGGGTCCAGAAGTTTCTTCCACCGACTCAATCCTGGTGTTTGCAGCCAGAAGTTATGGGGACTTATCTTCTTGTCACTGGAACCCTGGGCTGGGGGGCCTGGTGTGGAGCTGGGACTCCTCACTCCTGAGATATCTGTCTTGAGTTTCTATCCACCACACGTGAGAGTGGGACCAGCCCATTCCATATCTGCGCCCCTTCTTCAAGTCTGGATGGATGTAGTTTCTTTAATTCCGTAGTTGTCAGTCTTCCATTCAGCTCGACTTCTGACAGTTCTGAGTGATAGCTTTTCTGCATTTTAGTTCTAATTTTGATGTGGTTGTGTGAAGAAGTGAGCCATGTCGGCCTAAGCCACCATCTTGACCTGAAGTTCAATTGCCCAAACATTCATTTAACAAATATTGACTGAATTTCTACTACTATGACTGGTTTTGAGAATTTTAAGAGGATCAATCAACAACATATTCAAGAATGTTTATAAATGAGATTTTTTAAAAAGACAGGCATTGAAAGGCATAAACTATAAAAAGTGGTACACAATTTAAAAGCATGTATTCACCTACAAAAATATGGCTTTAGCAGACTTTTTTTTCTTTCTTATTTAAATCTATGACTCCTCAAACTTTTCAAACTGGATGGGGAATAAGTGTCCCTGTGACCACTTGACAGCTGCTTCCCCAGACCAGCTGGGAGTTCTGGCTATAACCTTATTCGGTCTCAGTCTTGTGGGGAAAGGACCCTGAAGACTGTGGTCAGTGGGCTCATACCTGCTCACTGTCACAGCCAAAGGCTTCCTGGCCCTGACACTGAAGGATGCCCAGGAGTTAGTCCCTACCCCTAGGTTCCTACCCTGAGTAGATACTTCCTATCAGTGCTACTGGTCAGGTGGCGAATGGCAAAAGGACTGAAAGCTGGGCAAGCCTGACATTATGAGCAGCAAGGTCAAGACCCCAAATGACCTCAGTAGGTGCAACAGGTAATGCCCCGATCTAGTAAGACAGTGTTTGACACCACCAGGCTTCTAATGTGCACCTGCATGCCAACAAGCCACCTGCCAAGTGAAGGAGAAGGTATCAGAAAACAGTTTTCCACAATGGGAGGGCTTCCCTGGAGAGGATATGAAAGATATGTTGTCACCACTGAGGGACACAGAGGCTCAATGTGGTTCTGTATGGTCACTGAGACTTCTCAGACATGTGATGCCCCAGTTGCAGTCTCTGAAACATCTGGGCAGTGGGCCAGCACAGAACCAGCTGCACCAACTTCCTCTCTTGCTCCCATCTCCCTGTCCCCACACAGTGAAATGACAGGGACTGTCAACTGTATGATAATTTCTAAATTTAAAAAAACTGACAAGTGCAGAACAGTGTCAACAAGAAATGCACCTGCACAGCAGTGCAGCCTTTCAGGGATGGCACCAGGGTCACATCTGCCTGGGTAGGCAAAGGCCCTGCTTGGCTGCTAACCAGTGCCGATCTTTATTTATTTATCCATCCATCCTCACCCAAGAACATGCTTACTGATCTCAGAGAAAGGGGAAGGAAGGAAAAGAGAGAGGTAGAGAAACATCGATCAGCTGCTTCCTGTATACATCCCGACCGGGGACTGAACCCGCAGCCTAGGCATGTGCCCCAACCGGAAATTGAACCTGCAACCTTTTGGCTTATGGGACAACGTTCCAACCAACTGAGCCACACCAGCCTGGGCACATAATGCCAATCTTTAAAGTGAAGCCCCAGACTACAAAAACCAAAGAGAAAATAAGAACCAAAGTGCCCTAGACCAGGCAGCCCTGGGATTTGTTTCAACGTCACCCCATGGTTTCCCCTCATCCAAAGGTTCTGTACCCTCGGTCTTAGAGAGAAGCAACTTAACGCAAAACTCAATTCTAGTTTTACGTTAGGACTTTTACTGACACTTCCTACAACGCAGCTTGTCCATTTGTATGTCAGATACACTAACACTAAGTTGGGGTGAGGGCCACAAGTCACTTTCCATGAAGACAAAACCCCTTGCTGGGACTGACACAGGCTGCTGTGCTCTGCTGCACTCACCCAGGCAGGGGGGACTTACACACTGCTGTCAGTGAGGGACAGGCTGTCTGCATCACTGGAGAGGCTCTGCTGCTCACTGTCATTGGTGCTGGTGGCTGGAGCAAGGGCATAGCCGGAGTTGACATAGTAGGGGTTGACAGGCTCCCGCCAGGATCCATATCTGCAAACAAGGAGGGCACGTCAGCAGCAGCCCAATGTCTTGTATTAATCCATTTTCAGAATCATATGGATATCCTTATACATGAACTACAAATGCAAACAATTCAAGAAAACAAACAAAAAAGGCTGATATCTTCATCCTGCCTCCCATCCCCCCAGGAGGATCAGTTAAGCCCTAGGCATCTTCCAGATCTTTCCTCTGCATTGAGGCAGGTGTGTAAGTAAACACATATTATCATTTGGGTTTGTGTTTTTATGAATGTAACTAGGAACAGGACATGGGTGTTCTGCTCTTCCTTCTTCTAAAGAGCAGACTTATTTGCTGCAAAGCACACCCAACCTGAGTATTATAGTAACAGTATACCCTTGATGCCCACGACTCTGTGTGGTTCTCATGAGAGCTTGATGACAGTAGGCCACGACCCCTTCAAGGGGGTCACAGAGCCAGTCAGGACTCCTGTGCATTAGTCTGAGAACTGCCACAGGATGGAACATTGGGGACAGTGGGGGAGAAGGTACCTGTGGGTTTAACATTGGCTCCGTGCTGCCCTCCAGTCACTTCCTACTAGAATCAGTCGCTTCCTGGGTGGAGTTCACCTCCACTTGTCATGTCATCAGCCAGAAAGTGACATTTCATTTCAGTTTTCATTTCCCTGATTAACAGGCAGGCTGGCAGTTTTGGGTGTCATTTAAATTCCTTTCTCTCTAAGTTACCTATTCACACCTTTTGTCCATTTTCCATTGTGCTGCTTATGAGTTTCTTAGTGATTTACATCAATCTTTTTTTTTTTTTAAGATTTTATTTATTTATTTTTAGAGAGGGGGAAGGGAGGGAGAGAGGGACAGAAACACCAATGTGTGGTTGCCTCTTGCACACCATCAACTGGGGACCTGGCTGGCAACCCAGGCATGTGCCCTGACTGGGAATTGAACTGGTGACCTTTCGGTTCGCAGGCTGGCAGTCAATCCACTGAGCCACACCAGCCAGGGAACATCAATCTTTAAATATTTTTACTATCAACCTCTGGCTACAGATGCAAAAAAAATGTTTTCCCTAAACGCTCCCCCTCCCTTTTTAACTTTCCTTGTGTTGACTTTGATCATACAAAAGTGTTTTATTTCTATGAAATCAGATTTGCAACCTCTTCCTTTATAGATATTTTCCTGTCTTACATAGGTAGGCCTTCCTTAGTCCAAGATTTAAAATATATTCTTCTATATATCTTCAAATGCTTCAGTTTTTTTAAAATTTAGATCTTTACCTAAAATGAATCTGTATGTAAAATCTAGTTCACTTTCTTATAACAAAATGAAAAGCTAGTTGTTAGCACTAAGTACTGAATCTTTCTCTGCATTATATCTGAACTTCTGTCACACATGCATCCATTTTGGCGTCTACACTAATCCACTGATCTATCTACACATTAGCTTTCCTGACCCAACACCACCTCTTCTTCCCAAAGACTCTGCCCTGCATCTGTCAGGTCTCCATAGTCATGCTGAAGTCAGAAAGGACTATCGTTCTCTGAAGGCCCCGATGTCTGTGCAGGAGGTTGGTGTTTTCGTGCTGAATGCTCAGTGATGTGCACATTGGGCCCCAGTCACAGTCCTCACAGCCCCATCCTCACTTCTGATTACAGTTGCTGCTGACAGTACTTGAGCAATTGCTGTACTGGTGAATTACAGCCTGCACTGACTGCCAGGACCTGGGACAAGTCGCCTTGTCCTTCGGACTTCAGTGTCCTCCATGTAGAAAGAGGAGAGACCAGATTGTTTCTAAGCTGACAGAACCCCTGTGGATACTCACTGCCTGATGAACAGAACCTTCTGGAATCCTTGTTTCATGTCACGAACACACCTAGAAAATGGTGCTTTAACAAGACCGTGGGACAAGGTATTTTGGCATCTTGGATTCCTGTCACAGAGGATACATGGGGCTGTCACAAAGGCTACAGTGGGCTGGAAGGCAGGCCCCCAAATGAGGGCCATCTTCCCTGGGGGCCTTGGCAAGAGCAGCACCTGAGGCCACTAACACCAAAACAGTGCCAGCTATGGTCAGTGCTCCTCCTATTCCAGCCTTTGAGGTCACAGCGGTAGACAGTAACTTGGGCATATAACCTGCCAGCTCAGGAAGCAGATGCTCATCATGCTGGCACCACAGAGGGGGAACAGCACCCAGGGGGTAAGTCACTGTCCAACACCACAAAAAGCATTTCTGACCCACCCAATGCAGCTTGAGGGCATCCTTGGAGGCACTAACATGTTCTGGCCCAATGAGGGCAGAGGCAGGGCTACGAAGGATCCCGGGAACATGTCCCAAAGACTAATGGGACGGACGAGTACATCTTCAGCGATAAGGACAGTCTGTCCCTGGGTCTTCTCTGATTACACCTCTTTTTCTAGACTGTATCTGACTCAGACCAGACAAAATGGCACAAGTTTGCAACTTCACCTTCTTTAAGTATCGAAACTATTATTTTTTAAATGACAGTTATTCTTTTGGCACATAAAAAATAAAACCGACCCACTGACTGCTCTGAAAAGCCATCTTTGCGTTGTTCCTGTGTTTGCCTCACCACTCGCTGCATACACCTCCACTGCGCGCCTCCTCC
The DNA here is from genome assembly GCF_987537825.1 of Furipterus horrens. Classification (NCBI taxonomy): domain Eukaryota; kingdom Metazoa; phylum Chordata; class Mammalia; order Chiroptera; family Furipteridae; genus Furipterus; species Furipterus horrens. Next base: position 119,743,967 of record NW_028327175.1, on the reverse strand, counting down.
TCAGTCGCTGCGGACTCCGGCAGTTTTCGCCAGAGTCCTCAAACTCTCACTTTTTTTAGAAATCCGCTGCATAGGATCACCAGTGTGCCCACCATGTCAGGACTTAAAGGAGAAGAAGGAAGTTGTGCAGGAGGCAGAGAATGGAAGAGATGCACCTGCTAAAGGCAATGCTGAGAATGAGGAAAATGGGGAGCAGGAGGCTGACAATGAGGTAGATGAAGAAGAGAAAGAAGGAAGGGAGGAGGAGGAGGAAGGTGATGGTGAGGAAGAGGATGGAGATGAAGATGAGGAGGCTGAGGCAGCTATGGGCAAACGACAGCTGACAATGATGAGGATGACGATGTAGACACCAAGAAGCAGAAGACAGATGAGGACAACTAGACAGCAAAAAAGGAAAAGTTAAACTTAAAAAAAGGCTGCTGTGACCTATTCACCCTCCACTTCCTGACTCAGAATCTAAACATGGTTACCTTCGAGTAGAGTCCCACCCGCCTGCCTGCCGGGGCAGCGCCACCCGCAGATGACATGCGCTCTCTACCATCCACCCAAAACCACACATGAATTTATAACTGGGGAGGAAAAAAACCAAAACTCCCAAGGCCCTGCTTTTTTTCTTAAAAGTACTTTAAAAAGGAAAATTTGTTTGTATTTTTTATTTACATTTTATATTTTTGTACATATTGTTAGGGGTCAGCCATTTTTAATGATCTCGGGATGACCAAACCAGCCTGTGGAGCACTCTCTGTCCTACTTCTAACTTTATTTGTGGTGTGACCATGTTCATTATAATCTCAAAGGAGAAAAAAAAACCTTGTAAAAAAAGCAAAAACAACAACAAAAAAGACAATCTTATTCCGAGCATTCCAGTAACTTTCTGTGTAAGTACTTAGCTGTACAATAAGTAGTTGTTTTGTATTAGAGAGTTAAAAGGCCAAAGATAAAAGGTTGTTTTTTTTCCCCCCTCTTTTTGTCTATGAAGTTGCTGTTTATTTTTTTTTGGCCTGTTTGACATATGTGTGAAACAATGTTGTCCCACCAATACACCAGAATTTTATTTTGCTGAGTTGTTCTAAAAAAATAAAATATAAAAAATAAAATAAAATAAAACCATTAAAAAAAAACACCATTAATAGTGTACCCTAACAGCCACTGTACTGAGATTCAAATTATAGCTTAAGTACTAAACTGTTTTTCAATTTCCTTTTTACATTTAAGGAATGTTAAATTTTGTTAACTTTTTAAAAACACCCATTTGATTAAATAAACAAAAAAACTCAAAGAGAAAAAGATGTCACAGCACTTACATTATGAAAGCACAAGCCCACAGATCATACTGAAGAGCCCTGCACAACCGCATGCGCCCACCTTTGCCTTCCCCCATGGGGCAGGAGCCACGTCGGGCAGGACCAAGCCTCAAACTTTAATGTGTCCAAGTCTGTCTGCCTTCCTCCTCTGACAGCTCCCAGACATGCCTTTCACACATACAGAAAATTCATCTTTAAGTTGATAAGCAGGGAAAACATGGATTCTTAATTTTCTATAGCTTCCAGTGCAGAGCAAATCCCACTACATACATGCACTCCAAGTTCCGAGAACAAAGGGAAGAGACAATAGAAGGGAGGAAGTGCTATCACCACCTACTTACCTTTTAATACACCGTATGCAGGCGTTTTGCGCCCACACATCATGGTGGGAGCAGGAGATTGTTTGAAATATGCACATGAATTCTGTAGTTATATAAAATCACTATAAATTGAAAACGACTGTGAATCTTCTTTATGAAACTTTTATTTTCTTACCTTAGAATGTATCCTTCATCGTTATTATGAAAAATAAAGGCACTCTACGCACAGTTTGCAAAAAATGTAATTTTCTGTGTCCTGCATACAATGTGTTAAAAGTGAAGCTGGCCCTGGCTGGTGTGGCTCAGTGGGTTGAGCGCCAGCCTGCAAATCTAAGGGTCAGTGGTTTGATTCCCAGTCAGAGAACGTGCCTGGGCTGCAGCCGCTTGTGGGCATCCAAGAGGCAACGAATCGATTCTCTCACACATCGATGTTTCTCTCTCCCTCTCTTTCTCCCTCACTTCCTCTCTCTTTGGAAATGAATAAATAAAACCTTAAAAAGAAAAAAAAAGTAAAGCTGGCTCTTGGGGACAGGTTAGTGCTCACCTCTTGCCATGGAAAATAGAGCTGCTGGTCTTTCACTGCAAGCTGATGTGACAAAGAAAATTCTGGCTAGTGGTCTGTGAGGAAATGTCATGTGAGGGACTAGGGACTCCAGGACCAGAGGCAGAAGGGAAGTGTGTGTGCGTGTATATGCATATGTGTGATGGTAAGCACACACAAACTACCACATTAATATGGGCACAGCAAATATGGCCAACACCCCAAGTGGTGCACCGAGGGAAATGTCCAGCTCCTCTGGAGCTTTCAAAGTACTCAGAATAAAACCTAACGAGACCCACACAAACATGCCCCCTGGGCCCTCGCCCTGCCTGTGTTGACTGCTCTTTGGCTGTTGTTCGCAGGACTTTCATTTTCCATCTTTCACATTTAACTTTTCTATGTTCTCTGACTTGTGTCTTTGTTAAGATCCAGTTTGACAGTTTTTTCTTTCAATTACATCAGTCAGTCCTGCTGCATTTAGTGTGATTTCTGAGAATGGGGCCAGTATCTTAACTTGCCTTCTGTTTGTCACATCTGTTCTATTTTCTTTTGTTCTTTCTTGTCTTCTTTTTGAGTATTTTTCATGTTCTATCTCCTCTCTCTAACAAACTAAACCCTTTTACTATTCTCCTTTTACTATTCTGATAGTGATTCCCATAAAGATGACAATAGGTAACCTTGATGTATCAAAGTTCAATCAAGTGCATTTACCTCTTCCCAGGCAGCACAGGTCAGAATTCCCTCCATTCACCTCCCCCAACCCCACACTAATGTGCTGCCTGGCATACTTTATTTTAATTCTATATATGTCTTAAATCCCACAGGACATTATTAGTATTGTTTTACCAGTTGAGAGTCACCTAGAGTGATTCATATATTTGTCCTTTCCTCTCTGCCTCCAGGAGTTTCTACCTGAGAATATTTTCCTTCTGCCTGAAGAACATCCTTAAGTATCTCCTTTAGTTAGAGGCTGCTGATGACAACTTTCTCAGTGTTTGTCGGTCTGAAACTGTATTTCCCCTTCATTCTTGAAAGACATTTTCACTGGGTTAGAATTCTACATTGGTGGTTATTTTCTTTTTACTTTCTTTTTCTTTTTTTTATTGTTGTTTTATTATAGCTGTCCCATTTCCCCCCCACTGCTCTCCCCTGCCCTGCCCACCTCCCCCCTTTCACACAGTCAATCCCCACCCTGTTGTCCATGTCCGTGGGTCACTTATATTAGTTCCTTGACTAGACCCTTCCCTTCTTTCCCCACTTCTCCCCTTCCCACCTCCCCTCAGGCCACTGTCAGTCTGTTCCTTGTTTCCATGCCTCTGCTTCTATTTTGTATTTTCAATTTCTATGGAAACTTGGGCGCTGCTGGTGGGAATGTAAAATGGTGTAACCACTATGGAACACAGTATAGTAACTCCTAAAAATTAAAACAGAATTACTGTATGACCCAGTTATTTCATTTCTTGGTATGTATCCAAAAGAATTAAAATCAGGGTCTTTAAGAGATCTGTATACCCAGGCACTTTGAAATGTTACTTGTCAGCTTCTCCACCTTTCACTTCTTAGAAGGTGATCAGGTAGAGCCCTGCCTGCCTGCCCCTCTGTGGATGCTGGAGGCAGGTTCTCAGACTGGCTGACAGCTCCTCCTCCTATCCCAGGTGCTAAGGCTGAAGTGAGGTATCACTCCTTTATTTGTAACTCACAGTGGCTCTGCTCTCATCACAGGCCAAAGGCAGCAGGCAGTTCAACCCATACAATACCAGTCACTAATCCAAAGGCCAAATTCAGATTTCCTCCACTGTTCCAGTAATGCCTTTAGAGCTATTTTTATTTCCCAATATCCAGGCCATAACTGTACATTGACTATCATGTGTCTTCAATCTCCTTTAACCTGGATTGGTCCACAGTCTTCACCCTTCCTGACCATGACATTCTCAAAAGTCTAGGCCAGTTATTCTGTAGAAGATCTTATTTTCTCACTGTGAGATTAACATCAGGCATTTTTGGCAGGAAATGAAAGAGATGATGCTGTATCACATCAAGAAGAATATCATGTTGGTTGGTCCCATACTAGCAGCAAACCAAGTGCCTGCCAAGTTTTTCCACTCTTAATTCACTATTTTTCCTTTATAATCAATATACAATTCATGGGGAGATACCTTGAGATTATGTACATACTCTAAACACCCAGTGATTTTCTAATGCCATCATTTGAGCTGTATTTATTAGTTGGCATTCTACTGTAAAGAAGACTTTAGCTCTGCCACATTTATTTATATCAGTGTGGACCTCGGATTTTTATTTATCCAGTAGATTATAATCCATTTTCATTTCTGCTCATACCCAATCATGGTCCCAATGGTCTGTGAATGCTTCCTTGCTCTTTGGCATGAGATCCCAGCTCATCCAGTACTTCCTTCCCTGGACCTGACAGATTTTTACCCAGTGGGTGTCTGTTAACTGCATTATCTATATCTCCATAGCTCTTTCTCTCACTTTTTATCCCTTTGTCTCGTATCCTTGAGGACCTGGCTACTTTTCATTTAGTACGTCACTATACTGGATGGACGGCCAGACACTGTGTGAAATCTTTCTGAACTAGCAGCCTAGGCCATGTTCCCACCATAGCACCCCCTTCCACATCTGTGTGTCCAGGGAAGGGCTCTGACACAAGAAGGGCAGGGGATGGTCGCTGGGCAGACAGAAACCTAGGACATGACCACTGGCTTCCAGAAAGATAAACCAAGGAGTGTGGCTTGAACTCTGGTGTATGTTGTCCATACCACATAAGAGAGGGCACATGGCTTTCATCACCTTGGGGACAAGGGGCAAACACGCATAAACTATGCAAGAGGATTGAACACTGGCACACAGTAAAGAACCTGAGTGTACAGCAGCCCACAGGGGCCCAATCTAACATGCCCAGGACATTCTGCACTAATCAGAAGCATCCAGGGACAAGTGTCAGAGGGTGGTTCTTGATCATATTACGATCAGCACAAGTGCATGACCATCTCACCGCAGACTCTGGTGAAATCAAGTGTACCTTTCTGAGCCCCCCAGGAAGGAGGGTGGAAAGGAGCTCAGGAAACAAGCACTCTTTGAAGGAAGCACAAGGCAACAGTTAGCAGGTGGCCATCTGGTGTGGTCTGCAGGGACATATGACTGCGTCATGACGAGGAGACTCCAGACTGACTTGTCAACAATATCCATTGAGGTGAAGGGGCATCCCAGCTGAGCTTAGACCCTGCGGAACTGTCATTAACCTGCACCCATGGAGCCAGCAGATGTGCAGGCAAGAACAACACTGTGTTACCAACCATTTCCTACAGAAGCAGCTTCCAACAACACCATTCTTTCTTAGAGCCTGGTCCTCATGGAGACCTGACTGGAGCAACACAGGAACCTAACACCTGTCACTGCCCCATGGAAGCAAACAGTTGGGTTCTGTACAAGCCTTTAGGAAAACAAATGCTGCTGTACCCTCCGATCTTGAAAGCCTAGATTCCCCCAAATGAAGGCACATAAGCTGCTTTTGTAAAAACAGCTTTGCAGAAGTGTGACATACAATAAACTGCACATTATGAAAGTGTACAATGTAATGAATTCTGACATGAGTCTATATCCATGAAACCATTGCCAAGAACAAGATAATAAATGCATTCATCACTCCACAAAATTTCCCTGTGCACCTTTGTAATTCCTCTGTCCAGTCCCCCTCTATATCCACCACTGCCACTAGAAGTTAAAGAGTTTTTTTGAATTCTGTATAAATGGCACCACACAGGGAGTACATGCTCTCTTTTGCTGGGCTTTTTTTACATAGCACGTGAATTCTGAGATCCATGGAGGTCACTGTTCGTGTATCAGTAGTCGTCCAGTCTGTGCCAGGTGGTATTCTGTGGTATGGAGGATTGTTTCTCCACCCACCTGGCAACAGCCACCTGAGTTGCCCCTAGAATTGAAGGGTACATACCTCCCACAGTGACAGCACTTCACAGTGGCAGGACCAGCACCCACTTCACCCTATTACTCTCTCATGGCAGGGTGTTGGAGTCTAGACCCACATCTGGGGGCAAGGCTTCCAGACCAGAGCTCTATTTCTGCGGCCCTCAAGGAGCCGCCACCAAACAAGAGGCACCACCAGCCTCAGACCAGTGTTACTCACAGTCTGACCCTTAGGAAGAAGAAAGGGGGGACCTGCTCCCCAACAAAGTGACTCACTCCTAGATCTGTCTTCTCATAGTGCAGTCTTCAAAACCACAAAGAAATGACCAAGACAAAGGTGCCAGGTGGTTAGGACAAACATTTCATTTCAAATGTACAAAACGCAGTGTACCAACCCACAGATGAGATGCACTTCTGTTTTATTTTGTTTTAGCAGCAGTGATGATTTAGGTGCATGTTGCCCTTGTTCACAAACACATACTATCACTTATAAAACAAATAACTTACCTTTGCACCCAAAGGTAAAAAAATTTATACGAAAAAACTTGACAGAAATCAGGCCAATATCAGCTATAAAAATCTCTATTTTATGTCCTCCATACAAAATCAACAATTTGGCCTTTATGCAAATGATCAACCAAGGTTAACAAACAGCTCCTCCATGAAGCCCCCTCATATACCTTCACTTATGTATCTATTGTGAGCTCTACTTAGATGACAGACACTTTGGGGTCACCGCTGGCGGCAGGAACAGGTGATATCAGAAGCTGACAGGAACCACAGAGCACTTACTGCCTCTTTGATAAAGCTCAGACATCATTCAGGATGGGAGATGAAAGGCTGAGAAAATGAGTCACCTGGTTATACCAAGTGCAAGCTTCCTGTTCGGCCATCAGTCACCTGTGCCATAAGGTCATCTCATGGTTTCATACTCCTGCAGGCTTTTAATTTATTTTTATTATACAGCTGGGGCACCCTGCCCACCACTGTGAATGAGCTCTGAATTGCACAACACACCAAAGGCCCATAATGGTCAAAATCAAACAGACTGGAGGATGTGTGGTCAGTGGAACAGGCACAGGCTGGGTAGTCATTCCAATCTGCTACCTTCAGAGGTGGACACAGAGAACCCTGGCTCTAGAGAGCCTCTCAGGACCACCACTTGCCAGCTACTGACCTTGGGCAAGTCACCATTCCTTCCCTGCAAAGTAGGACAACAATGGTTGCTTCTTCATAAGGGTTCCAAGCATCTTCAGGAATAGCACACACAAAGCACAGACTGGCAACCACACACAGTCCAGTGTCCCTCACATCAAACAGGAGAAGAACTGGGTGGTAAAGGCTGAAGGTGGCAGTTAAAATGCCACAAGTCAAGCTTTCTGTAAGAGTCGATACACATGCTTAACAACCCAGGTTAAAGGTTCTAGTCAGAAGAACATCCTACTCATGAATGGAAAAGGCCTGCTGCAGCTGGTATGACAGTCACACAAGAGAAGGCATGGGGTGGGTCCCACCTGGTATCACTTTTTTTTGCCATAATTCTCACAGGTAGCTATAATCCTCAAATCAGTAACACTTTAAAATCACTGATGAAGACACATATTCTGGATTAGGATCCTATCTTCACAGGGGAAAAAAGATTACATATGTGCCAAGAAGGTTCTTGAAGGATCTAGATAAAATAGTGCTGTGAGAAGTGGGATATCATGTCATGTTTTTGCTTATCTGTATTTTCTAATTTTCCTGCACCAAATGTATTTCTTATACAGGCATACCTTGCTCTGTTGTGCTTTGCTTTTTTGTGCTTCACAGATGTTGCATTTTTTACAAATTGAAGGTAAGACCCTCCATCAGAAAAAGATGACAATTCAATGAAGGTTCAGTAATGGTTCACATGTTTTTAGCAATAAAGTCTTTAAGGTATGTGCATTTATGCCCTGGCCAGGTGGCTCAGTTGGTTGGAGTTTCATCCCACCGGGGTGCATGCAGTGGGGTTGGGGAGGCAGCCGCAGCCAACAGATCTTTCTCTCTCACATTGATGTTTCTCTCTGTCTCTCCCTTCCTTCCTCTCTCTCAAAAATCAATGAATATGTCCCTAAGTGAACATTAAAAAAAGATATATACATTTTTTAGACATAATGCTATTGCACACTTAATAGACTATAGTGTAAACATAATCATTATACGCACTGGGAAGCTAAAAAATGTGTGACTCACTTTATTGCAGTATTTGTTTTATTGCAGCGGTCTGGAGCTGAACCCACAATATCTCCAATGTATGCCTATATAACTGACAATGTGTATGTTATCGCTGCAAAGCAGTTATTGAAATGTATGGAACAATATATACGAAGACCACTTTGAAAATTACAAAGTATACAGAAGTCACTTATGGAACTCACTAGTGAGAGTTCAAACATGTGAGTTAATAAAACTAGAGACCCCATTCCTCTCTACTCAGTAAACACTGCATATTTAAATCAGCTTTACCTTGCTCACCGCCAGCTTTATGAACATCAGAAGTCTCTTCAGGGCCTGGACTTACACAACTATTTCACATCAGAACAGATTTTTAAGTTCAGATGGATCTGATGAAGAGGAACTTACTTTACAAGGTCTGTCAGAGAAAGTCCAGCCCCTGTTAATGTAATAGAACAATCTGCATAACATCAATGTAACCCGTAAGCCAAAGAGTGGACTAGAATGCACATGCGTGAACAATGACGACCTCACTGTACTAGTCAGTGGGGGTGGTAGACGCCGCTGAGTGAGCATGTGTACTGTGTGGCTGTCACATTCAAAATGACTGAGTGAGTACAGCAACAAATCTGATTCAAATTTTGCATGGAGCTTGAACATTCCTCTGTGGAAACTATTCATATGATTCAGAAGGCCACAGCTATGGGCAACCGGTGACTGGCAGTTTCATCAGACAGTGCACCCGCTCATGCATCACATCTCATCCAGAGTTTTTCTGTGAAACATCAAATCACACAGATGAGCCAGCCACCCTACAGTCCAGATCTGGCATCTGTGACTTCTGGTTTTTCCCAAATCTTAAAATCACCTTTGAAAGGGAAGAGATTTCAGACCGTTGGTGAGATTCAGGAAAATAAGACAGGGCAGCTGATGGCAATTGGGAGAACTGTGTGAGCTCCCAACATGCCTAGTTTGAAGGGGACTGAAGTGTCATTGTCCCATGTACAATGTTTCTTGTATCTTCTTCAATAAACGTCTTTATTTTTCATATTACATGGCTAGATACCTTTTGGACAGACCTCATATGTGGTAGTAGTCAAAAAGTGGAACAAAAAAATGTTTTAAAGAATATGCCATCAGCCCCTCGCTGGTGTGGCTCAGTGGACTGAGCGCCTACCTATGAACCAAAGGGTTGCCGGTTCAAGTCCCAGTCAGGGCACATGCCTGGGTTGTAGGCCAGGCCCCCAGTTGGTGGTGCATGAGAAGCAACCACACACTGATGTTTCTCTCCCTCTCTTCCCCTCTCTCTAAAAATAAATAAATAAAATCTTTAGGAAGAATATGGCATCATAGCTTTTTAATGAATTGCTTTCATTTCAATGCAGGGGTCACAGCCTGCACCCAGCACTGCCCTCCACTGGAGACCCCAGCCCCTCATTCCAGTCTTAATACCTCAAATAAAAGCTCCAAGGAATTTATCAGTGCCAATTGTATTTCATAAACTGAAATAGTCACAGTGGCAATAAATGTTTTAATGTGGCAATTCCCAACAAATTGCAGGCAATTTAGAGTAATTTACTGAGAAACTATCTGCACCTACCCCTCTGAGGTCTTTAAGACATGAACAGGAGAACTGCAGAAGACTCTAGACCTGGGTCCTTGCTGATTTCAACATGGGAGATCGTGTGTCAGATTCACAATCTCTTTAACACAGGGTGGGATCAGTCAATAACTCAAAACAAAATGTAAGAGACTTATGATCACAATTTCAGCATCCCACAAAACTCTGATAGGGAGACTAGTTATCAGTGTGGAACCTATAAGGAGACCAAAATAGTAACTTCTGAAAATCGTAGGTTATTAAAAAAATTTAAATGTACAATTATAAATTTTATCAAGGTCAAAATTCTGTTCAAAAACAGTATGATTTGTTCCCTTGAAGTAATTCAGAAATCACTAATTCCAAGCCTCAAGTTGCCTTCTTTACTTCATAACATCATCAGATAATTCTCAAGAGGTTCTCTCTAAGCTAACAGTTTGTGTGGCAGCCCTGACCCCCCAGGAAGATCATGTCTAGTTTCCTTGACTCTGACCCTTTGTGCAGTGAAAACCTGAGTGAGAAACAGAAAATCTTCGGATATTTTGTTTCTATTAAGAGGCATTTGATTTTTCTGCTCTTGCATTTTTTTTTTAAATAATTTGTTTGTTTATTTATTTTAGAGGGGAAAGGAGAAAGAGAGGGAGAGAAACATCACTGTGTGGTTGCCTCTCACTCGCGCCCCCAACTGGGGACCTGACGTGCAACCTATTCATGTGCCCTGACTGGGAATCGAACCAGCGACACTTGGTTCACAGGCTGACGCTCAATCCACTGTGCCACAGCAGCCAGGGCCTGCTCTTGCATTTTCTTTCATAATGTTTCAAAAGGATTTTTCCTTTTAAAGGAGTTTCACTTTATCCAAATGAACTTAACATGACCACCTTATGAAAAAGCCAAGATACTTGGAATCTATGAAATATTTCCATATGTACATAAAATGCATAGTAGTAACTGAAACAGGGAAGAATAAGTGGCCTGGGTAGCTTTTATGTGCCAATCTTTTTCTTCATCATGGAAACACTTTATCTTTAAAGCATCTTCAACACAGCTCCACTGCAGCACCACAGAAACTTACATTCCAAAGTAAATGGAATTCAAAGAACCAAGGTGCAAGTATGACATTCCTTCAGTCCTGTTCCCTCCACCCTTGGGATCTCCACCAAGGGGTGTCTCTGCTGCAGGTCTCACCCCAGGCCTTATCAGGTCCTGCTCAATACTACTGTTTCCACACTGCAGATTGTAGAAGTGGCCTTGAGGGTGGGGGTGGGAGTACTCCAGCATAGGTGCACCTTTGGGCCTTTATTTTTCTGTCCCCTTCAACAATAATCAGTGACATGGGCCCAAAATGTCTAAATACTTAAGCCTGCTAAAGAGAGTTGGATGCTGAACACAGCATCTCCATATTGTGACATGTATATGTATCTGATTTCACATAAGGACAAGTAAAGCTGAAGCCATGTGGTACGTATGTGTTTGCTGGGTGACATTATAGCCACCAAAGCCCTGAGTTCAGTCTTCATTCATTATGTTCACCTTCTTCCCTAGTGAACTTGGCCAGTAATCCATCCAGTTACTTTTGTCACGAGGCAAGAATATTTGAATGAAGCCCTGGCCACTAACTCAGTTTGTTGGAGTATAGTCCCAATACAAGGTTGTTTGCACATTCAATCTCCAGTCAGGGCACATACAGAAGCAACCAATGAATGCATAAGTGGAAAAATTTAATGTTTCTCTCTCTCTCTCAAATCAATAAATAAAAAACAATAAAAAAAAAAAAAGAATACTTAGATGGATAGAAGCAATGTAATTAAAAACAAAAAATAATCCTAAAAATATTTACAGCCTGGCTGATGTGGCTCACTGGATTGAGCAGCCGGTGAACCAGAAGGGTCAGGGCACACGCCTGGGTTGTGGGCCAGGTCCCCAGTTGTGGACGCGTGAGAGGCAACCACACATTAATGTTTCTCTCCCTCTCCTTCTCCCTCCCTTCCCTTCTCTCTAAATCAAACTAAATAAAAATCATTAAAAATTTTGTTCAAAAATGTTTACCGTTATTAGTAATATCTTTATACCTGAAAAATGAATATATACACAACAGATCTAGAGATTACACCCAACATATACCATATTCTGAAACATATACCATATTCATAATTTTTTAAGTCACATGTATTTCTCATAAGAAAATTTCTAACTTCAAAATGTATTAAGTATTAAAAATATAAGAATATGTTCATGTTTTTTCAAAATATTTTATTTACTTATTTTTAGAGAGAGGGTAAGAAAGGGAGAGAAACATCAATGTGTGGTCGCCTCTCACATGCCCCCAACTGGGGACCTGGCCTGCACCCCAGGCATGTGCCCTGACCAGGAACTGAACCGGCATTCGGTTTGCAGGTCGGCACTCAATCCACTAAGCCACACCAGCTAGGGCAAGAATATGTTCATATAATTTGTATATGCATAAAGACATTCTGAAAGGACACACAAATTATTCAGGTTATTTATTTCTAAATGGTGAGTTCTGGCAGGGCAGACAGGCAATGTCAAGAGGGAGAACTGGCAGTGGGGTGATAGTCCTCTGGAAAAATTTGAGTTTTATAACCCACAGAACATTTACTTCAATTTCTGCTTGTATACCCGACCACAGCAGGCCTTCAACACAGTATGTGGAAGGAGGGCCATTCAAGGGCATAGCCACTGAAGGACAAGCAACATAACCACTCTGAGGCAGAACAGCCTCTCGCTCAGAGGTCATCTGAAGGCATCCAGAGAAACAGGGACACCCATCAGCAATCATTCATCTCTCCACAGACATTTCTGACTCCTATTTTAAAACTACACAACACAACTATCTAATATAAGAGTTTGTCAAAATCAAGCTCTAAATAAACAGCTGATATAAAGTGAGCCTTGGATCTTCTTGCAAGGTAGACTAGCTTATGGTACACCAAACCACTTGCAAGGACAATTAGAAAAAACAAATGAAAATGTTTTCATCTGTTTATAAGCACCAGAGAACTACCATGGCAATGAGGTCTAAAGGGTCAAAATATGAAAGAAAAGGGGAAAATAGAGATGTAAGTCCAACACTTGGTCCCCCTTTTCTCCTTGAGTTTATCAAGCAGTGCCTCAGAGGCTGAGAATGTGAAAGTTCTCCTCAGAATTCTTAAGTGAGTATTCTGAGTGCAGAAAGAGGTGGGCCCTGGTGAAGACCTCAGTCTTTTAGTCGGGAGCCCAATGGACTGCTATATAGGAGAAGGGATGAATCTGAAATAGACCATCATTCCCAGTATCCAACCAGACTGACTCCTGAGTGGAGGAAAGTGATGTGTCAACACACAAAAGGGCAGTCAAAAGTAAAAGTAAACCCTCATTGGAGAAAAATATGGTCAGGTATTTAAAATGAGTTCTAAATATTTCATATACGAGTATGATACCTGGTATTCAATAAAAATTGCCAATCATACCAAGAGGCAGGACCAAACAACTGGGAAACAAGAGAGAGACAGAAAATAGAATCAGAACCACAAAATTCTCCAATTTTGAAATGATAGGACCTTAAAATATATGTGACTAATATGTTCAATAACTTAAAAGACAAGCAGAATTTTTTTGAGCAGAGAACTGGAAATTTAAAAAAAAAGGGGGAGGGGGGGAATCAACCCTGGCCAGGTGGCTTGGTTGGCTGGAGCATCATCCTGTACACCAAAAGGTTGCAAGTTCGATTCTGGGTCAGGGCACATACCTAGGCTGAGGGTTTGATCACCGGTCTGGGCATGTACTGGAGGCAACTAATCAATGTTTCTCTCTCACAATGATGTTATTTTCTCTCTCTCTCTCTCTCTCTCTCTCACTCCCCCTCTTCGTCTCTCATTCAAAACAATAAACATATCCTCAGGAGAGGATTAAAAAATAAATAAAAATTAAAATAATAAAAAATTAAATTAAATGAAAAGCCCCAGCCAGGTTGCTTGGTTAACTGGAACATCAACCCATACACCTAAAGGCTGTGGGTTCAATTCCCAGTTAGGGCACAAACCTAGGTTTCAGGTTCAATCCCTGGTCCAGGCACATATGGGAGACAACCAGTAGACGTCTATTTGTCTGTCTCTTTCTCTCTCTCTCTGCATGCCCCCCCCTTCTCTCTCTAAAATCAAATAAGCATATCCACAGGTGAGGATTAAAAACAAATTAAATTAAAATTTAAAAAGGAATCAAGTGAACACTTAGCAACTGAAGTTAAGAACCCAACAGATGAGAATCATAGTAGAGTGCACAGAACTAAAGAGGAACTGGGGATATCAGTGAACTGGAGAGACATTAATAAACTAGTAGAAAGGGCTGGAAAATACCCACTGAAGCATGGTGAAGAAGAATAGGACCGAAAGCATGAAAAGCCTTAAGAAAGAAGAAAGAGGTAACATATGAATAACAGAAATCCCAAGGAGAGGAGAGAATAGAGCAGCAGCAATATTTGAAGAGTTAATAACTAAGAACTTCCCAAAATTAACAAAAACAAGTCAGCCACAGATTCAAAACGCACGTCAAACCTAAAGAAAAACACACAAGAGTAAAACCAGTAATTTTACTAAAAACAAAGAGGAAAATTTTAATATTGATACCAAATAATGACAAATTATCCTCAAATTTGCAGCAGTAAGACTGCACCTGACTTCTACACTCAAAAAATGGTGGCCAGAATACAAAACTGTCCACCTGGAGTTCTATACCAATCTGGAACAGAGTCTTCAAAAGTTACAGAGACCAGCCAAGATGGAGGCGTAGACAGACCCGCTGCACCTCCCTCCACAATTAAGAAGGAATACAACTACCTCAAAACTAGAAACAACCAGAAATTCAGAAAATCAAGCTGCATGGAAGTCCAACAAACAAAGATAATAAAGAAGAAATACTCATCCAGACAGGTAGGAGGGGCGGAGCCGGGGCGGAGGGGACGCGATGTGGTGGCAGCAGTGGCAGTGGCAGGCTGGCGGAAAACGCAGTCACATGTTTTAAAGAGTCGGGAGGGACACCTGGGAAGCATTCTCAGCAGGAGACCAGGCCACACAGCTCATGGTCCCAGCACCGGGGACAATAAAGCCTCATTGCTTCTGACTGAGCAAACCAGTAGGGGTTGGGGCGGAGAAAGAAACCGCCAGTCTCTCAGCAGTCTGCTTGTTTAAAGGGCCCCCATGGTCACAGAACGTCTGCAGACCCACCTACTCTGGGAATGAGAGTCAGGGCAACAGCTAGAGAGAAGCCAGTTCCATACGGAAGTGGGAGAAGTGCATGGAAAAGGGGCGAGTGCTAAGCAAGTAGCATTGTTCACTCTCGGGCTCCCCTCACACACACAGAGCCACAACGTGGTGAAACAGGTCACCTGATACTGACTGATACCTAAGGCTCCACATCTTACAACGTAACAGAAGTGACAGCTCTACCTAAGACACAGAGGCAAACAAACACAGGAGCCTGTCAAGATGAGGAGACAGAGAAGTATGGCCCAGAAGAGGAAACAGATCAAGGTTCCAGTGGGAGAACTAACAGACAGGAAGATAGCCAACCTAACAAATGAAGAGTTCAAAACACTGGTGATAAAAATGCTCACAAGCTTGACAGATATGCTTGAGTATGGCACATGCAAAAGGGAAGAAGTGAAGACTATGCTAAATGAAATGAAGGAAAATCCACAGAAAACCAATGGTGAAGGGATGGAAACGGGGTTCAAATCAATGATTTGGAACATAAGGAAGAAAAAAAGTCAACCAGTACAAAATGAGGAAACAAGAATTGAAAAAAATGAGGAGAGGCTTAGGAACCTCTGGGACAACTTTAAATGTGCCAACATCCAAACCATAGGGGTGCCAGAAGGAGAAGAGAAAGAGCAAGAAATTGAAAGCTTATATAAAAAAAAATAATGAAAGAAAACTTCCCAAATTTGGGGATGGAAATAGACATACAACTCCAGGAAGCACAGAAGAGTCCCAAACAAGTTAGACCCAAAGAGGACCACACCAAGACACATCGTAATTAAAATGCCAAAATTTCAAGATAGAAAGAATCTTAACACATTGCGTATGGGTGGCGAGAATGCTCGTCATTTCTAAAAGACAATTAAATTCCCGGGTACGCAACGTAATAAAAGAAGCAAGAGGAAAGCAGAGACTTACCTATAAAGGATGCCTATAAGATTGTCAGCTGATATCTCAAAAGAAACTCTGCAGGTGAGAAGGGACTGGTAAGAAGTATTCAATGTGATGAAAAGCAAGTACCTACAACCAAGATGACTCTATCCAGCAAAGCTATCATTTAGAATGGGAGGGCAGATGAAGTGCTTCCCAGACAAGGTGAAGTTAAAAGAGTTCATCATCACCAAGCCATTATTATATGAAATGTTAAAGAGACTTAAGAAAAAAATTAAAACTATGAACACTAAAATGACAACAAACTCACAACTATCAACCACTGAATCTAAAAAATAAAAACAAAATCCTACTAAGCAAACCAGAATAGGATCAGAATCATAGGTATGGGGATCATTTGGAGGGTTATCAGCTGGGAGGGGCAAAAGGAAGAAACAAGGAAATGGTACAGAGATTAAGCATAATTGGTAGATACTAAATAGACAGGGGGAAGTTAAGAATAATATAGGAAAGGGTGAAGAACTTATATGCACGACCCATGGACATGAACTAAGGGCGGTGGGTTTGCTGGAGGGAAGAGGGGTACTGGGCAGAGGGGAACAAAGGGGGAAAAAATTGTAACTACTGGAACAACATAATCAATAAAATATACTTAAAAATATATATATACTTTTAAAAAGATTTTATTTATTTTTATGAAGAGGGGAAGGGAGGGAGAAAGAGAGGAAAAGAAATGTCAACGTGTGGTTGCCTCTGCATGCCCCCAACTGGGGACCTGGCCCACAACCCAGGCATGTGGCCTGATGGGAATTGAACTGGCAATCCTTTGGTTTGCAGGCCAGTGCTCAATTCACTGAGCCACACCAGCCAGGGCTAAAATAAAATTTTTTAAATAAATAGAAAAGTTGAAAATAAAAGACTGAAAAAACACATAAATCATGCAAATACTAATAAACGAAAGCTGGGTAAGCTATACCAATAACAAAGTAGTTTTTAAAGCAAGAAGCATTATTAGATAAAGAGAGATTTCATAATAAAAAGGTCAATTAATACACAACAAATATATGTAACTCAAAATTTGTATGCATGTAAACTATGTACTAAAAACACATAAAGCAAAACCTGAGTGAAATTAAAAAAAAAAAAAATGTCCACAATCATAATGGGAGATTTTAGCCAATAAATTCAGCTTCAACATTCAATAGTAGTGGCATGTGGAAACATACAGGCCATAGCTTGTTTCTGTAGACCTAATAAAAAGAATCAGAATCTTTCACTTTATCCAATTTTTTAAATTATCACTTCTATATCAAAAGTGAGAGGCTTGGGTGGGGGAGAGAAATTAGGGGAAAAGGGGGTGGGTTGGGTGGGGGAGAGAAATTAGGGGAAAAGGGGACAACTGTAATTGAAAAACCAAAATAAAAAAAACAAAACAAACAAACAAACAAACAAACAAACAAAAAAAAGTGAGAGGCAACCTGGCTGCTGTGGCTCAGTGGACTGAGCGTCAGCCTGCGAACCAAGTGTCGCTGGTTCGATTCCCAGTCAGGGCACATGACTAGGTTGCACATCGGGTCCCCAGTTGTGGGCGCGAGTGAGAGGCAACCACACAGTGATGTTTCTCTCCCTCTCTTTCTCCTTTCCCCTCTCTCTAAAAATAAATAAACAAGGAAATAAATAAATTATTGGGGGCGGGGAGTGAGAGGCAAAAAAAAAAGTAAAACCAACACAGAGGTGGCTACTAGCTATGACTATAAGCTACAACATAAGCAGTAGCTTCCTTTTAAAGATGGGATCCCAAGAAGATGATGTGAATGCCACCGTTCAAGGGCACAATGCTTTCGAATTCTGCAAGTCTTATAAGTACTTTCTAATAGCCAGAAAGTACTGTTGGTCATTTCAGTTCAATATATATCTCTCAAGACCAGACCAGCAAGACACTATCTTAAGCCAAGGGATACAAGTAAGACACAGTCACTTCTCAAAGAGCTTTAAGTTTGTTGGAAGCTAAATTTGAGAGTCATTTCAATATGCTTTTTACCATCTCCAACCACTACCACCATCACTATTCAGGATCACCAGTAATCTTCATTATTGCTAAACTTAATGATTGTCCATCCCCATCTTACTTTACCTACCAGAAGTGTTTGACAGCTAATCATTATCTTTCTGGAAAGACTTCCTCCATTTGGCTTCCCAGTTGCCACACTCCACTGGTTTCCTCCTTCTCAGTATCCTTGCTGCTTCCTTTCCATCTCCCAACTCTCAGCTGTGGAGTGTTGCCTACAATTCTTCCTCTTATCTATACATAGTCACTCATTGGGAATCTCAACAAGGCTCTTGACTCTAAATAGCGTCAATATACTGATCGCTTGAGAGAGAGAGAGAGAGAGAGAGAGAGAGAGAGAGAGACCAAAGCATAAGCTGCAGTGGATTTTTTAAAAAAATTCATCTTTATTGTATATTTTTTCTATTTGCAATGGATTTTAAACCCGATTTCAGAAACATCAAACCTCTTCTCTGAGCTTATCGCCATTACTCCTCCCTCACTCCCTTTGCTCCAGTCATGCTGCCTTTCTTGCTTCTCAGATCTGGCTTTTCCCTCTACCTGGAATTATCTTCCTCCAGGCACATAGTTTGTGCTCTCATCTTAAGCCTTAGGTTTTGCTTGAAAGTCACTCTCTCGAATGAGACATTCTCTGCCTATTCCCGTTAAAATGGCAACCCTCCCTCTGTCCCTGCTGCCCTTCCCCATATTATACTTTACCATACACAGCACCTGTCACCATCTGAAAAACTATATTTTACTTATTTTTTCATCTTGTACCTCTTCTTGTTAATATGTAAGCCCCCACGAGCAGAGGGATTTTTGTCTGCTTCATTCACTGCTGAATATCCAGCTCCTAGAAGAGTATCTGGCACATACAGAGTATACAATGAATGAAAGAAATCTGTTTCTGTCAATTGTCCTTTTAAAGGGGCAGCTATATTTAGGCCACACAATACATATTTTTGCTGTCTGTTCAAACACAGGTTTTCTTGACACGTGCATGGCTATCCTTTAGCCTCCGTTTGTTCTCCAAAACTCAAAAACACTGTGATCATATAATAAACAGTCCATCACCAGAACAGGGATATCAACTCTCCTCTCTAAGATGAATAAACGATCCTCAAGAAAATCCAATAAGAAAGCAAGAGTTACACAAGAGTGAGAAACAGTACATCTACCCCAAGACACCAATCCTTCAGCTATATCCAACATAAGGACTAACATACAGAATAAATGTGCTCCTGAGAAGTTATATGTATGCACATAATTTTTATTCACTGAGCAGATCTCAAAAGTACTAGGCATTCCAAAGGAAATTTTCATTAAAAAGAAAAAATTTGCCCTGGCTGATGTGGCTCAGTGGATTGAGTGCCGGCCTGCAAACGAAAGGTCACCAGTTTGATTCCCAGACTGGGCACAGGCCTGGGTTGCAGGCCAGGTCTCCAGTTGGGGTGCACGAGAGGCAACTACACATTGATGTTTTTCTCTCTGTCTCCCTCTCTTCCCCTCTCTCTAAAAATAAATTTAAAAATCTTTAAGAAAAAAAGAAAAAGAGAGAAAGGAAGGAAGGAAGGAAGGAAGGAAGGAAGGTAGGTTCCTTTCACAATGCTACCACTTCCAAATCACATATTGATGGTAGTCATATTAGACCTCCCCTAAACAGCTGATCTCCACATCTCCTTTTCTTTCACTGAATTCTTCTCAAAGAAACATTCTCTTCCTTTTGTATTTAAAAGATAAGTTTTGTAAACCAGACCCAACTATATAACCATAGAAACAAAGAGCAGTCTTTTTCCTATATTATGTACAAGATTTCTTGGCAAACTAATAAAACATGCCGCCCTACTGAGGGATGGGAAGGGAGCATGATACTACAAACAGAAACTGTTTGAGCAACATTTAGGGGGCAGTTAGAACCTCAGGGTCCTGTCCTCATCCACATCCAGGATAATCATGCAATTCTTAGTAACACACTCTTGTAGGACATAGGAGAAACAGTTTCAGTAAAAATGAATCTGAAAGGCTCCTGATTTGTGGAAATCAGGTGCAGAGAAAGATACAGGGATTAGGACTAAAAACTGAGGAGTTAGGTGAAAAGTCTGTATTCTCAACTGGGAAACCCAACTCCTTCATCTATTCAGCTCCAGAATACAACAGCCAGCCCCACAAGAAGTAGACTAAAGTTTCCCTCTTAGGGGGAAGCAAATCACCCCTGACAAAAGAGTTACAGACACTGACATTTAGGGACCCCCCCCAAGCAAAAAGCCAGATGGAAGCCTGACCACACCAAGTATACCAATCAAAAAGGCCTCCCACGCAGCTTTCAACCAGCACCTCCAGTGCCTCACATTTAAATAAAAAGAAACATCCAGGATCATCATTTGGGTAAAACTTCAAGCATGAAAGACAGAATCCAAAACAAATCCATAACAAAGGAACTCAGAAGACATAAACACCTTACTATGCAGAAAGTAGGACAATTAAGAAATTATAATTAGCATCTCCAATTTTAAAATGTTAATCTATGAACAAAAAATAAATTTCAAGTGTATATTCAGAAAACAAGGGCATGAAAATTTAATAGAAAGATCTGATAGCACAATTTAAAAAAATGGAAAATAAGATAAAAAGAGATTAAACATTCAAAGACTCATTCCAGATGGTCCACACATAACAGGAGCTCTAAAATGAGAAAACAGTGAAACTGGAAAACAGGAAGTTATCAAAGAAATAACATTTAACAGCCCTGACCGGTGTCGTTCTGTCCGCTGGGCATCATGCTGCAAAGCGAAAGGTCTTTGGTTCAATTCCCGGTCAGGACACATGTCTAGGTTGAGGGTTTGGTCCCCAGTCAGGGCCCATATGAGAGGCAACCAAATGTTTCTCTCTCGCAGCGATGTTTCTCTCCCTCTCTTTCTCCTTCCTTTCCCCTCTCTTGAAAAAGAAATAAAATCTTGTTTTTAAAAAGATAAAAAATATGACTAAAATAGCAATAGATACATATATATCAACAATTACTCTAAATGCAAATGAATTAAAGTAGCCAATCAAAAGACATATGGTGGCTGAGTGGATACATATGCTGTCTACAAGAGACCCACTTCAGATCAAAAGACACACACAGACTGAAAGTAAAGGAATGGGAAAAAATATTTCATGAAAATGGAAACAAACAAAAGCTGGAATAGAAATACTTATACCAGACAAAATAAACTTTAAAATAAAGGCTACGTAACAAGAAACAAGGAGGGACCCAGCAATTTCACTGCTGGGTATTTATCTAAAGAAATCCGAAACACTAAATCAAAAAGACATATACACCCATATGTTCACTGCAGCATTATTTACAATAGCCGAGATATGGAAGCAACCTAAGTGTCCATCAACAGGTGAATGGATAAAGAAGGGTGCATATATACAATGGGATATGACTCAGTCATAAAAAAGAAGAAATCCCGCCATTTACAACAACATGGATGGACCTAGAGGCTATTGTGCTGAGTGAAGTCAGACAGTGGAAGACAAATGACATATGACTTCACTTATATGTGAAATCTAAAACAACAAAATAAACAAGATAAACAGAACAGAAAAAGACTCAAAGATACAGAGAATGTTATGATGGTTGCCAGATGGGAGGGTGGTTGGAGGGGGATGGGTGAAAAAGGTGAAGGGACTAAGAAGTACAAATTGGTAGTTACAGCACAGTCATGGGGATGTAAAGTACAGCACAGGGAGTATAGTCAGTGATACTGTAATAACTACGTATGGTGTCAGGTGGGTACTGGACTTACCAGGGTGATCACTTAGTAATTTACATAATATTCAGTCACTGGGTTATACAACTGAAACTAATATAATATTATATGTCAACTATAATTTAAAAATTAAAAAAAAAAGGAAATGAAAAGAAAAAGAGCCCTGGCCAAGTGGCTTAGTTGGTTGAAACATTGTCCCATGCACCAGAAGGTTGCAGTTTGATCCCTAGGTAGGGCACCTACGGGAGGCAACTAACTGATTCTTCTCTCTCTCTCAAACCAATAAATGATTATATCCTCAGGTGAGGAAAAGAGAAGAGAAGAAAAGAGAAGGGAGAAAAACAGCCCCATGCAAGCTACAACACTGTTTAATAGCACTGCTGATAAAGAAACATCCAAGACACAGTCAGAGAAAGGGGAAAGTCACATCCATAGGAATGTACGTAGAATGAAATCAGGCCTCTCTAATACAACTCCAGAAGGCAGAAGGTGATGATGCTACTACTTCTGATGGAAAGCCACCAAATCTAGAATTCTAAATCCAACCAGTATCTCCTTCAAGTCCTTTTAGTATTAGTAAGGAACAGCAGCCACACAGGCACACCTGAGGAGCAATGCTCTCACATGGATTGGGAACAGGGAAGGCTTTATAACACGCCTCTTGTAGGAAAAAGTTTATTTGATAGGTTTCATAATGTGGAGAAGTATATATTCACAGAACTTTTTCAATAGTATTTTTTAGTTTTAGGTGTACAGCATAGTGGTTAATTATAATCATAGGACTTTTTAAACTGATGCATATAAAGATTGATTTATGTCAGAAAGTCAAATATATAATCAAATTAAAAAATGAAGAATTATACTCAAAAACATTTTAAAAAATGGTACAAGAAAGAAAATGCTTGACCCAACTTGTCTCAGCAATGAAAATACCAAATATGGATTTAAACCAAATGTAAAACATACTGATACCACTGATCCTTGAACAACATGCGAGACAGGGACACCAACACCACGGCCCAGTTGAAAATGTGTATATAACTTCAGACTCCCTAAAAACTTAACTACTAATAGCCTATTGCTGACCACCTACTGATAAACATAAACAGCTGAATAACACAAATTTTGTATGTTCCATGTACTAAATTTGGTATTCTTACAATAAAGTAAGCTAGAGAAAAAAAAATGTTATTAAGAAAATCATAAGGAAGAAAAAACATATTTACAATATTTAATGAAAAAAAAAATCCATGTGTAAGTGGACCAACAAAGTTCAAACATGTGTTGTTTAAGAATCAACTACAGAGGATCTGGTCAAGATGGCAGTGTCAAAGTTACAACTAAAATATAAAAAAACCATCACCCAGAACCAAGAGAATTCAAGTTGAATGGAAGTCTGACGACTACGGAATTAGAGCAACCACATCCATGGAGACGGGAGTCAGCAAGCTGGTGCCATATCTGAGACTCCATCAACCTGGCTAACACTGTTTGATCTGCCTTGGAGATCCCCAGAGACTCCACCCCACCCAATTTATGGGCCCACCAAAGATGCTTTTCTGCATGAAGGGCTGGTCTTGGCTCATGCTTCACAACTTCCTAAATCCTCTCAAAAAAGCAACAGCTGACTTCAGTGAACCCCAGGCCCAGCACTAGCAGCAGCCAGCCTAGATTCACAGCTTGGCTTCGCCTGGGAATCTCCAAGCCCAGCACATGTATCAGCCATCTCAGATGGCTTTATAGCTCAGGCAGTGTGGCCACAGGCAAAACACAGGTGGGGGGCTGCCCTTGGCCTGCACCACCTGGGAAACCCCAGGGCCAGTGCACTCAGTGGACAGTTACAGACCATGTCAAGGCACCACCAACCTGCCCCTGCACAGGTGATTCTCCAGAGAGGGCAGAGGTTGGTGGTTAGTAGTCACAGTCAGTCCTTGCAACTGACTGGCCTGGGTAAGTCCCTCCTATTGATCTGCCAACAACAAGCAAGGCTCAACTACAAGAGGAGGGTGTACTCAGCCCACACAAAGGGCGCACTTGAGTACCCATCTTGGGTAATAGGGGAGGCTGTGCCACTGGACCCTACAGGATTCTTACTACATTAAGCCATACTACCAAGACACATAAGAGTCAAAGCAGCTCTACCCAATACACAGAAACAAATACAGGAAGGCTGTCAAATTGAGGAGGCAAAGAAGTATGGCCCAGATGAAAGAAAAGAATAGAAACAGAGATATCAAACTTATCAGATGCAGAATTCAAAACACTGGTGATCGGGATGCTCAGAGAACTCATTAAGTATGGCCACAAAATAAAGAAAGAAGTGAATGTTATATAAAGTGAAATAAAAATATACAGGGAACCAACAGTGATGGGAAGGAAGTGAGAACTGAAATCAATGATCTGGAACAAAAGGAAGAAATAAAACATTCACCAGGAACAGAAAGAAGAAATAAGAATTCAAAAAAACAAAACAAAAAAGAACACACAAAAAACAAAATGAGGAGAGGATTAGGAACCTCTGGGATGACTGTAAACATACCAACATTAACATCATAGAGCTGCCAGAAGAAGAGGAAGAGCAATAAATTGAAAACTTATTTGAAAAAATAATGAAAGAAACTTCCCTAAGGAAACAGACATACAAGTCCAGGAAGCACAGAGTCCCATACAAGCTAGTCCCAAAGAGGACCACACCAAGACACATCATAATTAAAATGCCAAAGGTTAAAGATAAGGAGATAATCTGAAAAGCAGCAAGAGAAACGAAGAGATTTACCTATAAGGAAGTTCCCATAAAACTATCAGCTAATTTCTAAAGGGAAACTTTGCAGGCAAAAAGGGGCATGCAAGAAATATTCAAAGTGATGAAAAGCAAAGACCTACAACCAAGATTACTCTATCCAGCAAAGCTATCATTTAGAATGGAAGGGCAGATAAAGTGCTTCCCAGACAGGGGAAAGCTTAAGGAGTTCATCCTCACCAAGCCCTTATTATATGAAATGTTAAAGGGACTTATTTAAGAAAAAGAAGATCAGAACTATGAACGTTAAAATGACAAACTATCAACAACTGAATCTAAAAAAGCAAAAAACAAACAAACAAAGCAAACAAGCAGAACAGGAACAGAATCATAGGTATGGAGATCATTTGGAGGGTTATCAGCTGGGAGGGAGAAGGGGGAGAAATGGGGAAATGGTGCAGGGATCAAGAAGCACAATTGGTAGAAACAAAATAGACAGGGGGAAATTAAGAATAGCATAAGAAAGGGTGAAGCCAAAAAACTTACATGCTGGAGGGAAGGGAGGTACTAGGAGGAGGGGGGCAATGGGAAAATAATTGGGACAACTGTAACATCATAAACAATAAAATGTATTTTAAAAAAAGAATCAACTATAATTAGGATGAGTGGTGGGAAAGAGAAAACACCAATAAAGACTGTCTAAAAACAGGACATTACTCAGAAGGGAGGGTGTGATGGATGGAAAATCTGTGTGTCCTCAAAATCCGTATCTTGAAGCCTAACCAACAACGTGGCTGTGTCTGGAGATGGGGCCTCTAAGTATGTCATATAGGTCAAGTGAGGTCTTAAGAGGAAAGCCCTAATCTGACAGAATTCGTGCCCCTATCAGAAGAGATACCTGGGAGCTGACTATGTGAGCACAATGAGAAGGCACCCAAATGCAAGCCATGAGAAAAGGCCTCAGAATAAAACCTACCTTACAGATGCCTTGATCTGGGACTGTGAGAAGTAAGTCTTCTGTTTAAGCCCCCGTCTAGAGTTTTTGTTGTAAGCAACTAAAGCAAACTAATACACTAGAGTAAG
Source organism: Furipterus horrens (assembly GCF_987537825.1). Taxonomy (NCBI): domain Eukaryota; kingdom Metazoa; phylum Chordata; class Mammalia; order Chiroptera; family Furipteridae; genus Furipterus; species Furipterus horrens. Next base: position 119,718,281 of record NW_028327175.1, on the reverse strand, counting down.
AGAGTTTGATGTGGCTGGCCATCTTGGAAAGGACAGGGTGACATGGGATTGCTAGTTATCAGCCTTTTAGCATTATTTGAATTTTCCCTTGCCTCCATTTTTTCTGTAAAATTATTTTAAAATATTGTTATAGCAATGTAAACATTAAGAAAACCTAAGATCATAGTAAAAAAAAAAATTCACATGCACCTTTTTAAAGAAAAAATATACATTTGAAAAGTTGCATAACACTCAGATCTTCTTGTGATATATTTCTGCATATATTTTAATGATATACTCTCTAATTACAAAGAAATATATTTTATAGGAATTTGGAAAATGTAGAGGAAAGAAAAAGACAATAAAAAGCCTATATTCTCCATCCATACAAAGAAAACTCCCTTTGCAATTAACCCCGCTATGGGACATTCAGGTTTTCTGTTATCTATTACAAGTAAGGCTACGAGATTCTTTAGGATTATTTTTAAATGTTTATTCAAGAGAAGACACTGGCCCTATAGACTGAAGACAAGAGGGGCAATACAAAAACAAAAACAAACAACATTAAAATAACTACGGGCACAAAGCTAGATGAATAGAGGGCCCAGAGATGAGCAGAGGTGCCCACTCAGACACAGCTCACCTCTGTCCATCAAATCAAGAGGAGTTTGGTCCAAACAGAAGAGCTGAGTCCAGCTGCTATAAGAAGTTTCAACAGATCAGAGAAGGCTCATCGGCCAAGGCTGTAATCCACCCAGCAACAGGGGTCCACTGCGGGAAGGAATGAGGAGGGAGAGGTTGAATCCCTTCATGGGCAGAAGACCCTATGCACAACCTTTGTGTGGCCTCTTTTAAGATGATAAAACAGTGTAGAAGCCAGCCTAGGTCCCAGGAAGGGAATGAAGAGATTTACTGAGTTTCTTCCTCAGATTAAGCACTTTTTGGAATTATTAGGCTCTGAGAGGACTCTAAGTGTCTCACAAAACTGCATTTCTACTAATGTGGAAAAGGGGAAAATAAAGCAACATTTACTTTCTTCTAAATATACAGGTATGCAGCCTCGTGTTGGTTCTAGTTGAAGAAACAATTATTAGACAGCCTTCCTTTCCTAACTGAACTACCACTACTCAGCCAAATCCCCTATTTCTAGTAAGTGCAGGGTAAACCAGTGTAAAGTCAGGACTCTAAAAAAGATTAGTAGAGCCCGTGCATATGAATCAAATTCAAATCTCTATGACACTGACTGGCATATTAACTTGACAATGGGGTGGTCACCAAGGCAGCTGACGTATGGGTATGGCTCAGTTCCAAGAACTACACAAGGACGCCCGCATGTCGCACACTGTGCTAAACACCATGCCGAACACACCAACCCCACAGTCTCCTGAAATAGCTGCTGCACGTCAGCCAAGGGCAGCAGGGTCCACGCAAAAGGCCTCAGTCAACATTTGCTTGTCTGCTCGCTGTAAGTGCTTCCCTTTCATAAATTCACTGATACAAAGTCCCAGGCAAAGGGGCCTTTCTATTCCAGAATTTTTCACCTTGATGGCTAACCAAAGATACTTTCCCAGACTTTGTTGAAACTAGTCAAAGACTACGGGGTTTTATATGACTGAAGCAAAGAAAAAATATTTTCAGACTCTCCAGTAATTCGTTTTAAAAAATTGTAATGGCCAGTCTTACCCCACTGACAGGTATATAAAATACATATGGCATGATGGTGGTTCTGGGACAGAATCCACCATGGGCATGTTTGTGTTGTAGGAGCTTGAGGTTGACTCCAGGTACAGTGGGAAGTCCCAGAAGTACTGAAAGAAGAGACAGTGTGATCAGACCTGAATTTTGAAAAGATCCTTTTGGTGTTGTGTGGAGAAGACACCCAGCCAGAGGTGGTGGTCCAGGAGATGGTAGGAGATACAGTACACAGTGAGAAGCAGATGGATTCAACATGCATTAGAGGGGGAAACAGGACCTGCTACTGCCTTGGATGTAGGAGTCAGCAAAGCAGGGATTATTAGGTGGTTTGGGTTGACCTGCTAGATAATAGTGTCACTTCTGGAGGGAAGAATGATTACAAGAAGAAGAGGTTTGGCGTGGGAAATTAATATGTCTCACTTTAAGGAAATATGATTATTAAAATCTGACTATGTCATTCTCTACACTATTTTTGAAACCAACCCACATGCTAATTTCAACAATATCTAGCAGACCACTAAACTTATATAATAATGATGATGAAGAAGAAAAAGAACCACAGCAAGAGCTGAAATTTAATGAGCACTTGCTGTGTGCCTCCATGACAACCTCATTAGGCAGGTTCTTACTTCACACTCCCCACATTACATATAAGTACAGAGAAGTTTAACCAACTTCTCCAGTTACATAACCAGAATGCTGACCCTACAAAACATTGCCTACTGGAAAAGTCATCAAGTGAGGGGCCATTAAATTAAAACCACCAAGCTTAATGTCCTTCCTTTCCAGCCAGCAAGGTGAGTAAGATTTCTAAACTCTTGTCTCAAGAACTCTGCAGCAGCATACGAAGCCTTGTGTGAAAATGTCTCCAGTCACCTATGTTGGGATAATCTGTTCAGATAAAAGAATTCATCCAGTTGGACAAGTCACACATCTAAAAGATGGCAATGGAACAGCAGCAGGACCATATACTTTTCCTAAGCTTTGTACACCCCATTTAGGGTAACTACAAGCACAGCAGTAGTAGAGAAAAGGGGGGGGGGGCTACTTGGTGAGCCAGACTTAAGTGAGCTACCTTCCATCACAAATGGCCTAAAAATTCAACAATGAAGAGAATGTGCTAGAGTGCAAATCAAACAGGCTCACTATTAACAAATGTGCCCTGAGATACCCATAGCCTATGGCCACCCACTTCAAACACAGCAAGCGAATACACTGCCCTGTTAACCTGGAGCCCCCTCTATGTCTAGGCACCCTTCTCCTCTACTCCACTCAAACTCCAATCAGGAACATTAAAAAGGACACAGAAACTATCAATAAGAGCCAGGAGGAAATGAAGAATATATCTGAATTGAAGAACACGACAGAAGATATCAAAAGCAGGCTAGAGGAAGCAGAAGACTGGATCAGTGAGCTGGAGGACACGTAGAAAAAAATTCCCAGAAAGTGCAACAAAATGAAAAAAGACTGAAAAAGAATGAAGCTGTAGGACAACATAAAATGTAATAATATCTGTATCACAGGGATACCAGAAGGAGAAGAGGAGGAGCAAGGGATAGAAAACCTGTCTGAAAAAGTAACGACAGAAAACTTCCCTAACTTGATGAGAGAAAAAGTCACGCAACTCCAGGAAGCACAGAGTCCCAAAGAAGATGGACCCAAAGAGGCCCACTCCAAGACACATCATAATTAAAATGGGAAAACTCAAACACAAAGAGAGAATCCTAAAAGCAGCAAGAGAGAAACAGCTAATAATATACAAGGAAGCTTCAATAAGGCTATCATCAGATTTCTCAACAGAAACACTACAAGCTAGAAGGGAACGGCAAGAAATATTCCAAGCAATGAAACACAAAGGCCTAAAACCAAGACTGCTTTACCCAGCAAGGCTCTCATTCAAAATGGAAGGTGAAATAAGGAGTTTCCCAAACAAAACAAGGCTAAAAGAATACATCTTCACCAAATCAGCATTGCAAGAGATGCTAAAGGGTCTGCTTTAAGAAGATGAAGAAACAAAGAGAGACAGAGAGAAACACAAGTACGAAGGGGGGAAATGACAATGAATAAATACCTATCAATAATAACCTTAAATGTAAATGGATTAAATACACCAATAAAAAGACACAGGGTAACAGAATGGATAAGAAACATGACCCACATATACGCTGTCTACAGGAGACTCATCTCAGAACAAAAGATCTACACAGACTAAAAGTGAAGGGATGGAAAAAAACATTTCAAGTAAATGGACATGAAAAAAAAGCTGGCATAGCAACACTTATACCAGACAAAATAAAGATCACAACAAAGGCCTAAAAAGAGACAAAGAATAATACTTAAGGGAACAATCCATCAAGAAGATGTAACTCTTGTAAACATATATGCACCCAACACAGGAGCACCCAAATATATAAGGAAAATCTTGGAGAACTTCAAGAAGGATATCGACAGCAACACACTCATAGCAGGGGACTTTAACACCCCATTGTCAACAATGGACAGATCTTCCAAGCAAAGAACAATCAAGTATACTGTGGCACTGAACAACACTCTAGATGAAATGGACTTAACATATTCAGAATCTACATTCTTTTCAAATGTACATGGATCACTTTCAAAGACAGACCACATAGTAGGACACAAGACAAGCCTCAACAAATTCAGGTAAATGGAAACTATATTAAGCATCTTCTCAGATCACAATGGCTTGAAACTAGAAAACAATCTCAAGGGAAAAAATAAAAAACATTCAAATTCATGGAGAATGAATAACATGCTATTAAATAATGAATGGGTTAACAATTGTGAGAAACGCTCACAATAAAAACTGGGACACAGGACTTGAGCAGTAAAACGAGGCCTTTATTCATGAGTCTGCAGAGCCGGGCACACCCTCACAGCCAGGAGAATGTGCGCGCCAAGTAGACAAAGGAAACTGGTTTTATAGTCTTAGCTTCCCCACCCTGAAATAGCCACCCTAAAGTGATTATCTTTTCCACCCTGAAATTGCCACCCTAAAGTGATTATCTTCTCCACTCTAAAATTGCCACCCTAAAGTGATTATCTTCCTTGCCCTAAAGTGAGAGCGATTAGCCTCCCCACCCTACCGCAATTAGCTCCCCCTCCCCTCTCCTTCTTCCCCGTTTCTCCATTACTGGTTACTCCGGAGTTACAATCTAACACGGTTATCTAAATGCCCCTTCTGTGGTTTATAGATATGCCAGTGCTGTCAGCTCCCTTCTCAGAGACCCTCTTAATTACATTTGCCCTTAAGATCCTTTAATTACATTTGCCCTTTGTTACTAATGACGTTTTACTGGTTTGGGAGTCACTATGTCCTTGTTTCTAACACAATGACATCAAGTAAGAAACCAAAAAGTTTCTGGAAACAAATGAAAATGAATACACATCAGCCCAAAACCTATGGGACACAGCAAAAGCAGTCCTGAGAGGGAAGATCATAGCAACACAGCCTACCTAAAAAGGACAGGAAAATCACAAATAAACAACCTAACCCTATATCTGCAAGAACTAGAGAAACAACAACAAACAAAACTCAGAGGGAGTTGAAGGAAGAAAAAATCAAGATCAGAGAAGAATTAAATGACACAAAAACTAAAATAACAATTCAAAGGATTGATAAAAACAGAAGCTGGTTCTTTGAAAAGATTAACAAAATTGACAAGCCTATAACCAGACCCACCAAGAAAAAAAAGAGAGACCCTCGTGGACTTCTGGCCAAGATGGAGGTGTAGACAGACACACTGTGTCTCCCTCCACAACTAAGAAGGAATACAACTACCTCAAAACTAGAAACAACCAGAAGTTCCAGAAACTCAAACTGCATGGAAATCCAGCAAACAAAGATAATAAAGAAGAAATACTCATCCAGACAGGTAGGAGGGGCAGAGCCGGGACGGAGAGGACGCTGTGTGGTGGTGGCAGTAATGGCGGCGGCAGAAGGCCAGCAGGGAGCGAAGTCACACGTTTTAAATAGTCAGGAGGGACACCTGGGGAGTGGTCCCAGCTTCTCCCCGAACCTTGCTGCTCATTGTCCCAGCACCGGGGAAAATCAAGCCTCATTGTTTCTGACTGTGCAGACCAGCAGGGGTTGGGGCGGAGGCAGAAACTGCCGGTCTCACAGCAGAGTCCACTTGTTTAAAGGGCCCCCACGGTCCTAGAACATCCGCAGACCCACCCACTCTGGGAACGACGGCCACGGCAGCAGCTAGAGGGGTGCCAGTCCGGTGCAGAAGTGGGAGAGGTGCCTTGAAAAGGGGCAAGTGCTGGGCAGGCAACATTGTTCCCTCTCGAACCTCTCCTCCACATACAGTGCCACAATGTGGTGATGAATCCCTAAGGCTCTGCCCCCTACAACATAACAGGAGCAACAGCTCTACCTGGGACACGGAGGCAAACAAACACAGGAGCCTGTCAGTATGCGGAGACAGAGAAGTATGGCCCAAAAAGGGGAACAGATCAAGGTTCCAGTGGGAGAACTAAGCGACGAGGAGATAGCCAACCTAACAGATGAGGAGACAGACAACCTAACACACAGAATTCAAAACACTGGTGATAAAGATGCTCACAGGCTTGACAGATATGCTTGAGTACCGCCAACGCATTAAGAGAAGAAGTGAAGGCTATGCTAAGTGAAACGAAGGAAAATCCACACAAAACCAATGGTGAAGGAAAGGAAACCGGATTCAAATCAATGATTTGGAACCTAAGGAAGAAAAAACAGTCAACCAGTGCAGAATGAGGAAGCAAGAATTGAAAAAAATGAGGAAAACTTTCCAAATTTTGCAAAGGAGATGGACATACAGGTCCGGAAGACAAGGAGGGTTCCGGGCGAGCTGGACCCAGAGAGGACCACACCAGGATGCATCATAATTGGGATGCCACAGGTGAAAGATAAAGACACAGTCCTGGAGGAAGCAAGAGAGAAGGGGAGAGTTCCCTAGAGGGGGATGCCTATAGGACTATCAACTGATTTCTTAGAGGACACTTTGCAGGTAGGAAGGAACTGGCAAGCAGTATTCATGTGATGAAAAGCAACCTACAACCAAGATTACTCTACCCAGCAAAGCTATCATTTGGAATAGAAGGGCAGATGAAGTGCTTCCCAGACAAGGTGAAGCTAAAGGAGTTCATCATCACCAAGCCATTATTATATGAAATGTCAAAGGGACTTACTTAATTTAAGAAAAAAGATCAAAATTATGAACACTAAAATGACAACAAACTCACAACTATCAACAACTGAATCTAAAAAATAAAAATAAAATCCAACTAAGCAAACCAGAACAGGAACAGAGTCATAGGTATGGGGATCATTTGGAGGGTTATCAGCTGGGAGGGGGGAGGGGGAGAAATGGGGAAATGGTGCAGGGACTAAGAAGCATAATCAGTGGTACAAAATAGACAGGGGAAAGTTAAGAATAATACAGAAAAGGATGAAGCCAAAGAACTTATATGCACGACCCATGGACATGAACTAAAAGGGGTGGGATTGCTGGAGGGAATGGGGGTACTGGTCAGAGGCGAGCAAAGGGGAAAAAAACTGGAACTACTGTAACAACATAATCAATAAAATATACTTAAAAATAAAAAATTTTTTGACGAGATTAAGAAAAAAAGAAAAAAAAGAAGACCCAAATAAATAAAATCAGAAACGAAAGGGGAGAAATCACAACCAATACCACAGAAATACACAGAATCGTAAGAAATTTGACAACCTGGGGGAAGTGGACAAATTTCTGGAAACATATGCTCTTCCAAAACTGAATCAGGAAGAAGCAGAAAAACTAAATAAACCTATAACAACTAGTGAAATTGAAGCTGTAATATAAAAACTCCCAGCACACAAAAGCCCTGGACCAGATGGCTTCACAGGCAAATTTTATAAAACATTTAGGGAAGAACTAACTCCTATCCTTCTCAAACTATTCCAAAAAATCCAAAAGGAGGGAAGGCTCCCAAACTCTCTCTATGAGGGAGGTATTATCTGGATTCCAAAACCATGTCAAGACACAAAAAAGAAAGAACACTAACCCAGGCTGCTGTGGCTCAGTGGATTGAGCATCAGCCTGCAAACCAAGCGCTGGTTCGATTCCCAGTCAGGGCATATAACTAGGTTGCACATCAGGTCCCCAGCTGGAGTCGCGAGTGAGAGGCAACCACACAGTGATGTTTCTCTTCCTCTCTTTCTCCTTTCCCCTCTCTCTAAAAATAAATAAATAAATAAACTAACAAATAAATAAATATATTATTTTAAAAAAGAAAGAAAGAAAGAAAACTACAGGTCAATATTGCTGAGGAACATAGATGCTAAAATCCTCAACAAAATATTGGCAAACCAGTTCCAGCAACACATTAAAATGATCATACACCACAATCAAGTGGGATTCATCCCAGGGATGCAAGGATGGTATAATATTTGCAAATCAATAAATGTAATACACCACATAAATAAAAGAAAAAAATCACATGATCGTATCAACAAATGCTGAAAAAGCATTTGATAAAGTTCAACGCCCATTTATGATGGAAACGCTCGGCAAACTGGGAATAGAGGGAGCACACCTCAACATAATAAAGGCCATATATGAGAAACCTATGGCCAACATCATACTCAATGGGCAAAAACTAAAAGCTTTCCCCCTAAGATCAAGAACAAGATAAGGATGTCCACTCTCTCCACTTCCATTCAACATAGTTTTGGAAGTTCTAGTCACAGCGATCAGACAAGAAAAAGAAATAAAAGGCATCCAAATTGGAAAGGAGGAAAACTGTCATTATTTGCAGATGACATGATATTGTACATAGAAAACCCTATGGACTCCACCAAAAAACTACTAGTAAGTGATTTTGGCAAAACAGCAGGGTACAAAGTCAATATTCAGAAATTGAAGGCATTTCTGTACACCAAAAATGAAATATCAAAGATAGAATCTAGAAAAAAAATCCCATTTACTATAGCAACAAGAAAAATAAAGTACCTAGGAATAAACTTTAACCAAGGAGGTAAAATACCTGTACTCGGAAAACTACAAAACACTGAAGAAAGAAATTGAGGAAGATACAAGTAAATGGAAGCATATACCATGTTCACGGGTTGGAAGAATCAACATCATTAAAATGTCCATACTACTCAAAGCAATTTATAGATTCAATGCCATCCTTATTAAAATACTAATGATATATTTCACAGACCTAGAATACTTCAAAAATTTATATGGAACCAAAAATGACCCCAAATACCTCAGCAATCTTGAGAAAGAAGAACAAAGTAGGAGGAATCACAATACCCGATATCAAACTACATTACAAGGCCACAGTAATCAAAAGTCTGGTACTGGCATAAGAACAGACATATAGCTCAGTGGAACAGAATAGAGAGCTCAGAAATAAACCCATGTTTCCATGGTCAATTAATATTTGACAAAGGGGGAAGAAACATAAAACGGAGTAAAAATAGCCTCTTCAACAATTGGTGCTAGGAGAACTAGACAGGGACATGCAAAAAAATGAAACTAGATCACCAACTTACACCATACACCACAATAAACTCAAGATGGATCAAAGACTTAAATGTAAGCCGTGACACCTTAGAAGTCCTAGAGGAAAACATAGGCAGTAAAATCTCAGATATCCCACGTAGCAACATTTCTGTCGATATATCTCCTAAGGTAAGGGAAATAAAGTAAAGAATAAACCAGTGGGACTACACCAAACTAAAGAGTTTCTGCTCAGCGAAAGGAAACATCAGCAAGACGAAAAGGGAACCAACCATATGGGAAAACATATTTGCCAATGATAGCTCAGACAAGGGTTTGATCTCCAAAATATATAGAGAACTTATACAACTGAACGAGAAGACAGACAATCCAATTAAAAAATGGGCAAAGGACCTGAACAGACACTTCTCTAAGGAGGACATACAGAGGGCCCATAGGCATATGAAAGAATGCTCAACATCAGTAGACATAAGAGAGATACACATTAAAACCAGAATGAGATACCACCTTACACCAGTCAGAATCGCCATCTTTAGCAAATCAACAAACAACAAGTGTTGGCGAGGATGTGCAGAAAAGGGAACCCTAATGCACTATTGGTGGGAATGCACACTGGTACAGTCACTGTGGAAAACAGTATGAAATTTCCTCAAAAAACTAAAAATGGATCTGCCTTTTGAACCTGCAATTCCACTGCCAGGATTATACTCGAAGAATCCTGAAATACCAATTCAGAAGAACCTATGCACCCCTATGTTCATAGCAGCACTATTTACAATAGCCAAATACAGGAAACAGCCTAAGGACCCATCAGTGGATGAGCGGATCAAAAAACTGTGGTACATTTACATGATGGAATTCTATGCAGCAGAAAGAAAGAAGGAACTCCTGCCTCTTGCAACAACATGGACGGAACTAGAGAGTATTATGCTCAGTGAAACAAGCCAGGCGGCAAAAGAAAAATACCATATGATCCCACCTAATACAGGAACCTAATGAACAAAACAAACGAGCCAAAATAGAACCAGAGACATGGAAACAAGGAACAGACTGACAGTGACCCGAGGGTAGGGGGAAGGGGAGAAGGGGGAAAGAAGGGAAAGGATCTAGTTAAGAAGCTAATGTAAATGACCCACGGACATGGACAACAGGGTGGGAATTGACTGTGGGAGAGGGGGGAGGTAGGTGGGGCAGGGGAGAGCAATGGGGGAAAGATGGGACAAATATAACAGAACAATACTTTAAACATGGAAAAAATTTAAAAGAAAAAGAAAGAAAACCAGGGGAGAAAAATAAATGAATAAAACAGCAAATAGGTCAGACATTTCCTTAAACTCTGAGGGGACGCTGGAGAAGGAGGGCTGGTTACCCTCCCTTTAAAGAATCCCCAAGTTGTTGAGTTGATTCTGCTGTGAATAACAGCATCCATACTCCACTCTCTGGCAACAGCCATGATAACCAGCACTGACCAAGAGTTCCTCACTGGACGGGCCCACCAGAAAAATTCATTAACACATCTGTTGAGACCCTATCCTTGGGGAACTTCTCAACCTATGAGGAAGATAAGGGCAGTAAATAGAAATGGAAAGCATTTGCAGATGTTAGATATAAAAACCAGTGGCATCCACTAAATGCAAGTACTTGAAGGGTTGAGGAAGATGACCTGGCTTCAAACCTGACCAGGACCAGCCCTCCTATAAGCAGGCCCTGAAAGGCACCTGGCAGGTCAAGCTAAGCTTCTGAGAAGGAGTAAAAACTTGGGCCCTAATGCCAAATTCTTAATTAAATAACTAACCAAACATCATCAAAGAACCTTCTGCCAATTCACACCAATTAAATGGTGGGTGCGAACCAATCAAAATTACATTCAAAGTTCCACTAATAATGGGTGAAGTCTTCCACACAGAGACACAAAATGGAAGACCAGAGAGGAAATGTGTGATCCCTTAGCCCACAGGTGATCCCAGATGAGTAGGATATTTGCAGAGAGAGGTCAGGAGCATCGCAGTTTCCTTAATTTCGACAAAGATCCAGGTAAAAGACTCATTTAGGATGGAGGTCTAGACAGACACACTGCGTCTCCTTCCACAACTAAGAAGGAATACAACTACTTCAAAACTAGAGACAACCAGAAGTTCCAGAAAATCGAGCCACATGCAAATCCAACAAACAAAAATATAAAGAAGAAATACTCATCCAGACAGGTAGGAGGGGCAGAGCTGGGGTGGAGAGGATGCGGCGTGGTGGTGGCTGCGGCAGGCCAGGGGAAAGCTCAGTCACAAGTTTAAAAAGTAGACAGGGACACCTGGAGAGCGCTCCCAGCACTATACCAGACCACACAGCTCATGGTTCCAGTGCCAGGGACAATAAAGCCTCATTGCTCCTGACTATGCAAACCAGTGGAAGTTGGGGTGGAGGCAGAAACTGCTGGTCTTTTAGCAGAGTCCGCTTGTTTAAGGGCCCCCACAGTGCTAGAACGTCCACAGACCCACCCACTCTGGGAACAACAACCCAGGGAAACAGCTGGAGAGGCACCAGTCCCATACAGGAAGTGGGAGAGGTACCTGAAAAACGGGAGAGTGCTTAACAAGCAGCATTGTTCCCTCTCAAACCCCTCCCCTACACACAGCGCCACTACTGAGGAATACCTAAGGCCTAAGGCTCCACCCTTTACAATGTAACAGGTACAACACTTCTACCTAAGACACAGAGGCAAACAAACACAGGAGCCTGGCAAGATGAGGAGACAAGAGAAATATGGCCCAAAAGAGGGAACAAATCAAGGTTCCAGTGGGAGAACTAAGTGATGAGGAGAAAGTCAACCTAACAGACGAGGAGATAGCCAACCTAACAGATAAAGAGTTCCAAACACTGGTGATTAAGATGCTCACAGGCTTGACAGATATGCTTGAGTATGGCAAACGCATAAGGGAAGAAGTAAAGGCTATGCTAAATGAAACGAAGGAAAATCAGCACAAATCCTGTGGTGAAGAGAAGGAAACTGGGGTTCAAATCAGTGATTTGGATTACAGTAGTCCTTTGCTGTATCGCGGTTTTTTTATCACGGCCTCACTGTATCACAGGATTTTTAAAAATATTATATTGTATTATTTATCGCAGATTTTTCGATATATCGCGGGATTTTGCAGACTGTATACATATGTTGTTAAAGTTACGTAGGTTTAAGAGTGTAGAATAAATGTAAACTTCCTACTTCGCGCGGGGTGGGTGGGGGTCTGGAACGTAATACCCACAAAAAGTGAGGGAATACTGTATAAGGAAGACAAAAGTCAACCAGTACAGAATGAGGAAACAAGAATTGAAAAAAATGAGGAGAGGCTTAGGTACCTCTGGGACAACTTTAAACATGCCAACATCCGAATCATAGGGGTGCCAGAAGGAAAAGAGGAAGAGCAAGAAATCGAAAGCTTATGTGAAAAAATAATGAAGGAAAACTCCCCAAATCTGGCAAAGGAAACAGACATACAAGTTCAGGAAGCACAGAGTCTCAAACAAGCTAGTCCCAAAGAGGATCGCACCAAGACACAAAATTAAAATGCCAAAGGTTCAAGATAAAGAGAGAATCTTAAAAGCAACAAGAGAAAGCGGAGAGCTACCTACAAAGAGGTGCCTATAAGACTATCAGCTGATTTCCCAAAAGAAACTTTGCAGGCAAGAAGAGACTGGCAAGAAGTATTCAATGTGATGAAAAGCAAGGACCTACAACCAAGATGACTCTATCCAGCAAAGCTGTCATTTAGAATGGGAGGGCAGATAAAGTGCTTCCCAGACAGGGGAAAGCTAAAGGAGTTCATCATCACCAGGCCCTTATTATATGAAATGTTAAAGAGACTTATTTAAGAAAAAAGAGAATCAACACTATGAACATTAAAATGACAACAAACTCACAACTATCAACAACTAAATCTTAAAAATAAAAACAAAAACAAACTAAGCAAACCACCAGAAAAGGAACAGAATCATAGGTGTGGGGACCATTTGCACAGTTATCAGTTGGGAGGGGAAAGGGGGAGAAACAGGGAAATGGTGCAGGGATCAAGAAGCATAATTGGTTGGTACAAAATAGATAGTGGAAGTTAAGAATAATATAGGAAAGGGTGAAGCCAAAGAACTTATATGCATGACCCACAGACATAAAATTAAGGGGGGTGGGATTGCTGGAGGGAGGTGGGTACTGGAAAGAGGGGAGCTAAGGGAAAAGAAACTGGGAGTACTCTTAACAACATAATCAATAAGATATACTTAAAAAAAAGAAAAAATCAGTTAACCTTTCTTAAGTCAGCTATATGAAAAACCACCACTCCCTGACCAAGTGGCTCAGTTGGTTGGAGTATCGTCCCATATACCAAAAGGCTGTGAATTAGATTCCCAGTCAGGGCACATACGTAGGTCATGATTTCAATCTCCGGTCAGACATGAATGGGAGGCAACTGATCAATGTTCCTTTCTCTCTTCCTCTCCCCCTCACCATGCCCTTCCCATCTCTCAAAAATTAATAAACATATACTTGGGTGAGGATAAAAAAAATAAAAAAAAAGAAAAACAACCATGTGTACACACATAAAAGGCAAATGAGGACCCATGCTTCGTCTCCTGTGAGGGACTCAGGAGTACCTATATCTGGTATGAGGAGACTGAACACCACCAGTCAGCAGACTGGAAGAGCCTTACGGTATAGAGCCCATGGAACCAAGGACTCTAGGTTCATGAGCCCCCTCGAAGTTGTTCCATCCTAGATATGGCCCTCCGGACATAACACACTCCTCCATGCAGAATCAATACTTAGGGAGCCATTTGTCATAAACAGGAGATGCATCCCCTATGTTCCTCCTCTTGTAGCAGGCACTCACAAGTTGCCTATTTAGCACCCATCTCTTTTCCCCTTTCCTGTTAAACCCAATCTTCCTTTGGAAGACCATTCTTTCCAGTTCAGGAAAGGTGATGCTCTCTGGGTGGGGGCACTCCACTTAATTTACAGACTGGCCCTACTTGGTGTAAGCATAGTCTCTGGCCCTTGCACAATGATTATGCTGTGATGGGCAGGACACAGCAGCACAGAGCATCCCTGGTCACTGAGATCAAACTGTAAGACCTTCCTTTAATGCTATAGAAAGCATTTGTTTACAAAACAGGGGAGCTCAAAGCCAAGATCAATGGGCAGCCACCTCCAACACAAAGAAGCCAACCTGAGAGCAGAAGCAGAAAGTATTAAAAAATGGGGCAGTTTCTCACAAAACTAAACGTGTTCCACCATGCAGCCCAGCAAACGCACTCCTTTTGGGTATTTACCCAAACGAGGTGGAAACTTATGTCCACACAAAAACCTGCACATGGATGTTCATAGCAGTATGATGCAGAATTGCCAAAATTTGAAAGCAACCAAATGTTCTTCAGTAGGTGAATGGATAAATAAGCTGTGCCACACTCAGACAATGGAATACTATTATTGAGTGCTAAAAAAATTAACTATCAAGTCATGAAAAGACATGGAAGAAGATAAAATGCACATTACTAAGTGAAAGAAGCCAGTCCGAAAAGGCTACAGATCATATTAGTCCAACTATATACATTCTGGAAGAAGCAAAACTATGAAGACAATGAAAAGATCAGTGGTTGCCAGGGGTTAAAAGGGAGGAAGAGATGACTAGATCGAGCACAGAGGATTTTTAAGGGCAGTTAAATTACTCTGTATGATACCATAATGGTGGATACATGTCATTACACATTTGTCCAAACCCATAGAATGTACACCACCAAAAGGGAACTCTAATGAAAACTATGGACTGTAGGTGATTATGATGTGTTGATGTAGGTTGCAATGAATTTACTGCACTAGTGGGAGATGCTGACAACGTGAGAGGCTGTGCATGTGCAGGGCAAGCAGTATATGGAAAGCCTCTGTACCTTCCTCTCAATTATGCTAGTAACCTAAAACTGCTCTAAAGAAGTTGAGTCTTTAGCCCTGGCTGGTGTAGCTCAGTAGATTGAGTGCCAGCCTGCAAACCGAAAGGTCACAGGTTTGATTCCCTGTCAGGACACATGCCTGGGTTGTGGGCCAGGTTCCCAGTTGGGAGTGAGCAAGAGTCAACCAATTAATATTTCTCTCCCCCTCTTTCTCCCTCCCTTCCCCTCTCTCTAAAAATAAATAAAATCTTTTAAAAATAAAGTCTTTAAAGGAAAAAAATGGCTGGAATCAAGGTCAAACCATACCTGAAATTGGCATTACCCCTAAACTTTTCATTTATTTGCATCAGCCAATCCCCTTCACTGTTTAAGCCAGGGAAGGCTGTATTTTCTGAGACTTCCAACCTAGTGCATCCTAACTGCACACCCCACAGGACAAATAAACTGTGCTGAACTCCATCCCCTGTCAGTGCTCAGGAACGATGACCCAACATCAGAGATTCTCCACCCACAAAACTACCACAGGCAACCTCAAATGAGAAAGTTCAATCGAATAAAAGACTCCTGAACTCCAGGCTCCCTCTTCTACCACCAGCTCCAGGGCAGGCAAGTTAAAAACAAAATATGCCACAGTCCTTACAGCCGAACACTATCAGACGAAGCCAATATGTTCTATTAATCTGATAGCAAGGGTTACTTATTACAAACAGAACCAAAGGAAAAGCAAAGTTGCTGTCTAAAATATAAACAGAGACTTCCAGCCAAGATCTCTCCAAAACTAAGAAGAAATACAACTACCTCAAAACTAGAGACAACCAGAAATTCCAGAAAATCGAGCTGCATGGAAGTCCAACAAACAAAGATATACAGAGAAATACTCATCCAGACAGGTAGGAGGGGAGGAGCTGGGGGGGAGAGGAAGCAGTGTGCTGACAGCAGCAGGATGGCGCAACACGCATTTAAAAAAGTGGGGAGGGACACCTGGGGAGCACTCTCAGCACCAGACCAGACTGCGCAGCTCACGGTTCCAGCACTGGGGAAAATAAAGCTTCATTGCTTTTCACTGAGAAAACCAGTAGGGGCTGGGGTGCCTGAAGAAACTGCCGGTCTCTTAGCACAGTCTGCTTGTTTAAAGACCCCCATGGTCCTAGAACGTCCAAAAACCCACATATTCTGAGGACCACAACCAGGGCAACAACTAGAGAGGCACCAGTCCCATACAAGAAGTAGAAGTGCCTGGAAAAGGAGCGAGTGCTGGAGCAAGCGGCATTGTTCCCTCTCAGACCACGCCCCCAAACACAGTGCCAGATGTGGTGAAACAGGTTGCCCTGTACTGAGGAATACCTAAGGTTCCACCCCTTACAACATAACAGGTGCGACGGCTCTACCTAAGACACAGAGGCAAACAGGAGGTGGTTATGTTGAGGAGACAGAGAAGTATAGCACAAAAGAGAATACAGATCAAGGTTCCAGTGGGAGAACTATGAGATGGGGAGTTGCCCAGCCTAACAGACGTAGAGTTCAAAACACTGGTGATAAAGATGCTCACAGACTTGAGAGATATGCTCGAGTATGGCAAACACAGAAGGGAAGAAGTGAAGGCTAGACTAAGTGAAAGGAAGGAAAATCCACACAAAACCAATGGTGAAGGGAAGGAAACCGGGGTTCAAATCAATGATTTGAAACATAAGGAAAAAATAAACAGTTAACTAGTACAGAATGAGGAAACAAGAATTGAAAAAAATGAGGAGAGGCTTAGGAACCTCTGGGACAACTTTAAACGTGCCAACATCCAGATCATAGGGGTGCCAGAAGGAGAAGAGGAAGAGCAAGAAATTGAAAGCTTATGTGAAAAAATAATGAAGGAAAACTTCCCAAATTTGGCTAAGGAACTAAGACATACAAGTCCAGAAAGCACAGAGTCCCATACGAGCTAGTCCCAAAGAGGACCACACCAAGACACATCATAATTAAAATGCCAAAGGTTCAAGATAAGGAGATAATCTGAAAAGCAGCAAGAGAAAAGAGTTACCTACGAAGGGGTGCCTATAAGACTATCAACTGATTTCTCAACAGAAACTCTGCAGGCAAGAAGAGACTGGCAAGAAGTATTCAAAGTAATGAAAAGCAAGGACCTACAACCAAGGTTACTCTATCCAGCAAAGCTATCATTTAGAATGGAAGGGTAGATAAAGTGCTTCCCAGACAAGGGAAAGCTAAAAGAGTTCATCATCACCAAGCCCTTATTATATAAAATGTTAAAGGGACTTATTTAAGAAAAAGAAGATCAAAACTAGGAACATTAAAATGACAACAAACACAACTATCAACAACAGAATCTAAGAAATAAAAACAAAAACAATCTAAGTAAATAAGAATAGAACCAAAATCATGATCCAAATGGGGATCATTTGGAGGGTTATCAGCTGGGAGGCAGAAGGTGGAAGGGGGAGAAAGGGGGAAATGGTGCAGGGATTAAGGAGCATAACTGGCAGGTATAATTAGACAAGAGGAAGTTAAGAATAATATAAGAAATAATATAGATAAAGCCAAAGAACTTATATGCACGACCCATGGACATGAACTAAGGGGGAGTAGGACTGCTGTAGGGAAGGGAGTACTGGGCGGAGAGGAGCAAAGGGAAAAGAAACTGGAACTGGAACAGCATAATCAGTAAAATATACTTAAAAAAATAAATAAATAAAAATAAAATAAAATCAAAGAACTGAAAAGTATGCCGACTGGGGCTGGTTGGAAGAAGGGTAGCCCTTAGGAAATTATGTCAGAAATCAGAATTGAACTCCATTTTTCTTCCTGAAGCCCAGGTCTCAAATTTAACCCCAACTTAAATCAAATATAAAAACTTTTAGGTGAGGTTTTAAAAATTGTGCCAATTACTAGCCTTACTTAACAGGATAATTTTATGAGATTCTCTGTTCTAAAAAGCTTGTTAAATCAGGAGCATTTCAGATCTTCCTCCCAGCATATGTCATCAGTTTGGGCTCAAATAAACTTATAAAGATTCCAAATAAATAAATTAAAAATAGAAATAAAAAGCTTGTTAAGTCAGTAGCATTTAGCTAAAGACAGTGAGCAAAAAGTATGCAAAAATTACCTCAGTGTATCTTGAATCACATCACTTGAAGGATGGTTAAACCTCAGAAATGTCTGAACCTGTGTTGACTGGCAAGGAACCAATTTCTCTGCCACAGTAAGCTTGGAAAAATGATCCAGATTTTTAGTAACTCCATGGGAGAGTCCCAGCACCTACAAATGTTTTCAGACTCTTGATCAAATCAGCAGGGCAGAAGCCTCCAGAACCAGGGATAGGGAAATAAGTGGAAAACAGAAAAGCCTGCTAATATCTGCTAACATCAGCAACAGGTTCCAACCACAACCAAATACACGTCCAGTGACCAAGAAAAGAGAATGAGGAACCAGGTTTCCTAAGTTGTAACCATTCCTTCATAGTACCACTTCATGCCTCAGAAGTTGCAAATAGCCTACATGCAAAGGCTGCAATCACTTGAGAATGCCCCTGGGCTGCTGGGAACTGACAACACAACAGCACAAACTCATTTTGTTGGCAGGGGGAAAAGGTCCAATCTTAGAAATGCAACCACAGCCACAGATGTCCCGAAGTGCTCAGACAACGTGTTGTATGGCAGTCTCCTCACCACCACTTCCCAATCTCTAGGAAGAATCTTAGAAAACGGTTATTAAAAAAATTATCCAGAATTCTCTAAGTATTGATGCACTTAAATGTCCACACCTCCCTTTATTAAGCTAAAAGGATTATCTCTACCAGGTAAATCCACCTTCTATGCAAGAGGATATAAATTTTACTGCTAATGAGTCAAATGTTAAATATCATGACTTCTAAGAATTCCAATATTCCTAATGACTTACAAAGCCATATATTTTTTCTGTTCTTGATTCAAGTATCTACAACATATAAATATTAAAAACATCTAAATGCAAATGTGAAGGTATCATGAATAAGAACTAAAACCCCAACTCACCCACAGCAGCTGCAGTATACCCACTTGGGGCTGAAACACAAGATCATTCCTTACCAACACCTTTCCTTGATAATTCTCCAGCTCTCAGAGGTGAGCACAAAAACAGACTCCTTGTGTCTGACTCACCTGAATTCTCTGCCTTCGCTGTACCGTCTACTTGAGGAGGCCCGCGGGACAGCTGTCTCCAGGAGCAGCTTCTGTGTCAGCCTGCCGGGGGGAGCAGGGTCTCTGCCATCATCTTCGTCTATATCTTGATCACATTTCCATTCCTCATCTTCATTCAAAGTGGGCAGATATCCAGGTATGCCCTTCCCTGTCCCTGACCCAGAGCTCTGGTCACTACAGAGCTTTGGGCTCTCTGAGCCTGTCCTCGTGTATTCCAAATAAATATCAGACTTGAGGAATGAGGGGTAGGTGTTCTCCTCCATGGTGGATTGGATTTCCGTCTGGGCCTGGTCAAACATGGCAGGATCTATCAGCTGCTTCATAATGCAGTCCTTTATGAAACTCTTGGTGGCTGGCTTGGTTTGCCTGGACACAATGCCATTATTATCAAGGATGTACTTTCGGTAAATAGCTTTGGCCAGCTTCAGCCTCTTCTCCTCATTCGAGTCACAGGGCTCCAGTTTCCTGAAGCCACTGCAGGCAAACCAGAAGTCCAGCAGGTCAGCACAGTCCTCCTGCTTCAGGAAAGTCCTAAACAGGTTTATCCCATCTTGATCATCTAGTAAGGAGTGCAATGACTCAGCCCACTTCAAGTATGGTGGGGTGGGTGAAGCACTGCCCTCAGGCTCGTACCCCAGGTCCAGATCTGAGCGCCTCGGAGTGGCTGTTGAAGTTTCACCTTTAATCCCGACACCTTTCCCAAAGCAGAAGCTGTGGCTGATGGGCCTGGGGTCTGTGGACACCAGTTCACCCTCCTCACCAGGCACTGGGGGTCTGGGGGCATCTTCAGTGAAACTTGCTCCGAGGTCCAAGGAGAAACCCTGCTCTTGAATATTCATTTTGAGAATCTGCGTCAATGAACAATGAGCGCTGCACCCTAATACATCAGTACTTATAGCTCCAAAGTGAATCAATCTGTCCTGTTGAAACCATTAAGAGGACAAGGATTAGGAAAGGTGGGTCCATGGAAACATGACCACAGAGGTTTTCTCAAGACAAGACTCGCAATGATGCCCTCCCACTCTAACTTAAAAGCCAGAAATGCAGTTTTCATTTGCAATCTTTCACCACAAGGTTTGTGCTGTAATAAAACAATTTCTGGAAACTTTTACCACTACAGGAATGCCTCTGGCACTAAGAAATTACTTCCCAGAACATGGAGAGCACCACACCCCTCAAGTGCTATTCTCTGAAAACATCACAGAGACTAGCAGCCTGGGGACCTCCCGTCTCAGCTGCAGACCCAAGTGACAAGTCCTTCTCTGCAAGCTCCAGGAAGGCAGGAAGACTAGAGAAAAGAAAGGCGCTTCTAGTCAACCTAGTTGTACAAACTTGGGTGAAAGCCATGAGATAGGGATGACCATCCTACCTGCTCCCCAGGACTACTATGAGACTCAGATATGGAAAGGATGGCACATCACACACCGTTGGTTGTATCTGCTCCCCACATTCTCTAGGCCCACAGCCACTGTGCTTTCTATCTACCCTACCACTTCATACTTAGTATGCCTCACAACATGTGTAAACACACAGTGAGTTGTTCCTCTAACTCTAAACACATGCCTAAAAGATTAGTTAATTGTGGGTCACCTTCAGCATCTTCAAATGAGTGATCAAAGAACACTATTCACATACACATGCACAGAAGCCTTCTCATGTCACTGATGTGGATAGTCTTAAAAATGCTCCCATTAGAAAACTGCACTTGACCTTTAAAACCTTGCTTTTGTAAGGAAAGCATCGTACCAATGGCAAATGGCCACTGGGTACACTGAGGAACAGAGAAGGTATGGAAAAAAAAAATCTAATACAATTATAACTTTTAGCTAAAGTAGCATACAGCTCACATTTAACTGTAAGCGGAAAACCAAACCACCTACTCTCTTAGAGGTCAAGGAACCATGGGTTTTTTGTTGCTGCTACTACAAGACTGCCTTAGGTTTGAGGGAAGATTGTCCTGGATCAGCACTCTGCCAAGTCTTCAGTCCTCTCTGCCACATCCTACAGGAGCTCTTAAGAGTCCACAAGCTCGGGCTATGCCACCCAACCTGGCCAAAAGGGGATTGCAATACAGCCTGCCATGATGTAGGTGGTCTGCCTAGAAGTGGGCTGGAGATAAGCATGTCAGGTCCAAAATGCCTGGAGCACTGAACAAGCCAGAAGAAGCAAAATAAAACCCTAAAATCTGGTACCAACACAAAGGGTAGCCCTCCCTGGCCATCATCCCATACTCTGGGTCCTGGCTTACATGTAATCCATCCCCAATACCTGTATTCTCACATTGCACACACTTCACCTGCCAAGCGGCTGCAGACAGCTAGAAGTGAAAAGCATCTATAGATGAAAGCTGGGTCACAATTATGTGCACCAAATGACATTTCTGCAGCTCATGGCTTTTTATGAAAACTACTGGGTAGGCTATAATTTCAGCCTCAGCAGGAACAGCTTCTTTCTTAAGGTCAAGACCCATGGGCTACAGCACCCGCTGCTCATGGACCACTTCGACTGCAAAATTGCTGTCTTTGAGCACTACCAACATAGAATGAGTACCTGTGGTGTCTCAGCTCCACACCAGCTCACAGATGTCAAATGTCCTCTTGTTCAAGAGGAAAGAGGGCCCGCAGCTGGCCCCCTGAGCCTTACCCTTACCCTGAACTACTCTGTAGTTCATTGACCTTAACACACTGCATATGGGTGGCGAGAATTCTCGTCATTTCTAAAAGGCATTTAAATTCCCCGGTATGCAACGTGTTAAGAAAAAAGCAAGTCACCTGTGCCCTGACAGCTCAGTTGGTTAGAGTGTTGTCCCGATACACCAAGGTTGTGGGTTTGATCCCAGGTCAGGGAACATACAAGAATCAACCATAGAGTGCATAAACAAGTTAAACAACAAATCCACATTTCTCTCTTTCTCTCTCTACCCCTTCCTCTCTGCATATAACATCAATTTAAAAAAATAAAAAATAAAAAGCCCTGGCTGGTGTGGCTCAGTGGGTTGAGTGCCAGCCTGCAAACCAAAAGGTGGTTTGATTCCCACTCAGGGAACATGCCTGAGTTGAGGGCCAGGTCCCCAGTTGGAGGCGTGCAGGTGGCAACTGATCGATGTTTCTAGCGCACATCGATGTTTTTCTCCCTTTCTTTCTCCCTCCCTTCCCCTCTCTCTAAAAAAATAAATAAAATCCTTAAAAAACAAAGGAAGAAATAAAGAAAGAAAAAAAACCAAGTCACTGTTTTTGAATGGAAAACGAATTACGATCACTGTCAACTTTCTCTTAGGGTGCTTATGACTTCTATGTAAATTATTTGTAGCAGCCTGTACACATTTTCTGCAGGAACCATAGCACCTTTCACAAGGTCTGGAAACTAATGGACACCAATAAATATTAGATTCATTGGCATAAAGGAAAATGACACGCCACAGATGTCAAATGTTACCTCTTTACAGATGCTGAACTCGAAAAGAGCAGTAAGTTCAAGATCTAGCCCTTTATAACCAAACTGGGGTTGTCTTAAACACTAGCATTTTAATTCACCTGTACACAAGTTCCCCTGATCATTTAAAACTATTTTCCATTGCTCAAAAGAAACATTTCTTATAATTCACATCTATTTTTGGTTGTCAACTGACAGAGGCCTTTGGTGTCTCTGGACATACATGAACATCGCCCCAAATTACTGACGTTATCGAAATGTCCTCCAATTCCCTCAACCTTCAGGTTTCCACAGAGAAGCACACCAAGCATTTAGTGTATACATATGTACATGCCACACATAAAACAATTATACTAATTCAGATTAGAACCAAATGCCTACAAGCACTGAATCTGGCGAATAGTGTGAAACCACCATCAATAAAGAGATTCCATAAAAGGAATCTACAACTCTGATACCACATTTAAAATCTCCTTTAGTCAGTGCCAAAACATACCCCCTGGGTACCATAGCAGCCAGCTTGATACTATAGATGGGTATATATTTATTTATTTAGCTCAAATATAACTTTGACCCTCTGGTTTATGTGGAATGTGGAAGTAATACAGCATGATTCTGACATTTTCCCAACTGTCAACTGAACTGTTAAAAAGTTAAGGGCTACTATTTTACATGTAATCCATCCCCCCACCACCTAAATTCTAAATAACCAGTGTAACCAAAAAAAGTCCACTTAGCTTTTCTAAAACTAAAAATCCAAGAAACCTCAACACCTGCTGAAAAACAAACAGAAACACTGTACTTTTAATGCTTTCCCATCCTTGTTTCTGAATAGAAGTTCTTAAAAATGAACTCGATACTGTTATCTTGGGAAGTCAGGTTTAGACTGTGTGTTCTCTAAAACAGGGCCTGTGAATCCAAGTATGCCTGAGACTCTTCCTGAGAAGCAGAGAACATAAATGCAAGCAAAAAGGAGGGGCCGAAATGCACAATAAGAACGCTTTAGAAATTTGAGAGATGAGCTGAGAAAGTCTCAAGAGAATTTATTTTTCTCTACTGTCCTCAGTGCTGAACTAAGTTTCACTGCCCTGGCTGTACAGCTCTGGTTTCAAGGGGGGACTGAATTACAAAATGTGGTGTGAAGGTAGAATCTATGACCCACCCCCAAGAGACAGTCTGGGGGACAAAGCATCAACCTGAAAGAGTACAGCCACTCAGGTAAGCCAAACAACAGCCTAGACCCAGCCTAAGGCACCTCTACCTCAGAGGGAGTGACCTCCTTGGGTTTCAAACTCACTCATTCCTACTTTTTGCTGGGGGTAGGGGAAAAGGACACTCCACTGTCCAGCCTCTCTCCAGAACCCCTGCACACACTGTTTCACCCCAGCAGCTACTCCACACCACCCGCACCCTGAAACCAAAGCCCACAGATCACAGCACTCACCCAGCATCATCCAAACACATCAGTTGCAGACCCCAGCCTCCTCCAGAAGGAAACCCCACCTCTTCTCAGAATCCTGGGTCTTCCTTACACCCTTCCACATACCTAGAGCAAGAGCCTGCCCTTTCTGAACCAAACTCAGCACTCTTCTCCCCAATGTGAACGGCCCTTACCTTCCCTATCCCCAGCTAACAACCCCTTCTGACACACCTTTCTCCTATATCACCGCAGTCTGCACACCCTCCATGCACTGCCTGAACACTCCAGTATGCCTCCCCTCACACACTCCCAACACAGCTTACCCTCACACGTCCTCCAAGCCCGTACAGCCTGCCCACACAGCCTCCCCTAACCCATTCCCGGACCTCACACCCTACCCTCACGCGCCCTCCGAGCCCGCATAGCCTCGCCTCACACGCTCCTGGCCCACACTCGACAAGCCCCTCTTCCGGGTCCCACGCCGGGCCCGGCCTACGCGGCCTACAAAAGGCGGCTGCACTTGCCCGCGCCCCTCAGGAATGCGCTACCGACCCGCACTACTCACCCGCGCGCGGCGGAGCCCAGGGCCCGGCTCCGGGAGTCGCGCGGCGCGGCGCGGCCCATGCGCTCAGCAGCGGCGCGACTGGCGGGACAGGGCGGGGGCGCGGCCCGGGGTGGCCCCCATCGCGGAGGCGGCGGCGCGGCGGCG
Source organism: Furipterus horrens (assembly GCF_987537825.1). Lineage (NCBI taxonomy): Eukaryota > Metazoa > Chordata > Mammalia > Chiroptera > Furipteridae > Furipterus > Furipterus horrens. Next base: position 119,693,414 of record NW_028327175.1, on the reverse strand, counting down.
CGGCTGCCCGGAGACGGGCGCAGGCAGGCCGCGGGGGCGCCGCTGAGGCCGGACGCCCGCTCTCACTGGCTTGCTCCGCTGGGACACAGGTCCGGCCGGACTGCGGCTGGTCCGCGGCCGGTCCTGCGGCAGCGGCCCCGACCGCTTACCGGAGCGGGGAGCCCAAGCCCAGAGTGCCGAAGCCCAGGCCCGAGCGCCCCCGCCGGCGCCACCCGGAAGTGCGGGGGCGGGGCCGGGGCGTGGGGCGGGACCCAAAGCGAGGGAAGGGCCGAGAGCTTGGGGCGGGGTCGGGAGCATGGGGTGGAACTGAGGGAATTGGGCGGGGCTGACACAGGGTGGGACGAGAACGTTGGCGCAAGGCCAAGAACGTGAGGGTGGGACCGAGAATGAGAACTGGGCCTAGTGCGTGAGACGGAGCCAAAGCGCAGGGACTAGGCTAGGAGAGTGGAGGAAGGTACTAGAATATGGGGGTGGAGCTTCGAACGTGGAGGCGAGGCCAGGGCACGTGCTCAAGGCCAAGAACGTGGGGGTGGGGTCGAGAGCGTGGGGCAGGGCCTAGAGAGTGGAATCCAGGCCGAGAGCGCGAGCCGGAGCGTGGGAAAGGCTAAGAGCATGGAGGTGGGGCCTCAAGCGTGGAGGCGGGGCCAGGGCTTAAGGGTTGTCCCTGAGTTTTGAGGCGGAGCCAAAAGCATTCAGGTGGGCCGGGGACGCGAGGCGGGGCCGGAATGAGTGGGCGCGGTTAAATATGCTCAAGTGGGCAGGGCGTGGGTGAGGCAACGCAGCTGGGGAAGGGGACCTGAGAGGGCCACAGGACAATGCGAGGGTGCCCTTGGGCTGTGGAATCCAGGAGAGGCGCCCTCCGCGAGGGTTTAAAGACTGTAGTCTCCAGGAAGGCTTGGACCGGTGCTCCAAGCGGACGACCGGCCTACGATGTGGACACCGCGAGGCGCCTGCCAAGTTGCAGCCGTTTTCTGCTGCCCACATGGTTGTCCACCAACCTTGGGTTACTGAGGTCGGCACCCATAGGCTCTCAGGTCGCGCAGCTCGTGCCCGGGTAGGTGGGGAGAGCAGAGCCAGGCTGACCGGGAGCTAAACCCTTAATGATGTCCAGCTTGTATCTCCTCCTTCTTCATGCCCACTGCCCCCCCAGCTGGCCAGGAAGCTGAGGAGGTGGTCTGGGGCTCTGCCCTCCCTTAGTCCTCAGGCAGTCTGAACTCAGGGCCAGGGCCAGGGTAAGCAGTAGGCATCCAATAAATGATTGCTGTCACTTGGCCAGGAGCCCTAACCTCCAGAAAACTGTGGGCTGAGACTGGCTGAGGCTCCACCTCGGCTAGGCCCACCTGACTCAGTTTCTTCCACCCACCAGACAAGTGCACCCCTTCCTACCACTGCCTGCGGGTCTCACTTGCCCAGGCCAGCCTGAGAACAAGGGCTTCTGAGTGTCCTGATTCCTGCACCCACCATCCCTTTCCCCATTGCTGTCAGCCCTTGCCTGACTTGCAAGCCCAGCTGGCCAATTCTGTGTTGCACACCCACCACCAGCCTCTCCATGAGGGAAGGATGTCGGCACCAGGAATTGATTACTGCCCATAGGAATTGCTTCTGCCACCATCTATCACCACCCAAGACCCTGCCCTCTGCACAGCCATGCTGGGCCTAACACCTGGAGAAATATTCCTGGTAGCCTCCAGGGGACAACTGTATTGCCACTGTACAATGAAGCTGCCACTTAGGACACATAGGGACCTGCTCACCTCCTCTTGCTGCAGGGCCCCCCAACATTTCATCCATCCACACCTCCCCAACAGCCCTCACTTAGACTTCTCTCTGCTGCACACAGCCTTGCAAGGCTCTTCACTAGTGTCTCCTCCCCTGGGCGCATCTGGTCGCTTGCCCATTTCATGCTTCTACTACACTGACCCCCAGGTCACCTCTAGTGTCATCACATCTTCTTCTGGACACTGCTCACACTTGTTGCCCACCCTCATCTTATATATCTCCCAGGCAGAGGCAGAAGTCCCCACTCAGGGCTGCCTGAGCCACCAGCAAGCCTCCCACCCAGCTGCCCACCAATGGCACCTGCCTCTCCTCTCCCAGGACTCAGCATAGCATCTGCTGCCTAGGATTTTGTAGGAAAGGGGAGCAGTGAGGGATGGGGGTCACCAGAACATCCCCAGCCTCCTGAGGACACAGGCTACCTCCTAGAGCCATCATTATGTCTAAGAGCAGGGTGAACAGGGGGCAAGGCTGTGGATGAGGACAGCACATTACAGGAGCTGCATGTCTAAACCCACACTGGCCACACTAGGGTCCTGGTGGCAGGTGTCTCTCACTCGCTAGAATGACCTCAGGCCCCACAGTGCTGGACACAGAAGATGCCCTTGTAGCCCCTCATCTCTCCTCTTCAGCCTCAGAGGCTTAGAGACAGACTGAGTGGCCTTCATGGCGCAGCAGAGTCTCTTTGGTGTGCAGGAGTCCAGGGTGGGTCAGACAGACAGCAGTACTTCCCAGGTACTGGCCCTCAGGCTGCCACCCCACTCCCAGACATGGGCCCCCAATTCTTGCCTTGGTTCTGCAGAGCTGCTGCTGTGGCCAGGCCAGGCTCCTGGGGTTGTGTCCACATTTATCCTCTTCCTGGTCCATGGTGGCAGATGTCCCCAGGCCCTAGGAGCAGAACAGGGCCCTTGGGCCTCCAGCTCCTTAGGGCCCCCGTCCTGCAGGGACAGGAAGATAGTCAGAAAGCCTGGAGAAAATGCAACAGTGCTCTATAGTGGGTTATGGCTGTGGGCATGGAAGGGAAATTGTTCAAGCAGGGTGGAGGTAGAGGAGACAGAGGAGTAAGCTAGAGAAAACCCTGAAGAGATGGAGGGCAGCACTGGGGGCCTGCAACGAAGCAGGGGTGACCTGACAGAGGGATGGCATCAGCCACCCAGAGCTGAAACCAGATATAATACACCTGCCGGAACCTCACTTCTGAACAGGTGAACTTTTACAGAGGTCCTTTAAAATGAAACCCCCTTCCTTGGGAGCAGGAGTTTGCCACTAGAGGCTTTGATTTGATTAACCATTGATGACATTTGTTCAAACTCTCCAGTAACTAAACAAAAAACATAGCAGAAATGAAATTCTTTTCTTCATTTTAGACATAAAAGGAATATTTTAAAATAAAGTGGCCTTTGAGGCCTTACACGTGTTCATGCACTTGGCTGAGGAAGACAACTTATAAAAAGGATTCAAAGGCATCATCCCAAATGTACCAATGAGGTATGTTGATGCATGGGAGGCATGGCCCAATGCAGGATGGTGAAAACCAGCAGCAGAGGACTAGCTGCAGAGATGGAATACTGTGCAGATCCCCACCATCCTCCTCAGAGGAGAGGATAGGAGGAAGTATACTGATTTGGACTTCTGTAGGGAGATGGGAGCCTCAGACTGAGCCCCTTCCAGGCTGTCCATTCACTGAACCCTCTGCCCAGACAACAGGTGTGGGAGGTGGGAGTAGGTGGGTAGGTAGGGGGAGGAAGTCCTTGTCTCATCCAGTTCTAAGGAGAAAAAAATGGATTTCCCTTTGGAGGCACAGCTCCAGAAACACTGCCTAGCCTCCTTACCAACCATAAGCTTAGCCCTGGGCTGCATCTCTCCTCCCTAAGCATCCTTTTTCCATCAGTTCTGAGCTGGGTGGGTGGGGGAACCAGGTGTTGTTTGAGCCCTCATCCCAAGCCCAACAAAGGATGTGGAGCCATTTCACCAAGGTCACAAGATATAACACCAAAGAGAAAAGCTAGAAGGCTGCACATGCATGGTGCTCATATTTTGAATATAGAACATATGCATATTAAGGCAAGAGGACTAACGAACTATTCCAGGGCATTAATACCAGGTTATAACTGGAAAGCAGAATTAGGCATGGGTTCCATTCTCTCCTTTATGCGTTCAGGAAGAAGTTCTACATGATATCACTGTTATGATTACATGGAGACCACAAAGTTCTGCAGCAAGTGACACCTTTCAATGATCAGAACAAGACGGACAGGGGTGAAGATCCTGGGGGATAGGACAGAGCAAATCCATTGGGCAGTGACAGAAAGGGTGGCAGGCCATCCTATGACTGCTGCAGTCACCTCAAGTTGGGCCCCAGGAACAATGAGATGGTGCCATGTCGAGCTTCCTGGGCCAACCTCTGTGCACTCAAGGCTGAGGTCCTCCTGGGCCCCAACCCCGTATCGAGTAATCCTCCCTACCTCATTTCTCCTGTTTTTCTCCTCTCACCCTCATATCTGTGGGGCAGATGTGTTGTCCAGGCTGACATTTTGCATCCCTCTTGCTGTTTGGACTTCTCTCGCCTGCCTTTCAGCTGAAACTGCTGGAGGCAGATGCCCCAGGAGTGATCCTGACCCCAATGCCAGGGAATTATGGAGACAGGAATAGGGCTTTGCCTCAAACAAGTTGGCTCCAATGTCAGCTCAGTGTCCACTGCTGCATACACAATACCTGGCATGACTGTCCCCTTCTAACCCTGCTGCTATATGTTGTCCTGTCCTGATGGTTTTGCTCACCCTATGTCCTCTGCATGGACAACTCACCAGCAGATATGACACAGCCCCGCCACATCACTGATGGCCCCCATGAGTCAAAGTCAGGTCCCAAGGCCAGCAGAAAAGCAGTAGCATGGCAGCAGGTATGTGAGCCCCTCCACTTATCTCCCAACTCAGGTCTCATCCTCAGTGTCCTGAGAAGGGTCCTGTCACTTCAGGCTGAGAGGCACAGCAGGGACACCTTCCTGTACTGCCTTTCTGGAGGACTCTGACCCCAAAGGTATGTCCAGGGGTCCAGGAGATTGTCAAGTAGGCTCAGGGCTAAAGGACGAGTGTTGAGGGCTCAAAGTCCCTGCCTGCCACAGGGACCTGGGAAGGAGGAGGGGAGAGCAGCCTGCCCACCATCAATCTAGTGGCTCCCCAACTTGGGAGCCTCAGAGACATCGATGGTGTGGCCAGGGTTGGCCCAGCTCCTGCCTCCTTGGAGACTTGGTGATCTGCCTATGTCTTGGGACAACTAATGGCTCTGGGCAACATGGGTACCTCTTTGAGCCAGAGTATCCTCCTCAATAAAGTGAGGGTCCTTACTCAGCCCCACTGTCCACAGAGGAACCTATATGACTCTCTGTGAATGGGCCTGGGCCATTGATTGAAGCCCACAGCTGGCTGTGGCCCAAATCTTGTGTCTCAGACATGTCACAACCAGCGGGGAGGGCTACTGGCCTCCCCCAACCCTAGCACTAATTTCCTAGAAAAGGTGGAGTCCTAGTGAAGGGGCCTTACACCTGAGGGGCTTCAGCCAGAGTTCTAGAAGCAGCAGATGAAGTCTTACCTTCCCAGATGGCCTCAGGCCACTTCCCCTTCTGGTGTTAGGCATGCCTTCCCTCCTGCCACACTTAGCCTTACACCAGGTGAAAGTTCCCCTTTGTCTTCACTGTTCCTTCACCTGGAGTGCCCTTCCCCATCCTGGCCACTCCACCCCCAACGGCCTCTCCCAGTGCTAGGAGCACTCGCGGCCCTCTGCGGGTTATCTTTTCTCCTCTACCTGATGATGTATCTCATTCAGTCCTCCCCTCCCCCAAACCTACAGAGTCCCAGGGACCAGGGGCAACCTCTTGAGCTGGTAGCTAGATGACTTTGTGATGGGAGACAGGCCAGCTGCTCTCATCCACAGCACATGCCCTCCAGGTCAACCTCTGCATGCCCCTGGCCCCTCTGCTGCCCACCCTGCTCTTTGCGGTCCTGTGATGTCTCTTTCCACTGCTTAGGAGCCCTGCATGGTCACGGCCAAGTTATAAGTATGTGATTATGTATGCTGGGGTTCCCCCCGGCCCCTTTGTTGCTGCAGAATCTGTCCTGGCAAACAAAAGTGCACTGGATTAGCCACAGTGGATTAAAAGATTTGCTTCTCGGGGTTTACCTAATAACCTAACAATCATGCCGACAGAGGCTTTGAACCTCTCCAGGCCATCTGGAAACTCTTGGCCTCTGAGGGCAGTGGGATGGCAGTTGGGGTCATTAGAGGCAGTCACCACCCACCCTCACACTCAGCTCTGTCTATAGCTGGGCCCGTGCTCTTGGCTCCTGCCAGACCCATCTGGGCTGAACTTGGGGACTGGACCCGACCCTAAGAGATGGTGGAGGCTCAGGTGGGGAAGTAGGCCCAGTCAGGACCGCCTCCTAGAGAGCTGGCTGCATGAGGCCAGGTGTGGGTGGTACAGACCAGGCCTTTCCTGCACCCAGCCTGGCCCCCTCTGGGCGTGTCCACATATCCACACAGCACCAAGGACACAGCAACATGGATGGTGCCCGTGGCAGGCAGGTGACACTCCAGGCTTCACCATGCTGTGGCACACAGCCCCACTGCAGTTGCCCCGCGGTACATGTTTCTACACACACACACACACACACACACACATGCACACACAAGCTTGTATTCCTCTTTGATCTCCAAAGGACACTTCATTTACAAGCTCTTAATCGCTGCTGTCTTTTGGGGGCCTGTTCTCTGAAGTCCCGAGTAATGGGATTTGGCGCCTCTGATCCATCTTGGGCTAGCCGCGCCCCATTACAGATAAACATTTTTTCCCTTTCTTCCGCGTCCTTTTTGCTTTTTTCTTCTCGAAAAAAAAATGTCCCTTAAACCTCACTGACTTGATGTGGCTTGTCACCTATCCCTGGGAGTGGAGTCTGGGAGAGGGGCAGGTGGCCCTTATGCCAAGGGCCTCCTGGCCAGTTGGGGGTCTTTGATGCTGCCTCCATGTGAAATCTAATGTGAAAGACATTGAGAGTGATTTTCGTGACCATGGTGCGGTGGATTCATTCTGCCTCATGCTGTTTCCTTTGTCTCTCTTTTGATGACCCTTCCTTGGGACATTTGGGGAGAGGGGTTCAGCGTGAGGGTACGGGTACGCGTGTACATGCATGTAGGGTACAGAGGGCAGGGCCTCAGCCATAAGAACAAAGGGCAGCAGGGAGCACGTCCACCTGTCTGCCTGTCCATCCATCTGTCCATCTGTCCGCCTGCCCGCCCACCCGGCTTACCTCACCTGCCTGGCTGTGTGTGCCTGCTGGCGCCCCACCATCCCGCAGTCCGCCATGATGGGCTTGGCCATCCGTCTGAGCACTTTCAGCCACTCCAGGAAGCGAGTCTCTGCTCTTGGACACTGTGTGGCTGGGAGGAAGAAGCGTGACTCTAGGCTGCAGCTCAGGCTCCCACCACCGATTGGCTGAGGCAAGGACCAGATGACGGGCTCCGGAACCCTATGGTAGCCATGGCAACCAGCCCCTTTAGATACCGCCACCCCCAAGCCACTCCTGACAGCTGAGGAGGGAGCAGGCAGTGCTGCTGATGGGTCCACACCAGCGTCCCTTAGAGGGTTGGGTAAGGCATGGCTGGATGGTGACTATTCCTGTACCAGCTGTTAAGTGTTTTCATGTACATGGATGTTTCATCAATGCCCAGTGTGAAGGGTCGCTGTCCCTCTCTCAGGACATGTCCCAGGCTGCTCCATACCCTGCCTGACCCCCTAAAGGAAGCGGAAACAGTATCCTTGCAGCCCCCGCTTAGAGGAGGACTTCAGGTCAGGCTTGCCCCAGGGGCTGAAGGCCAGGCCATCTTGTGAGAAAAAAATGGGTGAGAGCAACAGGAGGAAGAGCAGAGGGAAATGCCCTTTTGGTCCACATCAGAACCCAAAGAGCCTGCCAGCTCCCTGCCTGCCAACCTTTCCTCTGCACTCTCATTAGTCTGTTGAACACACAAACACACACATTCTCCTCTCAGCCTTCAAAGGCCCCAGCATGGCTTTGCTGCCCACAGACCTTGTGTCTCCACCTGCAGGACTCTGGGACTTCGGCCACACTAAGCAGATACTCTACAACCCTACAGAAATTGACCACATACCCATGACCTTGCACCTGCTCTTCCCTTGATGTGCACCCCCAGGCCACCTGATGAGGCCTTTCCAGATGTCTCAAGGCCAGGACTTCTCAGCAAGGACACAGCATCATTCCTGGGTGTTGCAGAACATCATCTCTGTGACAGCCCCTGGCCTGTCCAAATGGTCCTGGGATTGAGCACCACACGGTCAAGGCCCCCTTGAAGGCCACCTGAGAACCCAGCTTTCTGGCCCAGGCCCAGCCCACACCTGCTGAACACAGTTGCATAAGGAACAGCTGCAGGACTACAAGGTGCAGATGTGAGCCTTGAGCCCCTGGAAGGGGCCAGGACTGAGGCATGTCTCTGGCGGCTCAGAGGTTGCTGAGGAGGCTACTGACAAGGCCAGAGGACCCAGGAGCTAGGGGAGGTCTGGAACATGGATTAAAAGGGTCACATATCCAAGGGAAGGGGCTCAGAGAAGGCTAGGCTGGACCCAGAGCCACAGGGCAGAGGCTGCTTGAGTAGCCCCCTGAACTTGCTCTCACACATCACACTGGCCCCACCCAAATTGCCCAGTCACAATATTGAGCCCCCAGCTTTGAGGGGATGCCCTGCAGGGCAGAACACCACCAGCAGACAGGTCTTATCCAGGGTCAAGGTCTGGGACAGCTGACGGCAGAAAAGGGTCCAGGGCCTGGAGCTCCCTTCTGTGGGTCAGGATGAGGTGGGGAGAGCTCAGTGCAGGACAGGGCAGCATAGGGCTGAGGCTGCTATGGGGGTTCATCTGGCCCAGGGCTCCAGCTTGGGAGCAGTTGGTGGGGCTGGGAGGAAGAGTGGTTTGAGGGAGTCTGGAGCCAGCATAACGTTCAAGGGGATGAAAAGTGGATGGTGAAGGTGGAGACAGTCCAAACACAGGCTCGGGATGGCAGATGGTGCATAGGGGTGGGCCTCACAGTAGCTCCTTTGATCTCCCAGCATCCTGACAGGACCCACAGCAGGGAAAAGGTGCCCAGGTCTGGCCTGCTCTCTCCACATCCACCAGCATACAGCCAGTGCACACCAGAGCAGGACTCAGGTGATACTCTCAGGATGAAGTTAGGAGCAGAGCTCTGGACTGAGACCCCAGACAGTGGACATAACATGGTTTTGATGGCTACTCTTGTCAGAGGGCTCTACTGCTCCACTTCCAAGGAATCTCTCTCCAGTCCATAGCCAGTGACAGTCCACAGCCCAGCCATGTCCCTAAACACTGAAGCTGATTGGTTGGGCTCTGCTGTCATGTAAACGCATGGTCTCAGCCACTCACTGGGAAACATGGGGACCAAGGGGGCTTGTCCAAAAGCTCCTAGAGGGCTGGGGAGGTTCTGACCCAGCTGGTGCAGGGATAGGGGTGTGGGCCAGCACAGGGCAGGTCTGACTTCTGCAGGTTTGACCTTGGTCAGTACAAATGACACCCCCCGCTCCCAATCCTGAGGGGCCACAGAGCCTCAATGGGGAACTGGAGGGTTTCAGGACAGACACATCAGCAGACACTGGTGAAGGGTAGTTGATGAGGGGGAAGAAATGAGAAAGGCAGCTCAGGCGGCCTGATCAGGGCATAGACGGGGGGATACATGGTGGGGAGGGACATGTGGCCAGGTGGGTTTCAATGGCTCAGCTCCTGGTTCCGTGTGACATGTGAGTGCAAATAATCCGTGCCTCCCCAACCCCCCTCAATCCCCTGAAAGGTGAGTGTGGCGGATGCAGCCTGCCAGGGGCATGTCCCTGACCTGGGTTATTTAATTTATGGTGGAAGATAAGCATGTCAATCATTGAGGGCTTCCTAAGCTTTGCTTGTGAGAATTTGAGGAAACAAACTGATGCTGCCTCCCTCCAAAAAAGAGCTCATGTTTCAGGGCCAAGGCCAAACTCAAGACTGTCACCTCAGTTGAGACTCAAGCTACCAAGTGAGTGACCTGCTGAAGCCATTCTGAGCTCCTCCCACAAGTTAGCAGCACCAGAAGCCAGCCTGGGCTGCTGTCCTTGTGGCAATGCCCTGGACCTAGGGGAGCAGGGCCAGCCAGTGCTGACGGGGAGTGAAGACCAAGTTCACCCCAACACTGAGCCAGCCCCAGGTCTGTTGGGGACCCCAGGAATCTGACACATGAACCCTGCAAGTCCTGATAAGAGCCCCCTCTACTTGTGGCCTTTGCTGGGGTAGAAATAAGATTAGTGAGGGGTGACTGAGATGAGAGCTAAGGTCAATGAACTGGGGACATCCGGGGTGCATACCAAAGGGGACCAAAGTGACTGGCTGAAGGTTGGAAAGGGATCACTTAAGATTCAGTTCAGGTCTGAACGTGGGAACTGTGATGTGGATGTGAAGATGGGATGGCTGGTCCATCCAGAATACCACCAATCTGCATGGAGCCTGGGGCTGTAGTTTGGACAACTGGGTTGGGTCATGCTGATTCACCAGGGCAGGGGCAGGGGTAGGCTAGGAATTGTCAGCTTTTGGTAAAACTTTTTAAGTATTAAAAACTGTTCACAAAGTAGGGACGTTACATGAGAAATCACTGGTGTATAGGAAGCATGAGGACACTCCAGAAGTGTGGCACTGAAACAGTGTACACAGCTATGAACAAATTTCGTGGACATGCCGCCTTCTCCGGGGGTTCTGACCCCAAGGCATGTCCTGACCTTCAAAGACCCCATGAGTTGTGGGATCTCCAAGGCCTTCCTGCAGCTGTGCCCTCTGATCAGCCATGCCTACTAGCCAGCCTACATGTGCCCTCTGGCCTCCACCACCAGGAACACAGCCTAGGTGTTGTTGCTTCCACATCACCCCTCAGGGAGCCTGGTACCTCTGAGCCAGTTGTCAGGACCAGGTCAGGAAACCCCTTCCTGTGCTCCCAGAGACCTGAATGGGTCTCAATGATGTATTTCCAGGGAAGAGGGCCAAGGCACCCTCAAATCTCAGAGCCAGAAAGGCCTTAGGATGACTGACCCAAAAATCAAGTGTGGGTCAGCTGAGTAGGGGACACCCAGGTTGTAGGTCCATGTGGCTGTGCTGACAGAGCTTCTGACTCATGGCTTTCCCTTCAAGACATTGACCCCCACACAGTGCCCTCTGAAGGCCCCAGCACGTCTGAGCTGGTTGGGGTGTGCACCACACCAAAGGACGAGCCAATACAGACACTTCCCGGTCACTCCCAGAGCTAGGCAGGGATGTGCAAAGCAGAGGGGCAAGCACCCCCCTGCCCTATCGTAGACCTCCTTCGACTTCTCAGGATTCTCTCCCAGAGGAAAGAAAAACACCAAAATAAGCCTCAGTCCCACAACTCAGCTGGGGATCACCACCCTTCTCAGCTATGTCCAGCGCCTCTGGAGAACGGAGGTGATGGGGTCAAGGACTGCTGGAGAGCTTCAGTCCCCCAAGCAAAGCAGCACACACATGGCCTGGCTCAGACTTTACTCATGCTGCCCCCAGTATGTGAACCTGCTTTGGCTGGGCCTCCGCTGCAGGGGCAGGGGGAATTCAGAGGCTGCAAGAAGGCTCCAGGCCAATGGGGATCCTGGAACCAGAGACCATTAGGGCCTCCACAAAGTCTACCCCACCCAAAGGCTTCAAAGCCTGCACACACAATAATGGTTCACTCACTGCTCACAAGTGTCTCTTGCCACCACCCCAGACTATGTCTATGGGTTTGCCAAAGAGCAGAAGGGTGGGGTGGCTGGGGGACAACAAGGAACACAGCCTGGCTATCAGGCACAGGTCAGTCACTATGCAGTCACTTCTCGCTGGCTCTCTTCTGCACCACTGCTGGCTCAGACAGTGCCTGCTGCTGAAGCTGCTCAATTAGCTCCTCCATGTAGACCTTGAACAGAGGGACAGGGTCCTACCGGGGCAAAACAGGGTCACAGTGAGGCACTCTTGAGAGAGCAGAAATCCAGTTGCCTTTGGTCAAACACCAAGAAGAACTGGGCATGAGAAGACTGGGCCCCTTAGGCTTGGCCACAGGGTCAAGTGAGGTTACTTGCCATCCCTCTGGTCTCAGATCAGAGGGTAGTGCATAGTCCATGAGACAGGGACTGTCTTCCCTTGGGGATGCAGGAATCAGGCGCCTGCCCCTGGTAACTCTGCCTTGGGGTCCTGTGGTCACAGATAAACCAAGCAGAGGGAACAGGGGCAGCCAGCTGCTGCGCCATGGGTGGGGGCGCTCAGTCCCAGGAGCTACCACAGGCTCCACACCCTCCTAGGGGGACAGACACAAAAAGGTCTAAACTGGGAAGACCCTGGGGGATGCTAAGTGGCCAAGTAAACCAATGATGCCAAGACTCCAGTTCTGGTCATTGAGAGTCCTTCTGTCCCTGAACCTATATAAAGTGGGTGAGAGGGTCAGGACTATGAGGGGAGGGAATGTGCCATGTGGAACCCACAGGACTATGGCTCCAGCTGTGCAGCTGTGCAGAGGTAGCTCTTTCCTAAGCCCACCTGGTATGGTAGCCCCTCACCCAGGCTACCCACAAGGCAGTACACTTCCCCACCCCATCCATTTGGCTGCTGTGCCCACCCAAGAAGGCCGAGCAGCTGGCATTCACACATGCTCACCTTCTCCTCCAGAAGCCTCTGCTTCTCCACAGCTTCATCCAGTGTCAGGCCAACCCACTCAGCCTCATCCTCCTGGATGACAAACTCCTGGGCAGGCAGATAAGGGGCATGTGGTGAGGCCAGGCAGCCAGCCACTGGGGCCCCCAAGGAGCAGGAAATCCAGGCCCAAGCCCTCACCTTGTATTTGTCATAGATAGCTGCCCTCCTCTCCGGGTCATCCGGGTGCAGCTGGGGGTCCTGTCGGGCAAGCCGCAACAGCATCCCTCGCTTCAGGTCCATCCCAAACTTGGAACACAGGTCCTCCTTTGGGGTCTGGTGGGAAGCTATGAATAGGGCCAGGTGCTGCTGGCAGGGTCCCACCCACCCAACCAGCTAGCCCCATCTGTGTCCCCCACAACAGCTTGCAGTCCCCAGGCCAGAACAGTAGAAGAGCGAGCCAAGGACAGCTGTCTGTATTCCCTTGGGCCCTGGAAGGCAACACAGCACCAACAGCGACAAACTCTTGCGGGCAGAAAGCCCCCAATGAGCTGCCCAGAAAGGGGCAAGTTCCCATTCACATTTCACTGGAGACCCTCCACTCCAAAGACCAGTGTGCCCCAGTGGGTGCTGATCTAGCCTCCCCTCTCTGACTGGCCATCAGACCCCTCTTGCCTTTAGGATGTAGAAGTCGAACCCATAGGCCTCATCGATGAGGTCCAGGGTGCGCATAGTCACAGTCACAGAGAACTTCGTGTCCAGTATCTCACTGTAGAGCTCGCGCTGAAACAGCTGTGGCTTCCACACTTTCTTCACCCTCTTTGAGAGCTGAGAGAACAAGAGTCCTCGTGAATGTCACTGCTTCTCCTGACAGACCTGAGGCCCAGGGCATACTCAGGATGTAGATCTGGATGCCCATCCAGAAGTCACCTTCTCCCCAGCCAGCTTGGCAACCCTAGACTTTGCCTAGGTTGCTGGTGTGTGTTCCAGGCACACCACACACACAATTATAACCCCATGATTCAAAAGTCATTACATTCCACACCAGGGACCAAGAAGGCAAAGGGAGACACCACCTGGGAGATATACCCCAGAGGATTCAGCAATTCCTTCAGGTTTCCCACCAGAGGCAACAGGTGTTGAACACAAACTCGGAGACCTGCCCCCAGGTGGGTGTCTGTCTTCCAAAGTGCAATAAGGTGGCGGAATGCCAGCCTTGTGTCAAGAGAAGTGTCAGAGGCAAACTTTGGCGCATCAAGCTGACAGGTGACTGCAGACACCCCTCCACCACCTCCTCTCAACACAAAGGCCTCCCCATCCATACACTTGATCTGGGACACAACCCCATGGCCTCTGCACTTGCCGTTCCTGATATGGACCACCCTGTCTCAGGATACCCAGACTGTTTTACAAAGAGCAGCAGTCCCTGGAACTGAGGGAGCTGCCTCCACCAGACTGTAAGCCGCCCTGGGGCTGGTCAGTTTCCCTTGTGCTTTCCAGGTACCTCCGGAGCCCAGCACGGTGTCCAAAGCAGCAAAGCCCCGGAAGTCCCCCTGAAAGCCTACCCTGCTCACCAACCTTGTCGTTGTTGACGTATCTGTGGCCCAGGATCCAGCCCTCACCGCCCCAGAGCCCTAGCTGGGACTCGGCCGGGTAGTGAATGGGAATAGGAACGTCCTCCACGCGCTCCCGCTGCCCGTTTTTGGGGTTGATCTTGAACTTGGCCCCGTGTGGCCTGTAGTGCACGGGCGTGGGCGTCCGCTTCTCCTCCAGTGAGCGAAGGTAGTGCTGGGGCAGGCGGGAGTAGATGCCCTCCTGCAGCCGGAGCTGCTTCCATAGACCGACCGGAAACTTGTGCAAGGGCATCGCGGCCAGCCTGGCGAGAGGCAGAAGACCTCAGTCACGCGGTAGCCCGGCAGACCCCCGCAGTCTCGCGCGGCCCCAGCCCCCAACACCGACCTCAAACCCCTGCGCTGGCCCGCCTCCCAGCCTCAACTCTCGGCGAGGTACCAAAGCCAGACCGCGACAGCCCACCGGAACCGGAAATTGTGCCTCGAGCCCCTGCTCTCCACACCCGCCACTGACTGGCTACAAAGCTAGTCCATCTACCCCTGTCCCGCCCACTTTTCCGCCTTTAGGGACTATGGAAAAACTCCCTTCAAAGACGACGGCAGCCAAAGGCACCGTCGTCAAGTACGGCCGGTTTTCCACGAGCAGCAGCCCAGAGGGCAGGGCTTGTCATCCTTGGCCGTACTTCCTTTCCTCCCAGAAGAAATGCAAAAACAATGTAAAAAACCTTTGCCTTGAAATATAACTGTAACTGTAGAGGGAAAGCTTGAGATATTGTTCTCCGGCATTTCATCAGTTTGGCTGAAATAAACTCATAAAAATTCGATATATATTACTGGAGAACAGCGGCCCTCAACCTTTTTGGCATCAGGCACCCACTTTGTGGAAGGCGTGGGAGTTAGAGGGTGGGGGACAGGAGGCAGAGCTCAAGTGGGCTTTGCTCAGGCCGGTTCGTAAGAGGTTGGGGACCCCTGCTGTAGAATATTAAATTCATCAATCAGTGAAATGTTTTAAATGTTTTTACCCTCAAAACACCGTATATGAATATTTTCCCTTTATAAGCAACGGGGACCACGTGCAGGGTGGTTGGAAGTGGCGGAGGCTTCTAGGGAGGGGACCCAGTAGGGAAGTGCCCAGGGCCTCAGTGACTCCTGGGCTCCATGGCCCTGTTTTACACCCCTCATACAGACAATAGCCCTCAGAGCTCTTGCCTTTGGGAGGGGCAGAGCACTGCTTCTCAGAGCAATTAGCCCCCATACTCTGCTTCCCTCACAGAGGAAGGAGAAAGGCTGGGCCAGGTCTCTCTAGCAGCTCCCTTCCCAAACATGTGCTTGGACCAGTGCAGGGCGGCAGCCATCACCTCCACTCCTGAGAACGCAAGAGGATGCCCCCCAGACAAGAGCCCAGGAACCCAGAGAAAGTGGGAACAGAGTTGGGGCAGGGTGTGCCTTGTGTTGCTGGCACCCACAAAACAGCTCAACAGCCCCCTCTCTAGGAATCTCTTCTCTGGGATCTGCAGTTTCAAAACTGAGAACAAAAGGGAGGGGAAGGGCAGGGAACCACAGCCAGAAGCCAGCCTCTCTCATGCCACTACCCATGGCAGTTGGACTCCATGATCCTCAGTGTCCATCAACTCTCTGGTGGCCATGGTCACCTCTCCTCACAGCAACTCATCAGTAGGGGGCAGTCCCATGCCTGAGATAGACTGGCATTCAGGCACACAGCTCTCTGCCTCAGTGGTGTTGGAGGGCTCATGAGAGGTGGTCCCAAGCCTCCTCTGCCCACCTGACTCTCATAACACATCCTCACAGGGGAACAGGGTGATGGGGAATATTTCTCCACACATCTCCAATTGTCCCCAGGCCAGCAGAACACAGAGCCTGTCCCTGAATAGTACTTGTGGTCTCCACGCAGCCAGGCACTGGCCCCAGGGGCCACTGAAGACACCAGCTGAGACCTGCAGAGGGATGGGGTCAGCTGGCAGCTAGCAGGTACAAGGGAATTGGAGGTTGTGGTCCTCTCCTCAGGAGGAAGCAAATGCGTGCACAAGGCAATTTTATTCGGTTGGAAACCCATCTGGACAGGGTCCTTCTCTCCCTTGGTCCTGCCCCTGGCTGGAGAGGTCATCATCAAAGCTGTGAGTGTCCCTGAGTTGGCTGCATCACGTCACTGTGTACAGCTCCTCCCGGTGGTTCTTGCAGATCTGATAGTGGCAGGTGAACTTCTGTGAGCAGGCCCAGGGCTCAGCATGCTTGTCACGTGGTGGCAACAGGAATGCTGTGCTCCCTGCCAGAAGCATGTGCCAGATGCTGTGCATGTAGTAATAGTTGTCACTGGTCATCATGGAGGTGTAGATGGCAACGGCCACAGCGGCCATGGAAATGCCAGGCAGGAGGTAGAAGACCCAGCGCTGCCATGAGGTGGGGTAGCAGTGGCACCGGTGCCCACAGCGGTACACCTGGAGAGAACCACCATGAAAGCATTGGCACAGGGGCTGCAGCTGTAGCTCCCAGGGGTCTGCCCAAGTCTGGGTAGCAGGACCATGGATGTGTGTTACTTGGAAGAGGCTCAAGACCACACAGACCTGATGGGTCCTCAGGCCCAGGCCTTGGAATAAAGCCACACTAGTCCCTACAAGAGCCACTGGCAGCCCTCAGCAAATATGGAGGACTCAGATCCAGGATCAGGAACATGACCAGAATCAGTGGCCAGGCTCTCTTCTCCCAGACCTAGGGTGGTCCGTGTGGAGCCAACACTCTCTCATTCCAATTGCCAGCAGAGGGGGTCTAGGCAAGAGCTCCTTACCCACATGGTGACCATGACCACGAAGGCAAAGAGACAAGGCCCCATCATGTTCCAGGCACCCCTGCGGTCCAGCTGCAAAGACATGGCGAACACCAGTGTGCCCAGTAGAAGCAGAACCTGAGGAAGACACAGGGACAACCACAGGGTCATCTGACAGCACAAGGTCCAGCAGGAGCTGTCACCCCACTGCCCCCCAGCACCTCTGCTTGCTCCCTATTGGAGCTGCTGGCACATTGTTCTGCTCTGCTGGCAGGAAGAGTCACCCCTCGTCTAGTTACTGATTCATCCACAGGTACATTTCTGAGGCACAACTTAGCCGGGAAGGGCACTGGTCACATGACTCCATCAGCCAGGCCCAGCTGGGACCGAAAAAGCCCCAAGGTGTTCTCAGCACCAGGGACTCCAGGCCTCCTCTCTGAACAGTCCTGGGAGAGAAATGGGCTAGGGAAGTCCTTGCCTAACCCTGTCTTCCACTGTTCTTTCCTGGAATCTTCCAAGCAGTCAGCACAGTCCCTTCCAGCTAGCAGAGGCTTCTTCCAGAGGGAGACTGGTCATTACAAGAGATGGGATGTTTCTAAGGGCAGCTGGACCCTCTTCGTGGTCTTCCCCTCAGCATACAAGGGCCTCTGCTCCCTCAGAGCCCAGACCTGGGTGTTCGAAGATCACTCACATATTTTAGGGCTGCCTTCAGCCGTGCCATGCAGAGGATGGTGACCCAGATGGACACTCCAGAGCCCAGGAAGTCGCAGTACTGCAGTGTGTCGTAGTTGAGGATACACAGCACCGCCTCCCCCGGCTGGTCGCAGGCATGATAGAACTGCAGGGCAGGGCAGTAAGCAGAGGCCCAGAACTCCCCACCATCCCTGTGGGAGCAGGCAAGCCTACCGTGGAGAAGAACATGGTGTAGGCGTAGACGGAGGCCTCCACCATGAGGCAGCGGTACACAGAAAGGGTGATGGGAGCCAGGAACATGAGGTTGCTGAGGGTGAGTAGGAGCGCGGCCACCCTCTGCTGGGCCATGGTCTGGGCTGTGCTGTTGTCTGTGCAGCTCCATCCACGCCAGCCTGTGGGCCAATGCAATGCTGAGGGGGCTCTGGGTGGGCCACCAAGGCCATACTTGTGGGGAGGCACTTTTGAACCTCAGGGTGCACCCTCACCCAAGGCTCTGCAGAGAAGCCCCTTTCTCACCTAGAAGCAAGCTGGAACAGGTGTGGGGCTTGTGTGGACAGGTATAGCCTAGTGTGGGCAGACACAGACACTATGTGGCAGGCATGGGAAGGTTTAAAGAAGTGTGGGGCAGGTGTAGGGAGGTGTGGAGAAGGTACGGGACCAATGTGGGACAAGTGTGTGGCAGATGTAGGCAGGTGTGGGACAGGTATGGGATACATGTGGGTAGGTGTGGGTTAGGAATGGGACATGTGTGGGCATGTGTAGGCAGGGCAGGCCAAGGTTAGGAAGCACTATCTCTGGGGGTGCCTTTCTGTAACTGCGTGGGACACTGGAGTTATGTGGCTGGAGTGGGGAGAAGGCCTTTGCCCTTGGCTCTGCAAAGGTACTCTCCAGCCTTGACAGAGTGGGATAGGCTCCTAGGGGAAGGCACAAGGCTGGGAAGTCAAGGACAGGAGTGTTCGAAAGCATCCAGGCCTGGCCCTCACCTGCCTTGCAGCTGCAGGCCGCATACAGGTAGCCATGTCTTCGCAGTAGGAGGCACTGGCCATATGGTCCACAGTCATTCAAGCAGGGCACCAAGTATAAAGTGGTCTCCACGAGGACCGAGGCCTTCTCACACTCCCTGTAAGGAAGGGGCCACAGAGAGCCTGGCTGCTGAGGTCTGGTGACCAGGCTCTGCCAGGGTTCTAGTCAGGCTCTTGAACACATGAACCCAGAAATGAGGACCCCAGGCTCTGAGCCATAGAGGAAAGGATATGTGAGATAGGCAGAAGCCAAGATGCCCCTTTCCCTTCACACCACACTGCATCTCAGTCTGTCTAGACTGTGTCCTGAATCAGTCCCCTTCCTGTGTCCTTTTGTCCTTTGCTCCCAGGGCTGCTTGGGGAGGGGTGGCCAGGTGGAGAAAGGAGTCCTTTGTAACTCCTGGAAGGCAACTTACTCTCTGTAGCTTACAGGAAGCTGGGTCACTTCCAAACTCAGATGCAGGCAGCCCAATTATAGTCCTGAATGCAATGATTCAGCCACCTGGCAGCTCTGGGTGGCCCCCACCCTAGCCCCCAAGTATTTTTTTTGGTTTTTTTTTTTTCTTTCTTTGCTTTTTTTTTTTTTTGAGAGACAGAGAGAAACATTGACTTGCTGTTCCACCTATCCATGCATTCATTGGTTGATTCTTATACGTACCCTGACAAGGGATTGAACCCATAACCTTGTTGTATTGGGCCAATGCTCCAACCAACTGAGCTACCCGGCCAGGGCAGCCTCCAAGTTTACTTACTCAGGACTCTGAGGGCACACAAGCTGCAGGGAGAGGTACCAGTTGTCTGTTTCCGGGTAGGGGATGATAAGGTTGGCTTTGCGGGACAAGGTGCTCAAAGACAATGGATAGCCCTGGAAGAAGGCTGCAGGAGGAGCAGGAAGGCCTGGTAAGAAGGGACTGGAGGGGTTGGCTGGAGTCACATAGCCAGATGCTGCCTGCCCATACCTGTGGTGCAGTTGAGCGAAGTGTTGAAGCTGAGGAAGGGTGAGGCAGCATTCACGCAGACCATTACCAAGCTGTTGTTGGAAATCACACTCTGGAAGGAGTGGCCACACAATGTCAGTCCTAAGCTCCCAGTCTGGTGGTGGGTACTGTTTGTGGCTCCCACTGCCCAGGGTCTACCCAGGATACTTCCCCTCCAGGCCCAGCAAGACCCAGCCTCTGGTCCCATCTGCAGTCCCAATTCCTCAAGCACAGACCTCTTCCTGCTGAAGAGACCTATAAAATAGGCCTCTTTTTCTGCAAGTGGTGCCTCTATTCTGGCCCAATGCCTGTTGGGATCACTGTATTGCCTGAAAGGCCACCCCAACCCAGTGTCCATGATAGTCAGTGCAGAAAGACCTAAGCAGCATCACCCACTCTGGGAGGGTCTGAGCCCTGAGCTGAGCTGGGCCATGAGGCACTCACAAACAAAGGTACCTTGTTGGCCCACAGGGAGATGGTGAGGGAGCCCCCACTGTCCATGCCTGTGTTGAGGTGCAGCCGCATCACCGAAGGCATCTCTGACTGCACCAGCATGGAGGCCCTGTCTAGGGGCCTGAAGTGCACAGACATCACATCCGTGTCTTCCCGCATGACCTGGTAGCTCGTGAGGCAGAAGGGGCCACCACCCACACTGCTGCTCCTGCCCAGGTCCTGGTAACCAGGGCTTGGGGGCAGCAGACCAGTGGAAGTGTTGCAGCTCTGATTTGGACTGCTCTGCAGAAGATGCTGGAAGTTTACAATCCAAGGCCTGCAGGCTGTCAGAAGGATAAGGGGCTCAGCAGGAGGAAGGGCTGGGGATGAAAGGCAGGGGCCAGAGCCAGCCCCTCCCCTGCCCTCTCCATGCAGCCCACCTGTGAGAGCAGCTACAGCGCTGAAAGCCACCAAGACATGGGGTCCTGCCAGGCTCTTGGCTGTCACTTGCAACCACTGGTCCCAGGGTGGTGAGGGCAACAGCAGGCTACAGGCCTGAGTGGGGCCGGTGCAGGTGAGCACCTTCAGAAAGTTGATGGGCAAGGTAGTTGAGCCCACAGTGAGGCGCACAGGGCAGCCTAGGCTCCCGTTGGATGCACAACCCTGCAGCTCCAGCCGCAGTTCCTGGGTATACTCAGGGACGAAGATTCTGTAGCCAAAGGGGATGGCCTCACTCAGGCTCTATGGCTTCCAGTGACCTCCCCTCATTGCTCACAATCAGGGTGGTGGCCCCACTTTCAAGCATGACCCCAAGACCCAGACCCACACCTTTCTCACCCACATTAAGGACAGTGGTACCACCCACTCCATCAAAACCAGAGGCTGGACCCTGGCTGGTGTGGCTCACTGGATTGAGCACTGGCCTGTGAACCAAAGGGTCACTGGTTTGATTCCCAGTTAGGGCACATGCCTGGGTTGCGGGCCAGGTCCCCACTTGGGAGCATGCAAGAGGCAACCACACATTCATTCTCTCCCTCTCTTTCTCCCTCCCTTCCCCTCTTTCTAAAAATAAATAAATGAAATCTTCAAAAAACAAAGCAAAACAGATGCTAGGCCTCCACAAGACCCATACTCACTTGAGGTAGCTTGGGTGGGAAAGGAGAGTCTGTGGAAAGGGTATGTCTGGCTCCAGGATAGACACCTCGACTACCCTCATGACCAGCATGTCAGGCTGGAAGATATAGGCACAGGTGGGAACAAAGCCCTAGAAAGAGAATGAGAGACAGGGATGGGCATGCACAGGCATGGAATGATACAAGACCAGACACCCCAGGTGTGTGTTGCGGGGGATGAGCAGGGCAAGAGCAGAAAACCCAGGCCTGGGGGGTGGGGTGGAGGCAGTAGAGGTGGGAGGGCCTAGACAAGGTCTGCCCTGAGGAAGTGAATAAGAGGGACCTTATTATTCCTGCACAGAAGTGTCCTGCCCCTTCATCCCTGGAAAGCAGAAGACCTCTTACCTTTACCTCAATCTTCTGGGATGAGGGGGGAAGGTGGGCAGCCACAAACCAGTCCCCAGGTGCTGGGTGGGAGACATTGATGGAAGTGTTGCTCTGTAGCATCTTGACAAGGAAGGAGGGCTGCACAGAGGTGTTGGCAGGGAAGCTGGTACCCAGTGGGTTGATGACCGGAGGGGCGCCATAGCGGAAGTACCTGGAGGTGGGGATAGCAGAGTAGGCATCAGATCTGGGCCTTGGGCCGGGCTCAGGCAGGCAGACAGGCAGACAGGCAGGGACCTACACAGTGATCTCCACATTTGCACACGTGGGTCCGCCACTCTGGGACACTTGCAGCAGCCAGCGCAGCAGTACGGTATCCGGGGGCACTCGGAAGTGGAAGAGTCTGGTGCTGCCATACCAGCTGTAGAAAGATAGCTTCTGCGGGGACTGTGAGAACTGCTCAGACACCAGCCTGATATCTGCAGGAAGAAGGCATTGTGAGCCAGACCAGCGGTGCCCTGAGGGTGCTCTCATCTCCATGTGGGAGGCAGAGAGAGAAATTCAGAGGCCCTTCTGCCCCTGCAGGGCTCCAGAGAGATAGGACAAGGGAAGCCACTGTGGGCTGGTTAGAGCCCCTGGGATGCCCAGTAGCCCAACTTTGACCTTGGCAAAGGTTACTGTCCCTTTCTGCCCCTGGCAGTTGTCTCTGGCAACTAACCCCACTTGACAGGTGAGGGAGTTCAGGTCTGGAGTCTGGCTACCTACTCATGCCCATGATGACTTAGGACACAGCTGGTCTGAACCCTGAACCCCCCTTACCCAGAGAGGTAGCAAGCAGAGACCCTGGGGTAGATGGGACCGCAGGCTGGAAGTCTGGCCAGCATGGGGATCAGGGGACAGTTGGCCCCCATACTCCCATGGGCATATGCTCATGCAGAATGGCACAGGGACGAAGCAGGACACATGGCCTCACCTGGGGTTCTGTGTGCCCCTCTCCATGCAATCATTCTCAGGCCCTCTCCTCTGTGGCCCTTGCTCCCCTCAGTTACACACTCCAAAAATCTGCCCTCACCGCTCACTTCCTATCATACCAGTATTTCCCAGACCAGCTCTGAGGATCTTCTGGGACTCAGCACAGAGGTCTAGGCCCCACCTGGGTTAGGCCCCTTCTGGAGTGTCCATTGATTAGGACACAACTTCAATGAGAGAATGGGTCCAGGTCCTACAATGTAAGACCCTCCCTATTGAGGCTCCACAGAACAGGCATGCTCTGTACTTCTGTGGGTATGCCACTAGGCCTGGGATCTGGCCACAAGGTGTCTGAGCTGGATGGCAGGGATCCTGGCCACAGCACCAGCTCAGGCCTCGTGCCCCGTGTGACCTTGAGTGCCCCTTTCCCTCTCTGGGTCCCAGGACCTTCCTCCAAAGTTAATGGATATTAAAGTGCTTCTGGAAGAAATACACCGTGGACATAGCAGTGTGCAGCCTCATTCTCCTCCAAGCTGGGTGTGCATCCCTCTGCCCTGTTAGGAGAGTTGCTGGCTCATACAACCACAGCAGCAGGCTCGGGGCCCCTTCAGTTAGGTGAGTAGCTGGCTCTCCTGCCAGCCTCCTGACCCTCCAATGGAGGAACCTTGAGAAAATATAACAACCCACTTGCAAAGACAGTCTGAGTCCCAAAGGAGCCCAAGTTGGTAAGCTCCATGTAGGACACACTCTAGATGTCTGCTAGCAACCAGGTCCATTCACCAGGCTATGGCCTGAGGAGACTAGGAGCCGCTGAACTAACACAAACTTTTCTCCTGAGGCTACTGCAGACCCTAGGATAACATGACAAAGGCCAAAAAATATAAGTGCTAGTAGGTGAGGCAGGATAGCTCCCCACCCCTACCTCAGGACCATGGGGTCTTAGAGAAACGGTCTCCAAGTGGCACACCCAGATCCTGGTTGTAGAGCCCCAACCTGAGAGAGGCAAGGCTCTGTGGCCCACTGCCAGCCCTGGAGTACCAGCCTGAGGACATCTGGAACACAGCTGGTAGCTGTGAAGTTTCAGCAGGTATACAAGGTTACCCTAAGACCCAGTGGTCCATCACTCCCAGGGCTACACAGCACCCCCAGCACCACCTCCCAAGTTCTGCAGCTCCATCTCTCTGCCTAAGATACCTACACTGTTATCTTGGTGAACATACCAAGCCGTTATCACATTGGTCTGAGCCAAATGTGGAAGGCACATCTGATAACAGGGAGCAAAGGCTACATGTACCCCTGCCCTGCCTCACAACATCCTCCAGGGAGACAGGGTTGAGGGAAAGACAAAGAAAGTCCCTGAGCCTGTCCTGGGAACTTGAGGGCACTCTGTTCCACACTTTCCAAATCAGGACTGGCACTCAGTGCACAGCCCTTGCTAACCCAAGGTCCCAGAAGCCAGGGCTACACTGTTGTCTGACTCTTGAGCAGGCCTGGAAGGTGAGAGACTGCCTCAGGGTTTCTTTCTTTCTTTTTTTTAATTTACCAATTTTTAGAGACAGAGAGGAAGGGGGAGAGAGAGGGAGGGAAAGGGGGTGGGGGGAGAGAGAGAGAGAGAAAGAGAAACAGATTTGTCATTCCACTTATGCATTCATTCATTGCTTCCCATATGGGCTGGGGATTGAACCTGCAAATTTGGTGTATCGAGACAATGTTCCAACAAACAGAGCTACCCAGCCAGCGTTGCCCCAGCTTTTTCTTCTTCATAAACAGCCCATCAGTGACCCCCTCGCCTCACGCTACCCCCCAGCATGGAGTAAAGGAGAAAATAAAGGTGGCAGTATCTAATGGAGCAACTTAATCATAAGTTATCTCCAGGAAATCGCCTCTCATTTCAAGCTCAGAAACCAAAGGCACAGTCTTCAAAGAAAGAGGAATTTGGAGGAGCAAGATTTCAGAAAAGAAGGAGGGGCTGGGACCAGAAAAATCAAGGGGTTATTCCCAGATTGTGCTGCTTAACTGCAGAGGGCTGGGGGGCAACTGGACCCTTGTAGTCTGGCGACATGGCCCCCTAGGAGTCCTGAGCCATAGAAGTCAGGGGAGCTTACTCAACACCCCCACACCCCCGGCAGAACCACCTCCTGGTCTAGCCACCATCTTTGGTCATCGAAGGCTGGGGCCTTTCAAGGGAACAGAAATGCAAAGGGAGGGAAGCAAGTTCACCAACACCACTTAAGTACTCATTTTCTCAGAACCATCCTAGCCTACCAGGCTCCTCCTCAGGGCCACCTGTGAGTACCTACAAGAAGCAAAGCCAGCTGTTGAAAGCGACTGCACTAGGGTAGGTGGACTGCACTGTGGGAGGGGTGGAAACATGACACCCACCTGGGCCCCTAATCCAGGATCTATGCAACTTTCTCTAAACTCTGCCCCTTCTCCTAGAGCAGATGCCCACCTCCCCGGCCCCCTGTAATCATACTGCCTAACCCTTTTCAGCGGCCTCGCAGCTAGAGTCCAGGCTGGGCCCCCCTCGACCCCTGCACCCCCATGTCCCAGAGCGCGACCGTCGTGCCGAACGTGAACCCATCGGAAGGAGGAAGAAAGAAGGGAAGGCGCACTCCAAGGGGCCCGTCTGGGCCGAACCCGGCCCTGGGGACAGAGGAGGAATCGAGCGCGTTCTTTCCACCTCGGTCGCTCGCACACGCAAGGGACTGGCCCGAGCGTACAATCCGGGGTGAGGACCTGGGCACTGTGCCTGCTCCAGGTGAGCGCACAGGTGCCCCCAGGTGAGTCACAATCCCAGCCCCGCTCCCCAGCCGTTTCCCCACCCCACCCCAAGTTCGTGCCCCCAGGATGGCGCCCGATGGTCCCCGCTCGCTCACCACTCTTCCTGCTGTCGCCGGAGGCGGCAGGAGGGGGCCGAGCGAGCAGCAGCAGCAGCATCAACAGCGGCCCCGCCACTGCCACGGCCGCGCCCCCGGTCCCGGTCCCAGCCCTGCCCATGGCTCTGCGTTCGGCCCAGAGCTACACAGACAGTGTCTCCGGCCGCCTGCCCCCGCCGCCCCCCGGGCAGCCACCGCAGCCGCTAACGGCCCCGCCGCCGCCCCCGGTGCCCCGGGCTCCCATCGTCCCGGCAGCTCCCAACCACCGGCGCCCCGGGCACTTCCGCCTGAGAGGCCCCGCCCCGCCGGTAGCGGGCTGGAGAGGGGCCGGAGGAGACCTGAGCGAGAGGCGCGGGGAACGCGCGGGGCTGGGAGCCTAAGGAATACACTGGGGGGGCGGGGGGGGGGCGTTGTGCGGCGAGGGGGCGAGGGGCCATACGGAGTCTAGGGCTATACCGGAGTAGGGACGACGCGGGGCGGGGTGCGATGTGGACTCTGGAGCGACTTCTGCCTATAGGCTGACGCCCCGTGGGCGACGCAGGGGTTGGAGGTGGGCGGCGACGCTGGGCCGCGGGACCAACCTGAGGCCCGTGGACTGACCTGAGACCGCAGGGAGGCGGGTGTAGGGGACAGACGCAGTCCTGGGCTGATGCGGGGACCGAGCCGGTGCACGAGGAAAGGGGTTCGGAGAGAGGTCTCTGAGGGGGACCGAGCGCGCTGGAGGGGAGATGCAGGGCGGGGGAGGGTCGTGTGGTACGCGCCGGGGACATGGGCTGGAGGCAGGAATTCGGGGTGTGAGTTACAACGCGCAGGAGATTCCAGGTGGCAGGGGTCACTCAGAGAGCCCCAAATGCTTCGTGAAGGTGGTCCCACGGGACGCCAGTGTTTGTGGGTTCACTGAATCGTGGGCCAATCGAGGCGGAGCAGGCCACGGAGGGGCGCTGGCGGAGACGCCCCCACAGACTGGCGAATCACGCACCCATTTCTGCCTCGCCAGTGCTACTGGCCCCTGCTGCGCACCTCAAAGAGCTGAACTCCCCGGCTGTCACCCCACAAAGGCGCTACGAGTGTGTGTAAAAAAAAAACAACAACAATTTAAAGATGAAGGGTTCCCTGGGCATGTGAGAATTTCACATTGGTAAGTGGGACTAACTCCTCACCCTTTACACAGGGATAGATCCTAAACACTAAGGATTTAAGCGTAAATAGGAAACGATCAGGGACTAGAAGAAAACTTGGGTAAATTTTTCGAAACTCGGGGAAGGGAAGGCATTTCTATATGGCCCCAAACTCAGAAGTCTCCAGGGGCAAGACTAGAAAATTCAACTAGATGAAATTCAGTGTTTTGTGCAGAATGAAACTACCTAAGTGAAGTCAAAATACAAGCCATAAACTGGAGAGGACGTGCTTGCGCCTTTTATTACAAAGGTCCAAATCTTAATAAGATTAATAATAAAAATGTACAAATCAATAAGGAAAAAACCCACCCTCCAATACAAAACTGAGACTATTACTGGAAAGGAAATGCAAATGAACTGGAACAAGCTCCAACCTCCCTTGTTAGAATTTTACATTCAAATGTAAAAGCACCGAGAGAGATACCCTTTTTTCTTTCACCTAACAGATTGCAAAGATCAGAAAGTTTGATCAAACTTCAAGGGTGAGCTTATGAGCCAACAGACAGGTTTAGTGAGCTTAAAAGAAGCCTCTGGACTCTGAGTACATAGCGTTGCCTCAGTTATTTCACCGCTGTGCATTTTCCCCTTGGAGACATCCACGGAAGTGAACCCAGATCTTGGTAAAGAGGGGATGGGGCACTCGATTCATGGATGCCCATACTGTTACTCAAACGCTGTTATAACATAGTGCAACTACAGAAAGAAACCAGGAAGCTCTGTGTACTGGTTGGGAACAGTCTACCAAATTTAGCTTTAGCTCAGGAAAGGGTAGAACATTGTTTAGAAAGCTACTGGTTTTGCAGGAAATTTTAAAAAATTATTTGCATGTTTCAAAGGGATAGACTGACTGGAAGTGCCCAGTAGCAAGGTCACAGGTTTATCCTTGAGGAGGGAACTATGTGGCTAGGGAAGGGATGTGGGTGCTATACCTGTTTGTACCTTGTGAACTTTATACTTGGTTGGCAGGGGGCGGGGGTGAAGGGATGGGAGGTGTTAGGGTTAACTGGAGGGCAAGGAGGAGAAGCCTACCCACCAAGCCCAAGGCTGCTTAAGGCTAGTGTAGGGAGTTAGTGGGTGGAGGTCTAGGGAGGAAGGAAGCCAAGCGAGGTTGAAAGCAAGAGGTGTAAAACACAAAAGAGACCCTTTGTTCCTTTGGAATCTAGGCTGGGCCCTCATCCCTGGCAGAGGGGGTTGTGGCTCCTGCTTTTCTGAATTTAAAGGGACAGAGATCAGTTCTGGGTTTTGCTGAGCTGTGATTTTAGTGCACTATGCTGATTCAGTTTTGCTGGGGACAGCAGCTGTGGTCAGCGCTGGGGACTGTTTCATCCAAGACAGGCTGGGCTCAGAGGCCCCCCACCAGCCCTCCTCACTCCAAGGGCCTCCCCTGAGTGTGCCACCTCAGTGTAACATTCCTGTGCCCACATTCCCTACAAGGTAGGAGGGGAGGCAGCAGACACCCCCAACTCCAATGCTCCATCTAGGGGACTGGTTAACTAGTACATGGACAAAGAGCCCTAGACTGGAGTCTGGACACCTCTGCTAAGTAACAGTATTATTGTTACAGAACCCCTGGGCTGCTCCAATTGAAAACAAACCCACGGGCTCTTTAGTTAGGGGCCCGATTGCCCGCCGCCAAAATTATAACTCTCAATACCAGAGTTTGGTGAAAAGAAAAAGAATTGTTTATTTAACAGTTATATAGATTTAGTTATTTGCGGATTTCTGTTATTAAGTCTTATGCTCTTTAAAATACCCACAAATACATATCCTTGCCTCCCTTCCCTTCCAAACCAGGCTAGTTTTAGGAAAGTCAGAGAAACCGTTTCCCTACTTTCCAAACACAGTTCAGCTTTACCAGCAGCTGCCAATCATTCAATCTGATTGGGGAGGTCCTTTCTGTGCTGTGGTGCCCTCCAGCTCTTAATGCAGGACCGCCTGGATTCTCAGCCTCCTTGCAAACTGTCTTCTTCCTGCAAACTGCGCGGATCTCCTTTCCTCAAAACTGCATGGCGAGAGCCTCTTAAAGCAGCCTGGAGACCCCTTCTCCAAGCCACATGGAGAAGGCCCCTTCACCAAGCCACGTGGAGGGAGCACCCGAGAGAGCGAGAGAGCGAGCGCGAGCGCGCGAGTGAGAGAGAGTCAGAGCGCCAGAGCCAGAGCGCGAGTGAGAGCCCGAGTCAGAGAGCGAGAGTCTCAGAGAGCACGAGTGAGAGCCAGAGAGAGTCCCAGAGTGCCAGAGCGAGAGCCAGAGCGCCAGAGCCGGAACGAGAGCTTGAGAGAGTCTGAGCTAAAATGTCTGCAGCTGCTTATATATCCCTGACTGCGTCATCTGACGCAGTGGGCGTTGCAAACAGTTCTGACCATTCACAGGTCCTTACGTAGGCTCTGTGTGCTTTCCATACCATCCCCTGGTTCAAGACTCCTCCCATCTGCCTGAGGCTTTGGATGCATTAAAGCCATTTGCATAAGAAAGACAGTAGCCACCAGCCTCAGGCATGTGGAAGCATTTGAAAAGCTGCTTACTTCTCCCCATCCCCCAGCAGCAAACTCTGGGGATTTTTGGACTCCCCTGTTTTTGTAACATTATCAATGGAAAGAACCCTAGAACCTACCTTGAGGGGCTTCATTTTCAGGATGGGAAACTGAGGTCCAGCGACCAGAGAGCTCTGTCTAGAGGCTTTTGCATATGCACAGTTCTGTATTCTATCTCACAGTGCTCTCGGGCTCTCTCGCTCTCCCGCTCTCGTGTGCTCCCTCCACGTGGCTTGGTGAAGGGGCCTTCTCCATGTGGCTTGGAGAAGGGGTCTCCAGGCTGCGTTAGGAGGCTCTCACCATGCAGTTTTGAGAAGGAAAGGAGATCCGCGCAGTTTGCAGGAAGAAGGCAGTTTGCAAGGAGGCTGAGAATCCAGGTGGTTCTGCATTGAGAGCTGGAGGGCACCACAGCACAGAAAGGACCTCCCCAATCAGATTGAATGATTGGCAGCTGCTGGTAAAGCTGAACTGTGTTTGGAAAGTAGGGAAACGGTTTCTCTGACTTTCCTAAAACTAGCCTGGTTTGGAAGGTGGGGAGGCAAGGATATGTGTTTGTGAGTATTTTAAAGAGCATGAGACTTAACAACAGAAATCCGCAAATAACTAAATCTATATAACTGTTAAATAAACAATTCTTTTTCTTTTCACCAAACTCTGGTATTGAGAGTTATAATTTTGGCGGCGGGTAATCGGGCCCCTCACTAAAGAGCCCGTGGGTTTGTTTTCAACTGGAGCAGCCCAGGGGTTCTGTAACAACAGCATACAGAAAAATGAAGTCCAACTAGATCAGATGGTCAACTGCCAAGAATAAAATGATTAAAATGTTAAAAAGGAAACTTAGAATACCTCCCTTAGAATACAGAGATAAGAAAGAATATCTTAACCAAGATGGAGAAGAAACAATGACTACATTTTTTAAAATGTTATGTAACTATAAAAAGTATGAAGGTAAAAAGCTTGCTTAAAGTCATCGATTAAATTAAAAGACAAATGGGAAAAACATGTGCTATGCATATGATAAAGGATTAATATACTTGGAATAGAAAGGAAATTTACACATTGAGAAAATGTTACAGAAACAAGGGAGTCCAAAAATCCCCAGAGCTTGCAGCTGGGGGATGGGGAGAAGGAAGCAGCTTTTGGAATGCCTCCACATGCCTGAGGCTGGTGGCTAGTGTCTTTCTTATGCAAATGGCTTTAATGCATCCAAAGCCTCAGGCAGATGGGAGGAGTCTTGAACCACGGGACAGTATGGAGAAAGCACACAGAGCCTACGTAAGGACCTGTGAATGGTCAGAACTGTTTGCAACACCCACTGCATCAGATGACGCAGTCAGGGATATATAAGCAGCTGCAGACATTTTAGCGGGGTCTCTCAAGCTCTCGTTCCGGCTCTGGCTCTCACTGGCACTCTGGCTCTCGCTCTGGCGCTCGGACTCGGACTCTCTCTGGCTCTCGCTCGTGCACTCACTCTGAGACTCTCGCGCTCTGACTCGGGCTCTCACTCTAGCTCTCAGGCTCTCTCGCTCTCGCTCTCTCGTGTGTGCTCCCTCCACATGGCTTGGTGAAGGGGCCTTCTCCATGTGGCTTGGAGAAGGGGTCTCCAGGCTGCGTTAAGAGGCTCTCGCCATGCAGTTTTGAGAAGGAGAGAAGATCCACACGGTTTGCAAGAAGAAGGCAGTTTTGCAAGGAGGCTGAGAATCCAGGTGGTTCTGCATTGAGAGCTGGAGGGCACCACAGCACAGAAAGGACCTCCCCAATCAGGATTGAATGATTGGCAGCTGCTGGTAAAGCTGAACTGTGTTGGGAAAGTAGGGAAACGGTTTCTCTGACTTCCCTAAAACTAGCCTGGTTTGGAAGGGGGGGGGAGGCAAGGATATGTGTTTGTGGGTATTTTAAAGAGCATAAGACTTAACAACAGAAATCCGCAAATAATCTAAATCTATATAACTGTTAAATAAACAATTCTTTTTCTTTTCACCGAACTCTGGTATTGAGAGTTATAATTTTGGCGGCGGGCAATCGGGCCCCTAACTAAAGAGCCCGTGGGTTTGTTTTCAACTGGAGCAGCCCAGGGGTTCTGTAACAATTTGGCGACCCAGATGGGACGTTAATAATTGCCCGTGGCAGGTCGACCCCCTTGGGAGACACCTTCTGAGGGCGCCGACCGCCTAAGTACGCCTGTGTGGTGAAAAGAAAACAGAACTGGGAAGAGATTAGAGAAGTAAGGTTGTTTGCTAAAAATTATTTCTGAGCATTTCTGAAATAATGGCATCGTGGATACTAGATTTGTTTGTCCGGTTAGGAGAATTCCTGGACGTAAAAGAATTATGGATGCCGGAGTGGTATATATGTTTTCTAGTCCTTGGGATTGTTTTGGTTATAGCCATTAGCATGTATGTCTGGGTTAATAAAAGCAGTTCTGGGCAAGTCCCTGATGGCAGCCCACTGGAGAGAATTTTGGAAAATTGGGATATGTACTGTCGTTATCCTATGACTAAGAAAATATTAATTTATTATTATAATACTGTTTGGCCTGAGTATGTTCTGGGTGGTAAGAAAAGGTGGCCTGTGAATGGTACCCTGAATTATCATGTCATTAAGCAATTGAAAAGGTACTGCCTGCAATCAGGAAATTGGGAAGATGTTTATTATCTAAATGCATTTGCAGAGTTGCATAATAAGACCTTAGCAGAAATGGAGGCCCAAATAATGGTGCAGAGGAAAAAAGAGGTCTCAAAGCCTTTTCCTGAGAGTCAAACGCGGGAAGAAAGGGAGAATGAGGAAGTAGCCCTCTTTAATTCTCTAAATCCGGGAGACAAAGGCCCTAATTTGGCACCAAGCCAGGCACAGGTGGGGGCGGTTCAGGAGGCCATAGCTTCCGCAGCAATGGCTCCACCTCCTCTGCAGGAGGCCCAGGCTTCCGAGGTGGCAGTTCCTGTGGCGCAGCGCCCTCTGCAGGCGGCCGCAGCTCCTGCAACGCCAGTGGCGACGGCACAGCACCCTCTGCAGGTGGAGGCTGCTTCCACCATACCACCTCCAGAGATGGAAGTGGCTTCTGCGGTGCCCACCCTTTTGCAAACTCAAGGGACTTCTCTCGCGCCACCCTTTTTGGAGCCAGCCTCTGAAGTGACTGCAAAGTCAATGACTCCACCCTTACAGGAGGAGGAGTGGGTCTCCCCCGCCAGAACCCGCCAAGGAACTCAGTATAGTCAGAGGGCCTCCCAATTCGGAGCAAGCCAATTCCCTCTACGGCAGTACCCAATAGGTGGAATAAATCAGCAAGGCCAGCCCTCTGGCTACTATTGGGCCCATACTCCGTTTTCCACTTCAGATTTGCTAAATTGGAAGAATTCTAACCCCTCATATAGGGAAGATCCTCAGAAAATGGCAGAGCTTGTTGCCTCCATTTTTGCCACTCATAACCCGAACTGGGCAGATGTACAGGCTCTCCTAAATATTCTTCTAACTGGGGATGAGAGGCGACTGGTTACAAGTAAGGCTAATGAAGAGGTTCAGCGTCTCCATGGAGAGGATCCCCATGGGACCCCCGACCCAACTGTGGCAATTCCTTGGACAGAGCCTAACTGGGACCCAAATGGTGGAGGCCTAGTTCCTTTGAAACACTACAGGAAGTGTATATTGGA
Organism: Furipterus horrens; assembly: GCF_987537825.1. Taxonomy (NCBI): domain Eukaryota; kingdom Metazoa; phylum Chordata; class Mammalia; order Chiroptera; family Furipteridae; genus Furipterus; species Furipterus horrens. The sequence continues at coordinate 119,660,755 of NW_028327175.1, read as the reverse complement.
AGGACTTAGAAAAGGGGTACCCAAGCCAAAAAGCCTGAATATGGTACAGACTATTCAGCAAAAACCAGATGAGGATCCTTCTGAGTTCTTAGAGAGGATCTATCAAGCCTATAGAAAGTACACTGATGTTGATCCACAGGCACAAGAGAACTTAAGAATGGTGAACATGACATTTATTGGGCAGAGTGCCCCAGATATTAGACGGAAACTCCAGCGTATAGATGGGGTATTAGGAATGAGCCCCTCTCAGTTAGTGGACATCGCATTTAAAGTTTACCATGCAAGGGGAGTAGAAAGGAGAAGACAGGACCTGATGTTCTTTAAAACAGGCTGGAGAGGCCAAAGGAAGAAACAGGACCCTAAAGAGAGGAGGAAAGAGCCATTGGGCAAGGACCAGTGTGCCTATTGCAGAAAGAAGGGCCATTGGAAGAATGAGTGTCCAGATCGTAAGAAGGGAAGTAGAAATGAGAACCCTTGCACCCATTCGGACCTGGGGACAGAGTCTTACTGAAGACCTGGAAGACGCAAGGTCCTGAACAGCAGCTGGCTGAACAATGGACTGGTCCCTATGATGTTTTGCTAACAACACATTCTTCGCTGAAGCTGGTAGGAATCAAGCCCTGGATACACCACACACGGGTAAAACGAGCACCTCCTGAGGAGGACACAGACCCTGCTGCTGTGACTGACACCGAAAGGGAAAGTTGGACCTGCACTCCGGAAGAAGATTTGAAATTACTCTTTCGAAAAAAAGGACAGTGAACTGAAACACAGATTAAAAGTGTTTCTTTTGCTTTAGGCATGTGCTTGCAAATCTAGAGAATTTTAGCTGCCAAATACTGAGTTTGGGTAGAGTCCTTTACAGTGTGGAAAAGAATTGGAAATGGGTTATGGTTAAATCTGAATGGGTAAATATATAGAAAGGTTGTGAAAGTTTTTAAACCTGGGAAAAGGGAAACCTCAACTACTTGTGGTCTAATTGTATGGTTACTGTACCTCTGTATTGGCATTTAGCCATTGGGGACCTATGAAAGGTCATTTGGAATTCCCTGTGTTGGCATTTAGCCATTGGGGACCTATGAAAGGTCATTTGGAATTCCCTGTATTGGTTTGGCATTAGCCACTGGAGACCTATGTAAGGTCTAGAATTCTCTGAGGCCTAGGAAGGGTCTGGAATTCTCTGTATTGGTACTGGCCATATAATCTGAAAGGAAAATTGAGGTTTCCCAGAGAAAGTTAAAAAAAAAAAACTTCACATGTAGGAAAGTGAACAAAAGAAAGTATAAGGCATGAAAATGCAATTTTGGGAATATTAGAAGGACAAGGATTTTCCTTCACACTGTGTATTTTTCTCCTACCTGATCCCTCCAGAATTTGGCAATTTAAAGGAGTAAGTAATTACCGTTAGGTTTCTTTGCATAAAACTAAAAAGACCAGTTGTTAATAAAGGTATTGTTAACCAAGATTTTGACTGGAGTGACATGCCTGAAGGAGGCATGCTTAGGCTCTGGTTGTTACCAGAAAGCCCTGAGGAACTGAACTTGACTTTTGAAGCTAAGGAAAGCCCAGAAGGAAAAAGGCCTGACACCTTGGTTGGTTGTGCGGTTCATGGCAGTCTTTCCAGGGAAGGAACGAAGGTTGCTTTCCTGAAAGATGGCTAGAAAGAACCTCAAGGCACAATGGAAAACCCAAAGGTTTTGGGAAGGCAGGTGTTTGCAGGCAAGGCTGAATGGCAGGTATGTGGCTCAGCTTCTGTGCCCTAATGGGCAAACTAAAAGTCAACATGAAGGTTCCTTGCGTAAGTTCCAGCATAGTAGACTTAAAGATCATATGTGATCAATCACTGCTCTTGTTGTGTTTATGCAAATGAATAGGCTAAATTAAAACTGGACTTAATGCAGTCCCTTTACTGACAAGGAGGGTGATCTTAAGGAGAAAAATCATGACTTAAGGAAAATTGCAATGCTCAGTGCAGCTAACTGTCTATAAAGTTTGTTTTTCATTTGAAAGTTAAACCAAGTCTGTGACATTATCAAGGATGTTTTATTTACAGGCAAGAAGAATGTCAAATGCCTTGCAACTGGAGGTTTCCCAATAAGACAGTCTCTCAGATTAAGAGACTGGTTTGTGAACTGTGTTGTGTAAATTAACATGCATGTTCTTTCTGTTTTCATAGGGCATAAGCCTATGATCTCTACCTGAGTAATTATCTGTACATATAGGCCTCACTTAAGAAGCCCATCTGCATTGCCACCTACTGAGACTCAACGGTTTGGCTGAACTAAGTGGCTGCGTTGGTGAAGTATGGGGTGGTCTGCAGGCTTCACTTTAAAACCGGTTTCTTTTCTGTCCTAATGGCTTGGACAGAAAGGGCCCAGAGGTCTGAGAGGGGGGAAATCCAAAATTTATACCCCTCAGCCCAAACTAAGTATGGTGGGCAAAAGGGCTTTGGACAGGTGTGACATGCCCTGCACACCTTCCTCCAAAGAAGCCATTTCTTTTCCTAACGTGGGGCATTGAAAAATTAACTCCTGCCTTTTGTATATAGTGGTTGTAGGTTGAATTGTGTTTTTTTAACCCTGTTGCCAAATCTGTTGCCCTCAGAATATGACAAGAATGCCAGCTTGTCCAGCAGTACCAGCCCTTGGAAACCAAGCATGCTGCTACCCAGGAATAGCCAACTGACCTGGACTCTGCAAGATTCTTCCCCATGTGGGAAGGGCACCCTCCTCTACATCCCCACTCCTATTAGGGATTTCTAGACCCAAGGGTAGGTAGGACGACGACCACGTTCAGCAGGAAGCAGTTAGAGGAGCATGAGACCTTCGCCCATTGTCCTTTATAAGATTATAAAGGGTCTTAGTCTGAAAGGGGGGAAACTGTTACAGAAACAAAGGAGTCCAAAAATCCCCAGAGCTTGCAGCTGGGGGATGGGGAGAAGGAAGCAGCTTTTGGAATGCCTCCACATGCCTGAGGCTGGTGGCTAGTGTCTTTCTTATGCAAATGGCTTTAATGCATCCAAAGCCTCAGGCAGATGGGAGGAGTCTTGAACCACGGGACAGTATGGAGAAAGCACACAGAGCCTACGTAAGGACCTGTGAATGGTCAGAACTGTTTGCAACTCCCACTGCATCAGATGACGCAGTCAGGGATATATAAGCAGCTGCAGACATTTTAGCGGGGTCTCTCAAGCTCTCGTTCCGGCTCTGGCTCTCACTGGCACTCTGGCTCTCGCTCTGGCGCTCGGACTCGGACTCTCTCTGGCTCTCGCTCGTGCTCTCACTCTGAGACTCTCGCGCTCTGACTCGGGCTCTCACTCTAGCTCTCAGGCTCTCTCGCTCTCGCTCTCTCGTGTGTGCTCCCTCCACATGGCTTGGTGAAGGGGCCTTCTCCATGTGGCTTGGAGAAGGGGTCTCCAGGCTGCGTTAAGAGGCTCTCGCCATGCAGTTTTGAGAAGGAGAGAAGATCCACACGGTTTGCAAGAAGAAGGCAGTTTTGCAAGGAGGCTGAGAATCCAGGTGGTTCTGCATTGAGAGCTGGAGGGCACCACAGCACAGAAAGGACCTCCCCAATCAGGATTGAATGATTGGCAGCTGCTGGTAAAGCTGAACTGTGTTGGGAAAGTAGGGAAACGGTTTCTCTGACTTCCCTAAAACTAGCCTGGTTTGGAAGGGGGGGGGAGGCAAGGATATGTGTTTGTGGGTATTTTAAAGAGCATAAGACTTAACAACAGAAATCCGCAAATAATCTAAATCTATATAACTGTTAAATAAACAATTCTTTTTCTTTTCACCGAACTCTGGTATTGAGAGTTATAATTTTGGCGGCGGGCAATCGGGCCCCTAACTAAAGAGCCCGTGGGTTTGTTTTCAACTGGAGCAGCCCAGGGGTTCTGTAACAAAAAGACTCAAAAGAAAAATTGACACAGGATATATGAAGGCAGTTTATGAAGGAAGATGAGAAAAGATGCAAATGCCATGTAACATGCAATGCTGCTAAATTGCACTTGTTTTAATACAAATTAAAACAAGACACCTTGTTAAGAGCAGCACAGGTAGCTCTCTCAGGATGCAGAGCCTCACACTTTGCTGGTGGGAATGTGAACTCCCCAACTTTGAAGGTTACTGTTACAGAATGGGGTCTCCAAAAATCCCCAAAGCCTGCGGATTGGGGGATGGGGAAAGGAAGCAGCTTTTAAGATGCCTTCACATGCCTGTGGCTAGTGTCTTTGTTACACAAATGACTTTGGTTCTTCCAAGGCCCCAGGAAGATGGGAGGGGTTTTGGACCATGGAATGATACAGAAAGAGCACACATAACCTGCATTAGGTTCTGTGAATGGTCAGAACTGGTTACCATGCCCACTGTGTCACAGGACTCAGTCAGGGATTTAAAAATAAGCGACAGACATTTTAGGGGGAGAACACCATGCAGCTTTGAAAGAAAAGGGAGAGCTCAATGCGGTTTACAAGGAGGCTGGGAACTCCATGTGGTTCTGCATTAAGAGCTGGAGGGCACCACAACACAGGCAAAACCTCCCCAATCAGGATCAAATGATTGGGAGCTGCCTGTAAAGCTGAACTGTGTCTGGGAAGTAGGAAGACCGTATCTCTGACTTTTCTAAAACTAGCCTGGTTTGGTAGGGGGAGGCAGAACTATGTGTTTGTGGGTGTTTAAAAAAATATAAGACTTAACAGCAGAAATCCGCGAATAATCTAAATCTATATAACCATTAAAATAAACAATTCTTTTGCTTTTCACCAAACTCTGGTATTGAGAGTTATGCTTCTGGCGGCAGGCAATTGGGCCCCTAATAACTGAACAACCCGTGGGTTCTGTTACACTGTGGCAACTTTAAAATATAGAAAACACAAAAACCTAAGGACAGACACAAGGCTGTTGGCTGCAGAGATGTTTGTATTACCGTCAGTGTTTACCTAGATATTGAGAAGGGAACTAGACACTGAGCTTAATAAAATGGGGAACATAAGCCTACTTGCTAGCCAGGAAGCTAAAGCTTCACACTTCAGGGGATTACAGCATTGCTCTGCCAAGAGAAATTACTATTCCTCCCTTCCCCCATCCAGTACCAGATTATTGTGGGTACAGGGGGAGATGCTGGACCATTGAAGTGTAAACCCATTTAAAACCCTGAAAAGTTTGGGAGGTTGATTAGTTATTTTGAAAAGCACCCCGTTGATCCCAAACCCAAGCTAATGTAATCCCAGGGGGGGTAAAGAAACTGACTCTCTTGCTTGTGACTTGCACTTGCCTATTTTCTCCACGGCCATGTGACCCTAGCAGCCATGTAACTTCACAGGCAGGCTCCAGGAGGGAGCCTGAAATGGGCTACAGCTGGAAACACACTAAGCTAGCCAGATGCTGGACTGGACTGGACTTTAATATGGAGCATAAAATGGGCAGTGGCCTTCATCCTGGCCCTACTAAAGACAAGATTGGACTTTTTTCCATGGTGGGACAGAGGAGATGGTGATGGGAGAACTCGAAGAGGGGAAAGATTTTAGTTTTAAGTAATAGTTAATAAAGCTTAGTAGTTAATGTCAGGGCAGCCCTGCTCTAAGAAATTGCCTAGAGACTGCTGTGGGAACAGATAACTGGTTTATTGAGGGAACAAAGAAAGGGGGAAGGGGGGGAAGGGGAGAGGCAGCTCCCGGACCAACTCAAGGGCCTGTAGGGGCAAGGGGAATGGGGAGAAAGGGAATGGGGAATGGGGACTCCCGGTCCTCCTCGTGGGCCCGTAGGAGTCCCACCTACACTTTTGCAGGCACCTTTTTTATACTTGTTAACCACACATTTTGGTGAGGGTGAGTTTGCTTATCAACATATTCAGTGGATTATTTACATCTGATTGCTCCCCCCACCACCACCAGGTTAGTTAACACATTCGGCTAGGTTCATTACCATTTCCCCTGGGAATGGTTTCAGTCCATCAACACATCTTTTGGGAACTGCTAAGTCCATCAGCATATCTTTGGGAATGGCTAAGTCCAGGGCCAGGTTGATCAGCATATACCAAAAGTCCAGGTGTGCATTCTAGCTGCATCCATGTTCTGACAGTTAATGGATGTAAAAAGCTATTGTTTCAGGAACTGAAGATATATGATCCACCCTGACTCCAAGGAGAGCACAAGCAATTCCACCTTTGTGCCCCAGGAGGACTGCAAGCCATCGAGATGGTGTTTGAGCCATTGTGTTCCAGGAAGAGACATCCCGAAGCACAGGACACGGGAGACAGATAAAGAATTGCCCAGGACACAGATAAAAGGATTCTAGGGAAATTGCCGGACTGCAGCTTTTATCTGATTAACCTCTTTCCTGAATTCCAAAACCTTTACCTACACTTTTTTCCTCCTTATAAAAAAAGACTGGCTTGAAAGAAAATGTAAGACAGTTTTTTAGGGTACAAACCAACCGTCTTCTCAGATTGCCAGCCATCTGAATAAAGCACCCATAAAGATTCAATTCCTGCTTCTCCTTACTGGGTCTGGTGGTGCCAGGCAGCAGGAATGCCGGCTTTTCCAGTTTCAGTGGGACATTGGAAACCCAGGGGGCAGCTTCACTCTCCACAGGAATAAACCATGCCACACCACAATCTCCTGTGTGTGGGTCCTTGGAATGCTTTCCTTGTGATCCCGTGGAAGAACCTAATTTCCACTGATAACATTTGTAGTTGCAGAAACTTGGGAGCTTTGTAAGGGGGACTGGTGAGTAGATTATGATATATTGATATATGATGGATTTTTACACAAGTTTTACAGAAATCTATGGGTCTTCCGAAGGAATGTTTATAATCAAGTAGAAAAATCCAGTTGCTGGATAATGTGGATACATCCCATTTTCAGAATGGAACACACTCAGATCCTCTCACTAGCCCTGTGAGTATGGACCAAGTGGAATGCTGCCCACCCACTCAGAGGGGAGTGCTATTATAGGGATAGGCGGGGAGGATATGAATATTCTCCCACACAGTCTGTGTCTGACCACAATGAGTATTATTGTATTTCCTTTGAATAAAAATTTCAAAGGTTAACAAAAGAAAACAAACAAAAAAAAACCCACCGAATATAATTGAATTTTATCCAAATAATTGTTGGAAGAGCTACAGCACTTGGATTTTAGGGCCTTCCTTATAAGCCTCTCTACCCACCCAGTGGAGGAAGAGGAAAAAGTTCTGCCAATTCCCTTCCACTGCGCTTCCCCTCCCACCTGCCTCATCACTAGCTCAAGTCTTCCTTCCTTTCTTGCTGGTTACCACAGGCATGTGGTGCCACTGCCCTGGACCCAGCCTCATCTCCTACCACTTCTCTTGCAGCTGTAGTCAGGTGCTCAGCACTGCACACACAGAAATGATTGAGGTGCTCAGGCACCCTGGCTGCTGTTGAACCCTACCTGGGCTCCTCCAGGTGCTTCCTGTGTACAAGGCTCTGTGAGGACTCCAGGTCTCTGTCTGTTCATGGCCTCCTAATCTATAGACATGGGGTAGCCTGTCACCCACCCCACTGCAGGTTTCCTGAAGAAAGGAACTGGGTCAAACCTTAATGTGGTCCAGCAGGGAGGGGTGGGCATAGAAAAGTCACTTTCCCTCTTTGTCCCAGTGCCCCAATTTCTCAGCATAAACTAGACCAGGGTGCCCAGACATCTGGATTTCATAGGAATAAGTTTTTCCAAAAGTTTTGTTACAGAACGAAAGGGGGTCTTTTATGTGGCGCCTTGGTGTAAAACCCAACAACTGGTGTTGAGGAAAACAGGTCTTTATTTACAATATTCCAACCTGGGGAGGGCAGTGAGTGCTTCATGGGCCCCAGCACATCCCTTGCTCCCCAAAAGGCTATAAGCCAAAAATATGCCCAGAAATTCCCCAACCCTTATCTGTCAGTTCTCTCCTTCAGGATCTGAGGTATGTACAATGTCATCAGCCTCCATATCACAGTCTAGGAAAACATGTGCCGTGTTGCTCTGGATTATACATGGTTCTCTTCCCTTTCAAAGCTGCATGGATCTCTTATAAAACCCCATGGTTCTCTTCCCTTCCCTCTACCTCTGCTCTCTGCAAAAATGGCCGCCACCTTATTTTTAAATCTCTCACCACAGCCATGATGCAGTGGGCAGGGTAACCTGTTCTGACCATTCACAGAACCTTGCACAGGCCCTGTATGCTCTTTCCTCACCATCCTAGGATCTAAACCTCCCCATTTCCTTGGGGCCTTTAAAGAACTAAACCATTTGCATAACCAAGACACTACCTACCAGCCATAGATATACAAAGGCATCTTGAAAGCTCCCACAGGCTCTGGGGATTTTGGGGGGATCCCTCTCTGTAACAGTTTTATGAACAATGTGGGGTTTCTGAAATGTTATTTTACCAAAATAAAGTTTTTCTTAAGTCCAAATAAGATCTGTTATTATAATTTCCTAAAGAAAAGTCATTTTCAGCAGGGATCAAGAAGCATAACTGGTAGGTACAAAATAGACAGGGGGATGTTAAGAGTAATATAGGAAATGGAGAACCCAAAGAACTTATATGCACGACCCATGGACATGAACTAAGAGGGGTGGGATTGCTGGAGGGAAGGGAGGTAGTGGGCAGAGGGGGGCAAAGCGGTAAAATTTGGGACAAGTGTACTAGTATAATTTAAAATATATACTTTAAGAAAAAAGTCATTTTCAGTGGTCTCAAAACTGTGTCAATTGGCCATTTAAATTCAATAGCCAATGATTGGTTAATGATTACAATGCATAGTAAAACCTTCAGAAGGAAAGGAGAATGTTTTGTGGACCATTTGGGTTTTTTTTTATGTGGCAGTTTTTATGTTATTAGTTTTTAATATCTGTACTTTTTTTTTCCCCTCTGCTGTATATCTGTACTTTTTTTTTTTTAATTTTGAGATTTTTTTCATTTGAAGGTATATCTTAATTCTATTAAAGTCACAAATATGCTAATTTAAATACCCAATTCTATTTATCTAAAACACAATGCAAACATACAAGTATCTATTCTCTCCACATGTTAGAGCCCATTCATTTTATGGTTTGGAAACGGGGAGAATAGATTCCCCTTAAACTGCAAGTCAGCAGGTGTTTCTTTACAGTTAACTTTAGCAAAATTCATACAAAAGTGATTAACAATGATCTTCTTTACTTGTTAACTCACAAGGAAACACCTTCAAAACAGCGTTTTGTTAAATTTTCTGTACTAAAATGTAGAAAAACTGAACTACACAAATATTGAAAAGTTAAAAATTCCTTAATTTTTTATTCCTGGTACCACTACCACAATTTACAGGGCAATATACCTGATGTAATGAAAAGAAAAAGAAAAAGACAAAGCTACAACAGATAAAAGACCTCAGGAATGTACATCTAATTGACACTACATTGCATTAATCAATAGCTGCACTTTTTGCAAACTGTGGCTATGACAGTCCTGAACAAGAAGGGTTTCCTGTTTAAGCTGCAGTAACTTTTCTGACTATGGATCATCGTTCCTTCTGTGGCAGATTTTTACAGTTCCTCTAATGCATTTGGGACGACTGTCTCAAAGTAACCTGCAGCTTTCCTGACAACTCCTCGCTCTCTCTCCTGCTAAGAACTGTAGCCCTTTTCTGCTGAGTTTTTAGAACCTTCTGCTACCATATCCACCACTTCCACCACCAGATCCATAACCGCCACCATATGGGCTGCCCGAGCTTCTTCCACCGAAACTGCCCCCACCTTTCATGGGTCCATAATTTGATTGCTGTTGTCCACTGTAATTTCCAAAATCATTATAGTTCCCACCACCACCGTAGTTACCACCAAAATTTCCCCCTTCATTGTAACCATCATATCCTCCTCCTCCTCCACCACCGCCATATCCACCACCTTGGTTTCCGTATCCTGGTCCACCACCACCATAGCCTCCTCTACTACTATAACCAGGACCACCGCCATAGTTACCACCATCACCTCCAAATCCATTATATCCACCATCACCTCCTCCATAACTACCTCTGCTACCACCTCCACCATAGCCTCCTCTTCCACCAAAGTTTCCACCACGGCCAAAGTTACCACCACCACCTCCAAAGTTTCCTCCACGACCCATAAAGCTGCCAGATCCACCCCCACGGCCTCTTTGCGATCCAGCAGACTGCATTTCTTGTTTAGAAAGAGCCTTTTTCACTTCACAATTATGCCCATTAATAGTGTGGTATTTCTGAACGACAATTTTATCAACTGTATCATGATCATCAAAAGTTACAAAAGCAAATCCTCTTTTTTTCCCACACTGCCTATCTTCCATAACTTCTATGGTTTCAATCTTGCCATATTTTTCAAAGTAGTCTCTCAAATTATATTCTTCTGTATCTTCTTTAATACCACCAACAAAAATTTTCTTCACTGTTAGATGGGCACCAGGCTTTACAGAATCCTCTCTAGAAACAGCTCTCTTTGGTTCCACTACACGCCCATCAACCTTGTGTGGTCGAGCACACATTGCTGCATCCACCTCTTCAACACAAGAGTAAGTCACAAAACCAAAGCCCCGGGAACGTTTTGTTTGGGGGTCTCTCATCACCACACAATCTGTGAGTGTGCCCCATTTCTCAAAATGTTCTCTTAAACTATCATCTGTAGTTTCAAAGCTCAAAGCACCAATAAACAGTTTTCTCAACTGCTCTGGTTCCTTTGGATCATGGCCCTCCATTTTGAGACCGGACTCGCCTCTTCCACCTCGAGTTCAATATGGGACCGAGAGGATATATCTGTACTTTTTAATGGAAACAACTAGACCAAAAATCTGTCACAGAATTTTGAGACCCATTAAAACAAAATTTAATGAGAAAATGAAAAGTCATTTTCCAACCAAAAGTAGGAAATAGTTACTTGTAGAATTATGCTTAAATGAAGGTTAGTTTTGTTTTATTTTTTCAAGTTCAGCATTTAGGTCTTATTTACCCCCAGTTGATCTGGGTGAATGAATGCTTCCTGTCCTGGACATTAGGCAGTTGTGAACCAGAAGATAAAGGGAACAGATGGTGCCCTCAGTGTTCTTGGCCTACACTGAACTGGGTATAAGGTTCAGCCACATTAGAGCATGGTGACTGGAGCAAATTCTTGGTCCCTTTCCAAGGGGTAATGGCAGATGGTGACAGGGGCAGAAGATGGTTGCCAGAGCAGGAGGCCTCAAGAGTTATGCTCTTATTTGATGGCTTCCTTGGGTACCCCTTACCAGTTGACCTGGGGTGGCAGGTGGGGGTGAGGCTATCCAGGACCCCTACTTGTAGAGAAAGCAGCCCACCCTTCCTGGCTTCGTGCAGTGACCTGAGAAGGGGAGAAAAGAGGTCTAACATGTCGCAAATTAGAACCAAAGAGGACAGGAAAGAGAGGAGGCAGAAAAAATATGTGAAGAAATAATGGCCACATAGTCTAAATTTTAGTGAAAGACATTAATTTACAGATTCAAGTAGCTTAGTGAACCCTAAGAAGAATCGATACAAAGAAAAACACATGCAGGCATGCTGTATCAACTACTGAAAACCAAACTTAAAAAGATTAAAAGCATCCAGAGAAAAATGACAAGGGGACAATTTTTATGACTTAATTCCTTCTCATCAGAAACCATAAAAGTCAGAAGACAGTGGAATGTCATCTTTAAAGAGCTGGAATTAAGGGAAAACTTGTCAATCCATGAGTCTATATCCAGCAGAAAACATCCTTTAAGAATGAAGACAGCCCTGGACACATAGCTCAGTTGGTTAGAGCCTCATCCTGGTACACCAAGGTTGTGTGTTCAATCCTGGGCCAGGGCACATACAAGAATCAACAAATGAAGGCATAAAGAAGTGGAACAACAAATCGATGTCTCTCTTTCTTTTTCTCTCTCTCTAAAATATCAATTTAAAAAAAATTGAAGAATGAAAACATTTTTAAATAAAAGAAAACCAAGAGGGTGTGGCCAGCCAATCTGAATGACAAAAAATGCTAACAAGATGAATCTTATATTGTCTTAACAAAGAGACACAATAATAATAAAGAGGGTGGGAGAAAACTTTTGGAGATGATAGATATGTTTATGGCATATACTGTCGTGATTGTTTTACAATTATATATTTATCTCCAAACTCATCAAGTCGTATACATTAAATATATACAGCTTTTTGTCAATATTTAACGACTCCACTGGTATGAAGACGAATATAATCCATGCTAGGTTTATATTATTATATTTTTTCTTCTTCTGATTTTAACGGAAATTGACATACTTTTCCCTGAGCCCTGCAAGTGTAGAACAGTTGGGGTAGGGCTGCCGGCGGTGGGTTGGAGGTGGAGTCGGGAAGGGGAAGGGGCGGGGAGTAGATGGGGTGGAGGCCACCACCTCCCACCGTCCGCCCAGCCTCCCTCCCTTTACCCCCTCCATCTCTTCCTCCGTCCCTCCACTTTTACTTTTCCCGTCCCTCTGCCCCTCCTCCCTTTCTTCCCTCCCTCGGAGCTTTATAGTCCCGCTGGCTCCTCCAGCGTTCAGCCAGCGCCTGCGGGATGCGCGCCATAAACCGTCTCTTAGGGCACGCAGTGCTGCGGGGGCTGTCGTGCAGCTTCCGCGCCCGGGTCCCCAGTCTGCTAGTGCGCCCCAGCTCGGGTAAGTCGGAGGAGGGGGCCAGTGAGAGGCGCTTCCCAGCCTTGGTTGGCACAAGTGCAGCCTCGGGCGAGGGTGGGAGAGAGGGCCAGCGCTCCGTAGTGTAGCCGGCCTGACTAGCGGGGAAGCCTTGGGGCACGGCGGGTCGGAGAGGTGGGGCACGCCCCAACCCACCACCTTTCATTGCCCTCCAAGCCGCCAAGCTTTCTCCCCCAGTTGCTTCGGGGCACAGGAGCCCAGGAGCTCCGGAGCAAGAGGAAGCAAGAGGCCCAGTGGCCACATCGGGTGATAAGGAGGGTCCTAGCTGACCTGGGGCTCCTGAGTGGGGAAGTCAATTCTCAGCAAATGAAAACCCCTCCCACACAACCGCTGTCTTTGGGGCGTTTTCTCCAGTTCTTAAGTCATCCTGGCTGCTACTTATTTGGGGCCCTGGGGCCCGTATCTGTAACCGGTCCTCCACCCGAGCTGAAAGCCAGATGTCATGGTGTTCCAAACGCTGGGAAGAGTGAACTGCCATCTTTCAAGGCCAGGCTAGACAGTGGGCCCTTAGGCACTGGGTTTGGAGGGAACAAAAGAGCCAGGGGCTCTTCCCCCACTGGGCCTCATTCAGCCCTGAGGGGATGTGATAGTCACCCACAGCACAGCTTTTGATTAATTCTCCTCCTGCGGATGAGGAATTGCAGCTCCAGATGCCCCCAGGGACCCTGGCGGGCCTCAACCCCACTCTCCTTTCTCCACCACTTCTGTCTTTAAAGGACTTACTTTGCAGGACATCCACAGTCTGGGCTCTATTCAAAATTTGACCCTGGATCCCACTGTGAGGGTTTGAGTAACTTCAGAAGTGGCCTGGGGCTGTTTGAGGGTGATGCAGCCTCAGGTCTCCTTGGCTGTGTGGGGGCCAGGCTCAGTGCTTCTCCTTGGGTCTGGAAGCTGCCCACATTGAAATTCCACAGCAGTACAGAGTTCCTGCCTGGCCAATAGATGTAAGAAGAGAAGCCCTTAGGTTCCCTCACCTGCAGACAGGAACCCCTTTGCCTTCCTTCTCAGCCCCCAGGTCCCGTTTATCCTGGTGTCTATGGCCTACCTGATAGGGAGAGTATACTGCACTTCTCCCTGGCTCCCTGCTATTTGTTCACCTTAGATCCAGAAGATGGGCTTCTAGTCCCTGGTGATGTGGCAGGTAGAGGTTCAGACAGTGTCTGTGCCATCACCCCCAAGGACAGGAATCAAAAGTGAAGCCAAGAGTCATGCTTTCTTTCTAGTGTGGCATCTCTGGGCCTCCTGGCTCTCTAAGATGCCTTCTCAGGGGACACCAGTTTCATCATTAGAAGCTTCTGCTACTGCCTCGGAGGAGCCATGGCCCCTCCAACAGGTTGGAAGCCCCCAGGAAACCAGTACCCTGGTTGTCCCTGACAGGCAGCACTGTACTGGGCAGTCCCTGGCTGTGGGCACCTCACTTCTCCCCTCCAGAGCTGCTCTGGTGAAGCCCAGATGACATCTGGGTCCTGGCAGGGGTACACAGGTCTGGAGATGTGAAAGGATGAGGCAGCATCCCTGACCCCTCCTCTTCTAAAGGAGGGCCCTCCTGGACCCGGGAGCAGACCCTGGTGGCCGTGAAGCCAGATGGGGTGCAGCGGCGGCTTGTTGGGGATGTGATCCGGCGTTTTGAGAGGAGGGGCTTCAAGCTGGTGGGGATGAAGATGCTTCAGGTAACAGGACTTTCAGCCTGTGGGTGTCCCTCAGGGCAGTAGGGTAGGGCTTCTCACAGAGCTCAGGACCTGAGCCCTCATGTCTTAGCTCTGCTTCAGGAGGAGTGTCCTTTTGTTAGAAGTAGAAAGGGAGGGATGGAGAGGTGATATCAGTCCTTCACTGCTGTGGTTGGCATACCAGCCCATGTAGGTGTTATCTGCAAAGTCATTGTCCCAGTGCCCAGTGGGGTTGCCTCTCCAGGGGCTCCTCTCATTCCTTCCCCTAACACTACCCAGGTGCCAGAGAGTGTTCTTGTTGAACACTATCACGACCTTCAGAGGAAGCCCTTCTACCCAGCCCTCATCAACTACATGAGCTCCGGCCCTGTGGTGGCCATGGTATGCCCTGGTAGAAGGGGTGGAGGGCCCTTGACTGAGCCCACAGCTGCTGAGCCCTTGGTGATCCCCACTTTTCCCAACCTTTATCTCTGTGCTGCAGGTCTGGGAAGGCCCCAATGTGGTTTGTACCTCAAGGGCCATGATAGGACACACTGACTCAGCTGAGGCTGCTCCTGGCACCATTCGAGGAGACTTCAGCTTCCACATTAGCAGGTGGGCCCTGACACATTCAGCCACAAGCTCATTGTCTTGCTGGATGAGACTTTTGTTGTTGTTGTTTGTTTTTTTAAGATTTAATTTATTTTTAGAGAGGGGAAGGGAGGGAGAAAGAGAGGAGAGAAACATCAATGAGTGGTTCCCTTTCGTGTGCCCCCAACTGGGGACCTGGCCTGTAACCCAGGCATATGCCTTGACTGGGAATCGAACCACCAACCCTTTGGCTCTCAGGCCAGCACTCAATCCACTGCCAGCCAGGGCCAGAAGAGACTTGTGATGGTGGGACATCAATCTATTTGCTAGTTTCAGGGAGATAAACCATTCCCCGTGTGTTGTGTAGGTACTCTTGCCCATTGTCTGTTATCTGACTCTGTATCTTGCCTGATACCCCGAGGGAGGACTGGTGGGAAAATGAGGCTCCCAGTAACAGTCTGGGTTGGTCTGTGAGGTTGTGGGTAATAGGTCAAGGCCAGGCTGGAACCCAGTTTCCTAGCTCCCCTCTTCTACCTTTCCCCTCTGCATAATTGCTCAGCTTAGTCCTCTGGACAGTAGGGAATCTGCAGGCTGTTCCCAGAACCCCCAAGGTGCATATTGAAGCCTGTGCCTTACCTCTGCTACCTATCACCTGGCACAGGAATGTCATCCATGCCAGCGACTCTGTGGAGGAGGCCCAAAGGGAGATCCAGCTATGGTTCCAGAGCAATGAGCTGGTGGACTGGGCAGATGAAGGCCACCGCAGCAGCCTCTACCCAGCCTGAGCCTCAAGGCTACCCTTCCTTGCCCCAGCATCCACCCAGAACCAACTACCTCTGTCCACAAGAACTTGAGCCCACCCCTGTGCTCTGCTCATCTGTCCCAGACCACTTCCCTGGTCACCTTTCGCCCCAGCCCAGAACAGCTGAGCCAACTTTATGTGCCTTTTGTATTCTAAGCCAGCAAGAGATTGGATCAAATCCTTTCCATACCAAAATGGCGGACCACCTTCGGGGTGTCTCAAAAAATGGGTAGTTTAACCTCCCCTTCCCAAAAGGGGAGACATTAAAATTCATTGCACTGTGCATGGGGATGGAGTGCTTATTACGGCTAGGTACAAATGAGGCCTTTATGCAAAGTTGTAAGCAGTTTAAGAGTAGAGATGAAGCTTACCATCTCATAACCCAGCAGGGGATCAATAACTGTTGAATGTATGGCTCAGGCAAGGTCCAGAGACCTCCAACCTGAAATTTAGGAGAATCCTATCTGGGCCTTGAAGCTGGTGCTTTCCCAACCCCCATTTGGTCTGATTCTGCTGGAGGAGCCTCCTGCCTTGGGCAGGACTGGAGGGTGGCACAAAGGAGTGGCTGGGGAGGTGGTAGCTGAGACCACCCTCAGGGCAAAAAGCCTAGAAACTACGGCCTCCTCCCCTCTTCATGTCTTCCTGTGGATGCCTGGTGTCCACTTGTTTTCGTGTTGACACTATATCTCACGCCTCACTCCTGGTTGCCAGGGGTCCCTGCTCACTTGTGATAGGTACTAGACATTGCACATTTGGTCCTCGTTTTATTTTTATTTTTCCTTCTTTTAAAAATCTTTTCATTGTATAAGTACATATTCATATTTTAAAGATTTTATTTATTTATTTTTAGAGAGAGGGGAAGGGAGGGAGAAAGGGAGAGAAACAAATATAGGCTGCCTCCGCACGCTCACTGATGGAAATCCAACCACTGACCTTTTGCTTTGCTGACACCGCCCAACCGAGCCACACCTGTCCAGGCACCAGGGCCAGAGGTGGGGTGGAAAACCCAGGGGTCCTGGGCCCGCCGCTTGCCTGACCTTAACCCGGGAACCAAGTGTCCGCTGTGTCCAGCTGGTTCCAGCCACGGTACTGACACCCAATCTTGTGCGAAGGGACTTATCCTTCTGGACAGTTCGGAAGACCGCGCACCCGGCAGCCATGGAAATCCTCCTGCAGAACTGCGCTTGCGCCCGCCGCGGTGCTGGGACAGACCAGCCAGCCCCCAGTCTCAGCAGTCCGTGCGACCACAGTGGGCGGGACATCCTGGAAGAAACTATAAGGCAGCTGTGGGCGGGGTTAGCGGGGTGGGGCGTCCTGGGAGCTGGGTAGAAGCGGCTGAGAGACGGGCGTCCTGGGAGGAGCTAGAACCTCTGTGGGAGGGGTGGTGGCGAAGCGGCCGGCTCTGTAAACTGGGCCCGGCGCGTGCCCAGAGGTGACCTTACTAGAGCGGCGCTTGTGCTGGTGGCGTAGGCTGGAACTCTGATCTGAAGCAAGTCCTGCTGTCCTCGCTGCCGCGGATTTGTACCGAGCGCCATGACCCAGCCGCCGCCCGATGTCGGTGAGGACGACTGTCTCCCAGAGTACCGCCACCTCTTTTGCCCGGACCTGCTCAGGTGAGGGCGGAGTCCGGGCCTGCCTTCCGGGCATCGCGGGGAGCGATGTCAGAAACTGGGGGTGCCGGGGAGCGGGACTGGGGACTGGCGGCGCCCGGGTAGTGGGACCCGGGGCTCGGCGCGTCCTAGTACTGTATTTTGATCTTTGCCTTGTTGAGAGCACGTTGTTCGTCTTGGCCAATGCTGGTAATTCCTAATGGTATTCTGGGAGGGTGGAAGTGAGGGGCAGGCAGAACAAGGTTTGTGGGTTTTGAAACATTACTCACTTAATTGATAACTTTATGAATAGAGAATTTTAGACTGAAATAGGATTTCCCAAAGACCCAGAAAGCCTAGAGATGTAGGTTTCAGCGTTTCATTTTCTTAGAAAAAATCGTTCACGTTCCTTGTCAACAGTGTTAAATTTGATAGTATTGCGCAGTTCATAGGGTCAAAGTCCTTCCAGAACCGCCGCCTTCCCCTACTCCCCAGTTAACAGGGATATCTTTAAAGAACCTCTTATTTTCTTTCCCCAGGGACAAAGTCGCCTTCATCACAGGCGGTGGCTCTGGAATAGGGTTCCGGATTGCTGAAATTTTTATGCGGTGAGCACTGCTTTCTTTGCTCTGTGCCCATCACCCCACAACTGACTCCTGGGCAATATGCTGGTGGGTGTGGGAACTCCTCTAGGCAATGAGCTATTGGAGAGCATCTGAAAGGGGTCTAGTGCTGCCCTAGGGGAAGCAGGATTCCAGGGTCCTCTCCTAGAGGTTAGTGGAGACTGTGTGGTTCTGGTACCACCACCCTCATTTAGACAAAGAGGGAGGCATTCAACAGGTTGAGGTAACTCTATTGTAGAGCCTCCTGGGGCCTCGCTTAGCCAGGGTCATGGAGGACCCAGTTGGAGGCAGAGCACAGTGTCTCTTGAGACAAATTCTGTGGCCTCAGGCCCAGGTCAGCTACTTGTCACTCCCACAGCAGAGGCCCAGAGCTAGGCTAGGGTTGTGGGAGAGGAAGCCTGTTGATATCCCAGGGACCCTCCCCAGTTTTTCCTGGACCCCTACCTTTCATACCAGAGAGGAGGCGAGTCCCACTGGACAAGATTTTGGGATTCATTATTTTTGGGTGAACCAGCTTTCCAATCTGGTGGTTTTGGGCATACTGCTGCTCTGAACAGAGCATGGCTAGCTGGTTGGGGTCATTTTGAGGAGCAAGTACAACCTGTTTAGCAGGTGATAGCTGCTATTGTTACTGCTACCACTGTGAGGCTGAGTTTGTCAGGAGGTGAGGCAGGACAGGTGCCCCTGGCATCAGGGCTCTCTGTCCTCTCCAACATCACAGGGAGAGAAGACAGGGGCATGTGTGGCTTGGCTGGGGACCCACCAGCCCCCACGCAGATGCTGGGGCCCCAATCTGATGCTCATAGCTGCTTTGGTGCTGTGCACATGGTGTTTGGGGCAGGGCCTGCATCACTTTGGGGCAGGCCCCAGTACCAGAGAGGCCAGCCCAGAAACCCTGGGGGTGGGACTGATGGCACTCACCTGAAATCCCACCACAGTGGTTCAGCCCTGCTCAGACCCCTGTGTCCTCTGCCAGCTGTACTTTCTGTCCTGGGCTGGTGCTTCAGCCTGAGAGACCCTTGGGGGAAGGGAGGTCTGCTTAGAGCTCAGGGAGGAGCCCACCTCGGTGTGTCCCTTGCACTTTGCCACCCTTACTCCTACCCTCTGGTTTTGCAGGCACGGCTGCCACACAGTCATCGCCAGCAGAAGCTTTCCAAGAGTGTTGATGGTGAGGGGGTCCCTCCTGTGCCCACCCCATCCATGAGTGGCTTTGGAGACCAAGAGCTTGGGCCTGGAAGGTCGAGAGGCCCAGAGGATGTTGACACCAAAAGCTGTTCCTCATCCAAATTTTGAGCTTTAGTGGAAGTTGCCTACCAGGGACACCTCTGGATTTAAAAAAAAATCTACTTACTGTGTCCTGTGAGGGACCCTCATGTTGAGTGATACTGCCACCAAGAGAAATCTCTGAGCTCACCTGGGTGATAGTAGTGGTCCACATGTCCCACCCACCCAGGAGGAGAGTCTCACCACTGCCACAGTGGGTCTCTGGACAGGGACTGGAAGTCAGCTAGAGTGGCCTGGAAGGTGATGTGGAGGGAGGAAACTGGGGCAGGTGGTGGAGGAGAGAGTGTTGAATGTCTTAGAAATGTCCACCGGGGTGGTGTACCCAGGGAATCACTGCCTGTGAGCTGCACCTCTCAAGATTGGAATCCAGCAACAAACCCTGGCTTCCTAGCAGAACCTGGACACATCCTCGTTGGATTCTTTTTTCTTTTTTTGAGAGAGAGAACATCAATTTATTGTTCTGCTTATTTATGCATCTTTTGGTTGCTTCTTGTATGTGCCCTGACCAGAGATTGAACCCACAACCTTGGCATGTCAGTATGATGCTCTAACCAATTCAACTGAGCTGCCCAGCCAGGGCCCTCCTCAGATTCTGAAGGGCTGTTCCCTCCAGGCTGAGGCCAATTGGCTACTGCCCACCTCTTCTCTCTCTTCCTATCTGGCTTGCAGGCTGCCAAAAAGCTGTCTACTGCCACTGGCCAGCGGTGTCTCCCTTTATCTCTGGATGTCCGAGCTCCTCCAGCCATCATGACTGCCGTGGACCAGGCATTGAAGGAATTTGGGAAAATTGACATTCTCATAAACTGTGAGTCACTTTGAGAGAGGCCAGGGGTTTTCTGATGAGCCAGCAATACCAGACCTTCCCACTTGGAGATCCCAGAACTTTTTCCCTGGGCTCCAGGCCACTGCGTCGCCCCAACTGTGTTCCTTCCAGGTCATTGCAGTGTGAACTCAGCTGAAACAATGTCAGGGGCACTCTCAAGCCTTCTTCCCTGTCCACCTTGGACCACCCTGAGGTCTGTTTGCTCTAACTGCCCAGTGCTCTAGCACCATCCATGTCTCCTTCCACTGTGCAGGTGCAGCTGGTAACTTCCTGTGCCCAGCCAGTGCGTTGTCCTTCAATGCCTTCAAGGCCGTGATGGACATCGACACCTTGGGCACATTCAATGTGTCTCATGTGCTCTACAATAAGTTCTTCCGGGTGAGTGTTCTCTTGGCTGGGGCCTCCTCTCTCCTGGCATCCTGCTCACTGGCACCGCCCCCTTCTGTCATGTGTTGCAGGATCATGGAGGAGTAATTGTGAACATCACAGCAACCTTGGGTACTCGCGGGCAGGTGCTCCAGGTGCATGCAGGCTCTGCCAAAGCAGCCGTGGGTATGGCACCCCATCTGGTCCTCTTCTGGATTCCTTAGGGACACTCTCCAGCTCATCCCTGGAAGCCAGTAGTGTCTGAGTGGGCAGTGGAGAGGTCCAGCACTGGACCCGAGTCCCTACTTCCACCTAGGCTACCCCCAAAGGCTGAGCAACCCTGCATTCCCCCTCATGCTTGCCTTTCTTCCTTGCAGATGCAATGACACGGCACTTGGCTGTGGAGTGGGGTCCCCAGAACATCCGAGTCAACAGCCTTGCCCCCGGCCCTATCAGTGGCACAGAGGGGTTACGACGGCTAGGTAAGGCTCTTGGGGAGCCCAGGTCCCTTGGGATGCACCCTTAGGCCCAGGCCCCACAGTGCCCCCACGGGCTCCCCTCCCACCTAGCTGGGACAAGCCTGGGACAAGTGCCAAGTCTTCATGGCTCCCTGAGGCTGGGAAAGAGTTTGTCCTCAAGTCAGGTCAGGGCCCTTTGTGGTTAGCACATAGCTGAAATGGACTGATGATCAGCCAGACTTGTGAGGTAGAGGCCACAGGACTGCTGGCCTTGATGTGAGTGAGAGTCAGACACAAAGTGGATTCCCATTGAAGCTTCTAGAACCTTGGCAGGGTCTACATGGAAAAGCCCTATGCCGATTCTGTGGCAATGTTACTTGGTACCTGGTCTGTTCTGTCCACCAGGATGATTCTAATAGTGCCCACCACATTCTCAGATGTGGTTTAGGGAGAGCTGGGCAGGGGAGGGTGGAGGGCCCTGGGTTCCTGGGACTCATGAGGGTTGACCTCCCAGGTGGTTCCCAAACCAGCAAGGTCCTGGCCATCCCTCTGCAGAGGCTGGGGAACAAGACAGAGATCGCCCACAGTGTTCTCTACCTGGCCAGCCCTTTGGCATCCTATGTGACGGGGGCTGTGCTGGTGGTTGACGGCGGAGCTTGGCTGACCCTCCCTAATGACATGAAGTTGCTGGTGGATTTTGCATCCTTCTCTGCTAAGCTCTAGGTGATGTGCCACTCACACCTTGGGGGGTGGGGGTGTCACTCGTGTCCATGGCACCCTTCCCAAAACTCCACCTGGTGGGCTGATGGTCAGTATCTGGGCCATGATTCATTTCCCTTCCATTCTTTGGGCATATTTCTAAACATGTTCTTCTGCACTTTTGGGCTTCCACTACCTCAACAGACCAGGCCATATGTAGGACAAGGCTGGGAAGGGGTCTTCTTGGGTAGTGCTGGAAGGGGACCCAGCCCAATAAAGCTGCACTCTGGACCTCAGGGACGCATGCAAACCAGAATGGGCATGGTTTGCCTGTAATAGATAGGACCTTCTCTCTCTTTGGGAGCTCCCCTGGGTGACCCTCTCAGGTGGCCTGAGGGCTGGCTGAGCCCATGGGAACAGGGGGAGGGTGCCATTGCTTGCTGCCTTCCCTTCCTCCCCTCCAATCCCCATGGTGTGGCTGCTACATGAGGCCCACTCATCCTGGTTCTCTGAGCAACAGCTTCCTCTGAGGAAGGCTGAGGCCTTGCCTGTGCCTCTGAATCCTTCTGCCCTCTGAACTTCTTGGGTCTCCAACATAGGGTAGTGGTGGAATGCTCTAGGACTTTGGCTGTCTCCTGTCCCATCTGAGGAGGCATGTATGTGAGGGGACACCCAAGGAGTTGATAGTTCAGTGATACTGTGAAGCCAAGTTTGGAGCAGGCTTCTGCAATGATTCCCCTCATTCCTGCCATCCTCCCTGGAGATGGGTTTGTGGGCCCAGGTGATGCTGAGAAGCCTGTCTTCTGAGGCTCTCTGTGGTTTGGTTGCTGTCAGACACATTCTGACTGCCCGTGGGTTACCAGGCAGTTGAGCAGTTACTGGGCTGGTAAACTAGTCACTAGTGTGAGGAGCAGTCATCAAGGGGAGCTCTGGAAGAAGGCAGAAGGGACTGCTGGTGTCTGCTCCCCAGGCGGGACACAAGGCTTGGCTGCCCACTGCTCTCTCCAGGCCACTTGTGGATGCTGCCCTGGTGGCAGATACAACCCCCTAGGCTATGTAGGAGATGGGCCTTGGTGCCTTTCAGTCTTCTGTGACGTTGGTGTCTGCTGGCATTTCTAACAGGAGCTGGACAGCTGAGGCAAAGAAGGCATTCTGAAGGAGAGGCTGGCCCGCAGCCCACTCTTGGATACCTGGGACCTGCCTCTCACCCAGCTGAGAACTGCAAAACCAACCACCACAGCAAAGCAGCTGAAGCAAAGACTGGCCCCTTCTCTGGGAGCTGTGCTATGTCCGCATTCCCTTCCCATGGCCCCATCTCCTGTGCATGGGTGGGAGTGACCAAGCAATGATGCCAGCCTGCTAGCCTGCCCATACCACACAGATGTCTGCCAGGGGGTGGTCGGCATTCCAGAGCTCCCTTGAGAGTGAGGGTACAGGCCAGTTGTTGGGGTGTGCCCCTCATCCCCTGACCTAGGGTTAGGGGTTATCCCACTTGCCTGTTTGCCTAGCCCCAGCCTGTGTCCAGTGGGTACCCTGAGGTTCAAGGCTCTCAAAGCTGTAGGTTGGCCCTCTGGCTCAGCATAGGCAGGTCCTCCCCACCGTGTTGGTACCACCCATTTATATAAGCACAGGTCCTAGAGCTTCTGCCAGAAAATGCATTTCCTCCAAAAATATTTTTACTGTAAAAACATCTATTCATTAGAATTAGCAAAAGCTTTTAGAAGGAAAAGGAAAATACTTGAAAAGAATCATTGGTGATCTGATCATTTAGAGGTAAGCGGTGTGTTTCTTTCCTGTCTTTTTTCCTGTGAAGAGTTGAGAAAAATGCCTCCTACCTAATGCTGACGTCCCATTCTCAGGCATGTGGATCTCCTGTTGGGGCAAAGGGAGGCTGTCTGCCCCTTGGTGGTAGGGCGCCTTAACCCTGCAAGGTCCTCGTTTGTTCTCAATAAGTTCCCACTGCCATTAGTGCTGAACGTGAGCCCTCTGCCCCAGATGACCATGCTCACTTCTCCCTTATTAAGTCCCTTCATTCTATAAAAAGAGACCACTTCTCCGCAGGTGCAAAGACAGTGGCAGGTAAACCACAGGACCGTTCTAGCTGGAAGACCATCTGGCAGAGGGAGCACCTTTTGCTATTTGAAGGTGCTCCTTGTCAGGGAGAACAGAACGTGGTGGCATCAAATTCACCAGCAAGGCAGAATGGGTTCTTATGATATTTCTTGGGGTACAAACCTGTCAGAACATGGTGGCAGCAGGACTTCTGCCCAGATTTTTGATGTATACAAATTAACCATATGGAAATTAACCTGGTCCCAGTTTCTCCCATAGGAAATAAAACTGGACTTTGCTCATTCTCAGAAGAAATGTTGATGGACCTAGCATGATATATTGACTGGCCTGGTGGGGAAAAAGCAGGGAGATGTAAATAACCTGCTGAATGTATAAACTCACCCTAATCTGAAACGTATGTTCTGAAAGGTGTGGAGATGTTGCCTGTAGGTACACAGGCAGGGAGTCTCCACTCCCCCTTCCTTCCCTCTTCTTTTCTCCTTTCTCTTTTCCCCCTTTCCTTGCTTCTGTGGGCCTCCCAAATTGGTCTGGGAGTTTTCTCTTCCCCCTCTTCCCTCAATAAACCTGGTGTAAAATCTTAGACTGTTCTCTGGGTGATTTCTTGGAGCAAAGGCAGCCTGATAAAGAGAAAACAGTGAAAACAATTACTGGGGACACCTGGCCAGTGAGAGGCAGAGGTAGCCCTGAACCCCTCTTCCCATAGGCCAGAGAACTTGGGCCTGCTATCCTCTAAGGAGCAGATCCAGGGGGATACCCTGATAGGGGAGGGTATACCACCATTGATAACCAGGCCCTGCTTCTTTTGAAGGTTGGGATACACAGTTGAGGTGCAGGTTCTAGGAATAAGTCTCTTATTTTATTTTTTAATTATATTTTTTTGTTTATCCTATTACAGCTGTCCCAGCTTTTCCCCCTTTGCCCCCTCCACCCAGCCGCCCCCACTCCCTCAGGCAATTTCCACCGTTGTCCATGTTCATGGGTCATGCATGTATGTTCTTTAGTTACTCTATTCCCTATGCTGTACTTTACATCCCCATGGTTATTCTGTAACTACCTATTTGTACTTCTTAATCCTTTCACCTTTTTTGCCCATCCCCCTGACCCCGCAGCCCATCTGGCAACTATCTATGATTCTGTTTCTGTTCTGTTTATTTTGTTTTTTAGAATCAGTTGTTGATAGATATGTATTATTGCCATTATTGTTCATATTTTTTATCTCCTTAAAGAAGACCCATTAACATTTCATGTAATACTGGTTTGGTGGTGATGAACTCCTTTAGTTTTTCCTTGTCTGGGAAGCTCTTTATCTGTCCTTCAATTCTAAATGATAGCCTTGATTGCTGTTGGCACATCCAAGGTCAGCCACCACCTGTGTTCTGTCTGGGGTCAAAGCATAAAGTACAAAGTGACCTGCAGATGGCTGCTGATTGTGCTGGGCTTGGAGGTTCCCAGGCAAGGCCAAGCTGTGAACCAAGGCTCACTACTGCTAGGTCCAGGCCTGGGGCAACTTAGCGAGTGGTACGGGGTTTGCTGAAGCCAGATGCTGCTTGTTTGAGAGAATTTTGGAAAATTGAAACATGGGCCAAGACAAGCCATTCTTATGGAAAAGCCACTGGAAACAGCTTGAGTGCGCCCACAAGTTGGTTGGTGTAGGGCTTCAGGGAATCATCAGGGTGGAGGAAACATTGTGACCCAGGTTGATGGAGCCTCAGATATGGTGCCCACTGCCTGCAGGTTCTGTGGCTCTGTTGGGGAGAGGGCTCAGAGAAGAAACAATGTCCCAGCACTCCCAGGCACTTCTGCCTGGGAGAAAGCTGCCCCCGCCCTCAGCTCTCCCTGGTGCCACAGACAATTCAGTTTCTCCTCATACGTCTCTGATGACTTTCAATCTGCTGCCCCCACTCTAGAATGAGTCCAAGTAGTCTGTGCACAGACCCTTTAAGAGGAACTACCTGATACTCCAACAGTTTCTATCTCCCACAGCCTCAATTCCTGCTAATTTTCACAGCCAGAAGTTATGAGGACTTATCTTTCTGGCACTGGAACTCTGGACTGGGGATCCTAGTGTGGAGGTGGGACCCCTCACACGTGAGATATCCCTCCTGATTTTTATCAGCCACACATGGGTGTGGGACCAGCCTGTTCTGTGTCTCCACTCCTCCTACCAGTCACGATGTGGTTTCTTCTCTAATTCTGTAGTTCTAGGACTTCCATTCAGCTCAGTTTCTGACAGTTCTGAATGATGGTTGTTCTAGTTTAGTTTTAATTTTGATGTGGTTGTGTGAGGAAGCAACCTGTGTTTGCTTACGTCTCCATCTTGACTAGAAGTTCGGTAAGCCTTTTATTACTTATTAGACAGGGTTCTCCAGAGAAACAGAACCAGTGGGATATATACAGATATATATGGGATTTATTAGAGGGATTAAGTTCTAGGAGGCCGAGAAGTCCCATGATCTGCAAGCTGGAGGCCCAGGAGAGCTAATGGTGTAATTCCGTCAGTCAAAGACCTGAGAACCCAGAGCTCTGATGGCCGAAGGCAGAAGAGAGAGAATTCTGCTGTCAGTGGATTGGATTAGATGATGCCACCCACATTGGTGAGGGTGGATCTTCACTCTGTCTAGAGAACCACATGCTAATCTCTTCCAGAGACACCCAATTGTCGGGGCATCCTTCAGTCCAGTCGAGTTGACACACGCAATTAATCATCACAGTTAGACACAGTAAAGTTTGTCTCTATGCTCCTTTATTGCCTGCATGTGATGGTCAGTTTACTTATGAGAAATCAGCTTCTGGCATAGTCTACCAGCCCAAGTCGTCATCCTACAGGTATGGGATGGTCACTGGGGGCTCATGGGTCACAGGCATGTCCAGCAGGCATCAATTGTTGGGTGGTGGGGCTGGTAAGGAAGGCCAGGTACACAGGATGTGACATCAGTTCCAGCAGGGCATTTGGGCTCAGTAGCACTTGGCAAAGAACTAGGTTATCCCCTTTCACATTAATCTCTAACATTCCACTAGAAGATGTCAGGTTATCTGAAAGGAAGGGTTATTATTTAAAACATTTTAAAAAATCGATTTTACAGAGAGAGAGAGAGAGAGAGAGAGAGAGAGAGAGAGAGAGAGAGAGGGATGTCAGTTTTTGTTCGACTTTTTTAATGCACTCATTGGTTGCTTCTTGTATGTGCCTTGGCCAGAGATCAAACCCGTAACTTTGGTGTATTGGATGACACAAACCAATTAAGCTACCAGGCCAGGGCGGAAGGGTAATTTTTTTTAAGTATATTTTATTGTATATGTTGTGACAGTAGTCCCAATTTTTTTCCCTTTGCTCCCCTCCACCCAGTAACCACTTCCCTCCAGCAATCCCACCCCTCTTGGTTCAGGTCCATGGGTTGAGCATATAAGTTATTTGGCTTCACCCTTTCCTATATTATTCTTAATTTCCCCTGTCTATTTTGTACCAAACAATTATGCTTTTTAATCCCTGCAACATTTCCCCATTTCTCCCCCTTCCCCCTCCCAGCTGATAACCCTCCAGATGACCCCCATACCTATGATTCTGTTCCTATTCTGATTTGCTTAGTTGGGTTTTGTTTTTATATTTTAGATTCAGTCGTTGATAGTTGTGTGTTTGTTGTTATTTTAATGTTCATGGTTAGGATGTTCTTTTTCTTAAATAAGTCCCTTTAACATTCCGTATAATAATGGCTTGGTGATGATGAACTCCTTTAGCTTTACCTTGTCTGGGAAGGCTTGATCTGCCCTCCCATTCTGAATGATAGCTTTGCTTGATAGAGTAATCTTGGTTGTAGGTCCTTGCTTTTCATCACATTGAATACTTCTTGCCAGTCCCTTCTTACCAGCAAAGTTTTTTTTTTTTGGGGGGGGGGAGTCAGCTGATAGTCCTATAGGCACCCTTTTGTAGGTAAGTCTCTGCTTTTTTCTTGTTGCTTTTAAGATTCTCTCTTTACCTTGGCATTTTAATTATGATGTGTCTTGGTATGGTCCTCTTTGGGTCTAGCTTGTTTGGGGCTCTCTGTGCTTCCTGGACTTACATGTTTATTTCCTTCGCCAGATTTAGGAAGTTTTCCTTCATTATTTTTTCACATAAGCTTTCAATTTCTTGCTCTTCCTCTTCTCCTTCTGGCACCCTTATGATTCGGACGTTGGCACGTTTAAAGTTGTCCCAGAGGTTCCTAAGCCTCCCCTCATTTTTTTCAAATCTTGTTTCCTCATTCTATACCGGTTGACTGTTTTTTTCTTCCTTATGTTCCAAATCATTGATTTGAACCCCAGTTTCCTTCCCTTCACCATTGGTTTTGTGTGGATTTTCCTTCCTTTCACTTAGTCTAGCCTTCACTTCTTCCTTTATGAGTTTGTCATACTTAAGCATATCTGTCAAGCCTGTGAGCATCATTATCACCAGTGTTTTGAACTCTACATATATTAGGTTAGCTATCTTCTTCTCTGTTAAGTTGTCTATCCCCTTGTCACTTAGTTCTCCTACTGGAACCTTGATCTGTTTCCTCTTTTGAACCATACTTCTCTGTCTCCTCATTTTGACAGGTTCCTGTGTTTTCCTCTGTGTCTTAGGTAGAGTTGTCAACCTGTTATGTTGTAAGGGGCGAAGCCTTAGGTATTTGTCACTTCAGGTGACCTGTTTCACCACGTTGTGGTGTATGTGGGGGAGGGGCCTTAGAGGGAATATTGCTGCTTGCTCAGCACTCACCCCTTTTCCAGGCACTTCTCCCACTTCCCATATGGGACTGGCGCCTCTCTAGCTGTTGCCTTGGCCGTTTTTCCCAGAGTGGGTCGGTCTGTGGACATTCTAGGACTGTGGGGGTCCTTTAAATGAGCAGACTACTGAGAGACCGGCAGTTTCTTCCTGCATCCCAACCCCCACTGCTTTTCACAGTCAGAAGCAATGAGGCTTTATTTTCCCTGGCACTGGAACCATGAGGTGTGTAGTCTGGTCTGCCACTGGGAACGTTCTCCAGGTGTCCCTCCTGACTCTTTAAAACACGTGACTGCGCTTTCTGCTGGCCTACTGCTGCCACCACCGCACCGTGTCCTCTCTGCCCTTACTCTCCCCTCCTCCCTGTCTGAATGAGTATTTCTTCTTTATATCCTGGTTTGTTGGACTTCTATGCATCTCTATTTTCTGGAACTTCTGGTTGTCCCTAGTTTTGAGGTAGTTGTATTCCTTCTTAGTTGTGGAGGGTGACATAGCGTGTCTGTCTGGGAAGGGTAATTTTTAAATATGTGAACCTTAGTCACAGTTTTCTGGAACCTTGTGGAAGCTGATTACAGGTCATGCTCACTCTTTGATGGGGTCAAGGTGTTTTACTTCCATTCTTTCAAAACTATACATAAAACATCAGCCAAAGCAGAGGGCTGCCAAGCACAGAAAGTTACTACTTGACGTACAGCCTTGCAGCCTCTTTTCCATGTCTTTATTCTCAGGGAGCAGATGCACACATGAAAAAGCACTGTATGCTGTATTTTGTCGGGACATGGCAGCGGCTGGACTGCCCGCCCAGACTTCTGAGGTATACAAATGAACCGTATGGAAATTAACCTGCCAAAAGTGTTGATGGGTAAACTCACCCTAATCAAAATGTACGTTTGGAAAGGTGTGGAGACAGCACCTGCAGATTCACGAGCAGGCGATTCCTATGGTCCTGCATGGGTGACTGGCAGTGTCCTCTTCCCCTTTCCTTTCCCTCCCTTTTCCCCGCCCCCCTCTTCCATTCCTCCCCCGCCCCCAGCCCCCTTCCCATTCCCCTTCCTTTCTCTCTTTCCCTTTCCCATTGCTCAGACAGGCCCTGCGAGATGGACCAGGAGTTACCTTTGCCTGGCTTCCCTTACTCCTAAGGGTCCTTGGGCCCCCAAGTTGGTTCGGGAGTTTCTTCTTTTCTCCACACCCCTTCCTCCTTGTTTAATCCTCAGTAAATCTGTTTAAACCTAGAGTGGTCTCCAGGTAATATCTCAGAGCAAGGCTACCTGACATATTTGTTGAATGAATAAATGAATAGCCCCTATGCTGTTGTGTCATGCAGATTATTCCTGAAATGTTGGTATTGTATAATCCAATGAATATCTGGGCACATTTATCTTTGTATTTACAGAAAGTAAAGAAAATCTTAAAACTGCCTTAAATAACCAGTGCTAATTTGAAGGGCCTTTCTCTCTGCTGACTCCTCCTGTTCCTGTGTAACTTGGTAAAATCTGACTGGCTCACAAGTGCTAGCTTTGTCCTTCAAGTCACACATAGAGGACCTGGAGGTTAGACACCTGGTGCTAATGCTGGTTTCCCAAATGCCTGATTTAGGCCACATTGTTTTCTCAGTTGCTGGGTTGTCATAACCGCTCCGCCCCCCCCCCCCCCCAGTCATTCAATTCATCCCTCCACTGCACCCTATTTTAAAAAATAATTTATTTATTTATTCATGTTTGTTTGTTTATTTTTAGAGAGAGGGGAAAGGAGAAAGACAGGGAGAGAAATATCACTGTGTGGTTGCCTCTCACTCACGCCCCCAACTGGGGACCTGGTGTGCGACCTAGTCGTGTGCCCTGACTGGGAATCGAACCAGTGACACTTGGCTTGCAGGCCGACACTCAATCCACTGAGCCACAGCAGCCAGGGCTTTCCACTCCACCCTATTTTGTTTTTTCTGTCTTCCTCTCCCTTTTCCTTCCATGCACACAGCCATACTTTGCCCTGTGTTCTGGCTGGGAACACAGACACGACTCTGATCCTCTTGAACTTCCCATCTCTTCTCTGCTTCCTGTCTTCACTGAATTAAGAAGGAAGAGAGTTGATGAATCCCTGAAAAACTCACAATTTGAGCCGATATTCCTCTGTCCTCTGACCCTTACATAATTTTGTCCTTATCCTGTGGGTCAGATCAAGCCACCCACCATAGGCTGCAAGTTCAGGTGAGTTTTTTTTTTTTCCCTGCCACTGCCCAGTGCTGCAGCTGGGCAGCAACATCCTCTTTAGCAGGGCAGACTGGCTCTCTGGGCTCAGGGCTTCCCATTCTGGAAAGGGGGCTGGGCATGGCCCCCTTTGTCATTTCCCTCAGAAACCTATTCTGATTGTTCAGATCCAAAAAGAGGGAATGTATGGGGGAAGATCTGCCTCCAAGGGTAGGCTACACTGGAGCTCCAGGACAAAGCTTGGACTGAGGGCTCTGGGTCCTTTCTTTCTCTCAACTCCACCTGGCCCTGTGAGCCACAAGTACGTACAAGCTGTAACCAAGACCCCCGAAGAGAGACATGACGCTTCTTCTGTCAGACTAGCCCAAATTCCTGAAGAAAGGTGCATGTTCCTTTGGTTTGGGCCAGGTGTCCGGCTCTTGTTCATTCAACTGTGGCCAAAGATTGATCACATATGAATGTGACAACTCCCACTGCAGCTATGAGCTTAATTGGAGAAAGGCTGCTTCTAGAAAATCTGTGTTATAGCAGATTGCCCCATATGGGTCCTGAGTCACACTAAACAAACTCATTGAAGATCAATGTGTAGCCCAACAAGTTGATAATATGTGTTTGTATGTGCGGTGTGTACACTCCTTTTCTGTGCTCTTGGCACAGTGGGGATTAGAGCTGCCTGTCTTTACAGGAAGATGAGAGCAGATGCCAGCAACATCAGAGTAAAATGGTAAAAAAGGAAAATCATCCAAACTTTGACGAAGGAGGAATTAAATTGTGCCTTTCAAACTTGTGTTTTATTTTTAAGCTAAGAAATATATTTTACTAAATTTGAAGGTGATAAAAAATATCCTTTCCCACTGAATCAAGTATCAGTAAACATGAGTGTGGATCTGTGCTCTCTACTGCTTGAGGCTACCAAGGAAGAGCGCGACATAGATCTAAAATTGACTTCTCAGACTTCTGGCCAAGATGGAGGCCTAGACAAACATGCTGAATCTCCTTCCACAACTAAGAAGGAATACAACTACCTCAAAACTAGGGACAACCATAAGTTCCAGAAAATCGAGCTACATGGAAGCCCAACAAACCAAGATATAAAGAAGAAATACTCATCCAGACAGGTAGGAGGGGCGGGGCCAGGGCGGAGAGGACACGGTGTGGTGGCAATAGTAGTGGCGGTGGCAGCGGTAGGCTGGCAGAAAGCACAGTCACGTGTTTTAAAAACTAGAGAGGGACACCTGGAGAATGCTCCCAGCAGCAGACCATACTACACACCTCATGGTTCCAGTGCCAGGGAAAATAAAGCCTCATTGCTTCTGACTGAGAAAAGCAGTGGGGGTTGGGGCACAGGAAGAAACTGCCGGTCTCTCAGTAGTCTGCTTGTTTAAAGGGCCCCCATGGTCCTAGAACATCCGCAGACCCACTCACTCTGGGAATGATGGCCAGGGCAAGAGCTAGAGAGGCACCAGTCCCATATAGGAAGTGGAAGAAGTGCTTGGAAAAGAGGCCAGTGCTGAGTAAAAGGCATTGTTCCCTTTCAGACCCCTCCCCCACATACCGCACCACAGCGTGGTGAAACAGGTCACCAGTACTGATGAATACCTAAGGCCCTGCCCCTTACAACATAACAGACGTGAAAGCTCTACCTAAGACACAGAGGCAAACAAACACAGGAGCCTGTCAAGATGAGAAGACAGAGAAGTATGGCCCAAAAGAGGGAACAGATCAAGGTTCCAGTGGAAGAACTAACAGACAAGAAGATAGCCAACCTAAGAAATGCAGAGTTCAAAACACTGGTGATAAAGATGCTCACAGGCTTGACAGATATGCTTAAGTATGACAAACTCATAAGGGAAGAAGTGAAGGCTAGACTAAGTGAAAGGAAGGAAAATCCACACAAAACCAATGGTGAAGGGAAGGAAACTGGGGTTCAAATCAATGATTTGGAATATAAGGAAGAAAAAAACAGTCAACCGGTATAGAATGAGGAAACAAGATTTGAAAAAAATGAGGGGAGGCTTAGGAACCTCTGGGACAACTTTAAACGTGCCAACGTCCGAATCATAAGGGTGCCAGAAGGAGAAGAGGAAGAGCAAGAAATTGAAAGCTTATGTGAAAAAATAATGAAGGAAAACTTCCTAAATCTGGCGAAGGAAATAAACATACAAGTCCAGGAAGCACAGAGAGCCCCAAACAAGCTAGACCCAAAGAGGACCACACCAAGACACATCATAATTAAATGCCAAGGTTCAAGATAAAGAGAGAATCTTAAAAGCAACAAGAGAAAAGCAGAGAGTTACTTACAAAAGGGCACCTATAAGACTATTTGCTAATTTCTGAAAAGAAATTTTGCAAGCAAGAAGGGACTGGCAAGAAGTATTCAATGTGATGAAAAGCAAGGATCTACAACCGAGATTACTCTATCAAGCAAAGCTATCATTTAGAATGGGAGGGCAGATAAAGTGCTTCCCAGACAAGGTAAAGCTAAAGGAGTTCATCATCACCAAGCCATTATTATACGGAATGTTAAAGGGACTTATTTAACAATAAGAAGAACATCCTAACCATGAACATTAAAATAACAACAAACACACAACTATCAACAACTGAATCTAAAAAATAAAAACAAAATCCAACTAAGAAAATCAGAATCATAGGTATGGGGATCATCTGGAGGGTTATCAGCTGGGAGGGGGAAGGGGGAGAAATGGGGAAATGTTGCAGGGATTAAAAAGCATAATTGTTTGGTACAAAATAGACAGGGGGAAGTTAAGAATAATATAGGAAAGGGTGAAGCCAAAGAATTTATATGGACAACCCAGGGACATGAACTAAGAGGGGTGGGATTGCTGGAGGGAAGGGGGGTACTGGGCAGAGGGGAGCAAAGGGAAAAAACTGGGATTACTGTAACAACATAATAAAATATACTTAAAAAAATAAAATAAAATTGACTTCTCTACAAAATGTTACTCTTGTTTTCAAAATGGTAAATTATTTGGTTGGCAGTTTTTGTTTATAGCTTGATTGAAGTATAATTGACATACAATAAACTGCACTTATGTAAAGTGTGTAATTTTATGAGTTCTGACATGTCTGTACCTGTGCCACCACCACCACAATCACAATAAGGAACATACCCACCATCTGCAAACCTTCCTCCAGTACCTAGGTAATTCTCCCCCCTCCCTCCTCAGGTGACAGTGTAGAAGAACTGGTGAGCCACCCAGGATGACAACTCAGGCCCTGGGAGGGCAAGATCAGCCAGAAAAAGGGTTGGCATGTGGGAGAAAGGCTCCATGAGGAGGAGGTGGATCTATGACATCTGGCTGAAAGGTGGAAATAGTAGGCGGAAGTGTGGGGCACTCAGCTGGGTCCAGGACCCCTTTTGGAAGGCCCAGTGCAAGTTGTTTGGTGGCCGTGCTCCTTCCTCACCCTGGACCCTGTCACATCTTCAGGACCCTGGCTAGTTGCCCGAAAGCACCCTGCATAAGGCTCCTACCGGATTACTGGTTGGCTCAGTCCTAGCCATTGTGCTCTGGGACACAGAGCTCTCTACAAGCACCGATGTCCAGCCCACATGGCCCTCAGTGCTAATTGAGGGAAGAGCTTGTCACAGACACATCTGGAACAGTCCCCTTTGGGGACAGCCCCCCAGAGCCAGCTTCTTTAGGCAGCCCTCAGAGTCTACTCCTCAACTCTAATTTGGGTTCCTAAATTCACTCCACTTTTGACACAAATTACTTTCAAATATTACAATAAAATGGTTGATAGAGGTAAGCTCACAAATAGGTGGGGAAAGAACAGATAGTTTGGGGAAAACTGGCTCATTGAGAGAAATAAAGTTGGGTCCTTACCTTAAAGAAAAACTCCAAATGGAGTAAAGACACAGCATGGAAAGAAAAAAATATAAATATAGGCAGATATCTTTGAGACTTGGTAGAGGATTTATGTGCTTACTTTTAAAAGTGTTTAATTACAAAATTCTTAACTATGTAGAAAAGATTTAAGAAAACAAAAACAAGAGACACTCACATATTCACCACCAGGTTTACCAGATGTTGATCACACTGGGAACATGATTTTCGTTGAGTTAGATCTGACACTTATTTTTTACTAACTTCTGGCAAATGAATTAAAAAATGATCCCAGTTTTTCTCTATCACGTCAACTTCAAGGTACAGAATGCCCTCCCTTTGTGTCAAAAATCATACAAAATGTACATACAAAGGAAAATAAAGAAAAATTACCTGAATATACTACTTATTTAGAGTTATTTTATTCATATAAAGGCTATATATTGTTACTGTAGGTCAAATTGTGTACAAGTAGTAAAGTTATGCTACCAAACATACATATTAAGGTATTTTATCTTTTCAAATGATAGGCTAGGAAATGCCAAAATGAGATACTAGAAACAGTCTCCTTCAGTTGGCAAAGCTTTAACAAATTGCTTCATAAGACCCAGTTTTATGTGCAGAGGTGGGAATATAATGTTTCTCTTGATTGGAAGTAGGATGCCTTCACTCCTTTTTCAAGCAAGTTTTTCTCATGCAGTCTTGATGCTAGGAGTTCTGAAGCCTTTTTGAATAGTCCCAAATCTCATGCCAAATCATTCAACTCATGTTGATCAAATCCCTTACAAACTGAGTCGTCTTCAATTTCAAAATCTTCATCGTTGCTGTCACTTAGTTCTTCATCATGCTCCTATTTTTTGAAAGAGGGTAAGTTCAATGAAAACTGGCACTGAAATTTCAGTTGAATGAGGCACTGGGCATATAGCTGATGGTGGACTAGGATTCTCTATTTTACACTTATTTTTCTTGTTATAGCCTGATGTTTTCACTATACAAAAGTAACAGTCACTTGAATGTCTCTGGGCTCTCGCCAAACCATAGGTATACCAAATGGCAATTTATCACATGTTCCCTTCGTCCACATCCATAAACTCTTGACACACTGCTTGCACACCTTGTGAGGGGCCCAAGACTTATCTTAATCACCAAGTTTTACTTTAGAATATAAAAAATAGGCTTGCCTGACCAATGCGCTGATGTTTGTCCTTTGACTGGGAATGGTGAAACTGCCACAGATATAACAAAATGAATCAGGGTTGTTTAGGCACTTACGATGAGAAATAGCAGAGGCAGACATGATGTGAAGGAAAGGAAATAAGTATGGATATAAATAAATAAATAAATTCTGCTAACTCCTTGTATACAGACAAGAACTCGGACTACACTTTGGAATACGATTCACTATATAGAGCGGCACACAACCTCTCAGCGCACTGTCTCATGTGTAACTGAATAGCCTAGACAAATATGAACCTGTTGCTGGTCTCCAAGGTTGTCTCCCACCCCTCCTACTCGAGGGAGGTTTGCTCTCAGCCAGTAGGAGAGCACTGGTGCTTCCCTCCATCCAGGCTCGATCCAGCCTAAGATAAGCTGCATAGGAAAAACTTGATGTGAGAAAAGAAAACTAACTGCAGGTTTTTTTTTTTTGTTTGTTTTGTTTTTAATTTTGGGCCACACATGCACTCTAGGTTTTGTTTTATTTTATTTTATTTTTAAATAATTTATTTGTTTATTTATTTGTAGAGAGAGGGGAAAGGAGAAAGACAGGGAGAGAAACATCACTGTGTGGTTGCCTCTCACTCACGCCCCCAATTGGGGACCTGATGTGCAATTTAGTCATGTGCCCTGACTGGGAATCGAACCAGCGACACTTGGCTCGCAGGCTGACGCTCAATCCACTGAGCCACAGCAGCCAGGGCCTACTAACTGCAGTTTTGAAATCAGCATGCCAACTTAAGTCTAAAACAGCTGAAAATCGAACTCAACAGGAATTATGTTAAAAATTGTTCCCCTGTGTCACACTGTTTGCTCCAAGTCTATCTGTCTTTTAAGTAAATAAAATTTACAGGTAAAGTGAAATGTTACCTTTCAACCCTTTCCTCTTCTGTCCTCCTCAATATAATTCCTATGCTTGTTTTGATATTTTTTCTACAAATAAAGGTGTTTGAAAACAATAGATGTCACTAAGGATGTGTTTTTAAACTCTGCAAAAATGGTATTGCGCGGTTGTTTTTTCTTTTCTTGACTTTTCACTTATTTTAGAAGTCTTTCCATGTTGATGCAGCAGATGTGATTCATTCATGGAAACTACTATATAGTGTTCCATTATAATAGACTACACCTCAGCCAGTCAGCAGTCTCTTCGTGGAACTGTTAGCATAAGTAGCTAGATATTAATAAATAGAAGGGAGCAAAGGGAATCAGACATTAAGAAGCCTAATCAACTATGGAACTGAACTGGATAATACATCTTATTAACTATGGAATTTACAGCTTTAGATAATCCAGGGGATTGCATTATTGCCCTGCCAAGTGGATTAATACCCCTTCTTCCCCTGTGTAGAAAGGAATGAATGAATGACTTTCCAATCTCCCCAGGGTTAAACTGGTTCACTTGCCCAGACTATGAGGAAGGAGGATAAACAGTAACAGGTAAAATGAATAATCAATAATGGGTAAATTCCAATGCTGGGCACATATATAGTAGAAGCCAAGATAAAGGTAGGCACGTGCACAGTAGGAGCCAAGATGGCGACCATGAAAGCCTGTCTGCCTAGCCTGGGATAAGGATTACATTGAATAAGGGACACAGAACCCCAGAAGATTATGAAAATGAATTGGTTAGGGGGAGGGCCCAAAAGCAACCTGCAAAAAATTGGGAAGCTCATTTGTTAGTTGGAATGAGTGCCTGGTCTTTCGAATCTGGGCCTAATAAAGGCAAGGGTTCTCTCTCTCTCTTTCTCTCTCTAACATGTGTGCATTCACATGCCATGAGTGAGATGCCACGTCTGGCCAAGGAATCAGGCAGGAATGGGCCTTGGAATGCCAATGCATAGCAAAGAAAGGGTCACACAATCTCGTGCTTTGGTCTGTGATGCAGAGCTAGGGAGCACTGAGGATGCGCATGCATGACTCCCTTTGATACCCGTTTTCTCTCCCTGAAGACAACAGGCAATACTACATCCATCCACAGTGCCTTGAGACACTCCTTTTTGGGTACAGAATTGCCAGCTGGCAAAAATTTAATTCTGTGTCCCTTAAGGAAAGGGTTTATAGATAATTGGCTCTGAAACCAAGGCCATGGCATCTCATGGCCTGGGCCTTGTCCCTCCCCTGACAGGGACAGAGACCTTCCCAAATATGACAATACATGTCCAGGTGTGGAGTGCACCCAGTCTTCTGAGGGCAGAATTATGGTACCAAAAGTTGCAGTGGTGAAATGCAAATACCTGGTCTGTAAGAGCTCTTATCTGGGCCATCTTTTAAAATGCACATTTATGTGAGGTAAATGTTATCAAGAAAGAAAAACTTTAGCCATCTCAGCAAATAAATTTTACTTATTTCAGCTGTTCCTTTGCCAACCTAAACAATGCTAATTTGCTACAAAACGAATAAAGGAGCAAAATAGAACCATTGACATGGAAATAAGGAACAAACTGACAGCAACCAGAGGGGAAGGGGCAGGGGGAAAATGGGGGAAGAAGGGGAAGGGTCTAGTCAAGGAACAGGTATAAAGGACTTGCGGACATAAACAACAAGGTAGGGACTAACTGGGAGTAGGGCGCGGGGTGGAGCAGGGCAGGGGAGAGCAATGGGGTTAAAATTGGGACAACTGTAATTGAACAATAATAATAATTTAAAAAAGAATGCTAATTGCTTACTTTTTATCTGTCTAATATAGATAGAGTATGGTCCTATTTTTTTCTCCTCACCCAAGGACATGTTTACTGATTTGAGAGAGAGAGACATTGTTGTAAGAGAGAAACATGAGCCGGTTGCCTCTCGTACTCTCATACACAGCCTGATCAAGGATCAAACCTGCAACCTAGGTAGGTGCCCTGACTAGGTATTCACCCCACAACCTTTTGGTGCATGGAACAACACTCCAATCTACTGAGCTACCAGGCCAGGGCTGGACCTTTTTAAAAAGGGACAAGGATTTTCCTTTTGTTTATATTTTTCTCCCTACCTGATCTCTCCAGAAGTTGGCATTTCTTTTTTCTTTCCCCCAAAGGACATTTTTTAATTTTATTTATTTGTTTGTTTGTTTCTTATTTTATTTTATTTTATTAGAGAGAGGGGAAAGGAGAAAGAGAGGGAGAGAAACACCACTGTGTGGCTGCCTCTCACTCGCGCCCCCAACTGGGGACCTGATGTGCGACCTAGTAATGTGCCCTGACTGGGAATCGAACCAGCGACACTTGGCTCGCAGGCTCAATCCACTGAGCCACAGCAGCCAGGGCCAGAAGTTGGCATTTCTTAATGAGTTATGGAAATATGTTTGCATAAATCCAATAAGAATCTGTTCTTTTTATAATAGGAGTCATAAAACCAATTTCCAGTTGTGGTTTTATTATCCAAGACTTTGACTGGAATGAAACCCTGGCTGGTTTGGCTCAGTGGATTGAGCGTCGGCCTGCGAGCTAAGTGTCGCTGATTCGATCTTCCAGTCAGGGCACATCAGAGAAGGAAAACTCTGACTCCAAAAAAAAAAAAAACCTCCGCTGCCTTGCGGCATACCTCTTCAGGGGAAAGGCTAAGGGAGTAAACCCCGACAGAAAATCCGGAGCCGGAGTCCCTAAGGCGGTTTGACGTTGTAGTCAATACCGGCAACTCCTGCGGCGCACCTGAAGCCAAGCTGTATTGACTCCGTCTTTCCCTTGGATCCTTCAGCTGCGAAGAGAGGGGGGGTCTGCTGCATGGGCAACAGCAGACCCTCCATATCACCCTGCCCAGGCTCTGTAGCTTCAGCTCTTAAGAAGCTACACCATCGTCTCTCGAGACGGACGGCTGCCGACTCGACTCGACTGGAATGTCATGTCTAAAAGACATATGCCTGGACTCTGGATGTCACCCGAAAGCTTTTAAGGAATTAAGATTGACTCAGAAGCTGATAAAAGCCCATTGGAGAAACAGCCTGGTACCTTGCTTATTCACATGGTTCATGGCAGTCTTTCCAGGTGAGAAATGAAGGTGGCTTTCCTGAGAGATGGCAAAGAAGGAACCTCAGGCCCTGGCTGCTGTGGCTCAGTGGAGTGAGTGCCGATCTGCAAACCAAAGGGTTACCAGTTTGGTTCCAGTTTAGGGCACAAGCCTGGGTTGCGGGCCAGGTCCCAAGTTGGGGGCATGTGAGAAGCAACCACATGTTGATGTTTCTCTCCCTCTCTTTCACCCTCCCTTCCCCTCTCTAAAAATAAATTAAAAAATAAAACAAAACTCAATCAGCAGATTCCTTATGAGATTCCAGCAAAGCAGATTTAAAAGAACCTTTAATGATCAACTGCTATTCTTGCTGTGTTTATGCAAATATTCAGGCCAAATTGAGACCAGACTCAATGCAGTCTCTGATAAAAATGAGGGTGATTTTTGGGAGAGAAATTGTGTTTCAATAAAAATCACGATGCCTAACTGTGGCTATTAGAGTCTAATTTAGTCAATTGTCTTCGAAGTTTTGTTTTTCACCTATAAACTGAACTGGTTCCTGAATTCTAGTTTTCTTCAACCCTCCAAACTAATGTTCAATTTTTTCCCTCCCATCCTTTCACTTGGAATTATTGAGAACTAAACTTTTTTCTAAGGTTGTGTCTGTGTTTGCTATACAGAATTTACCTAAGTACCTAATGACATCACCAGAGATGGTCAAATGGCAGACAAGGATAATTTGTCAGATTGTTACTGCTTGTTATTATTCCACCAAAAGCCTTACCATCTGGAAGTCTTCTTAACTGACAGTCTTACAGACTCAGAAACTGGTTTATGATTTGCTGGGTTCATTAACCTTTGTGTTTTCTTTTCTTCTGTTTCATAGACATACACCTTATTTACCTGATTGCTTGTTTACACAATATAGGCCTCACTATGAAAGCCAGTCTGCATCACTGCCTCCAGAAATGAGACTAAGCAGTTTGACTGAATTGATTTGTTGTCAAGATTAGATGGCAGAGTTGTTAAAGTATGGAGTGGACTATTGGCTTCACTTCTAGAATATAAAACTTTATTATTTATTTATTTTTTAAAAGAGATTTTATTTATTTATTTTTAGAGAGAGGTGAAGGGAAGGAGAAAGAGAGGAACAGAAACATTGATGTGCAAGGGAAACATCAATCAGTTGCCTCTTGCACACCCCCAGCTGGGGACCTGGCCCACAACCCAGGCATGTGCCCTGACTGGGAATTGAACTTGCAACCTTTTGGTTTGCAGGCCAGTGCTCAACCAACTGAACCACACCAGCCAGGGCAAAAGTTTATTATTTAAAAGACAGGATGGAAATTACTGAAGTTCTGCCACCTTGAAACTACTATCCCTTTTCTGCCTAAGTAATTCAGGTAGAAAAGGCTTGTTTCAGAAAAAACATTGTAGTCAGAGAAAGGCAAATACCATATGATTTCACTAATTTGTGAAATCTAATGAACAAATTGAACTAACAAGCAAAACAGAGACAGACTCATAGATAAGAGAGCAGGCTGACAGCTCTGTGGGGGGTGGGGGGAGGTTAAGAGGGGTGGAGGGATAGAGCAAAAAAAGAAAAAGAATTCATGGGCATGGACAACAGTATGGTGATTGTGGGGAGGTGGGCAGTGGAGATGGAAGAGGGTATAAGGGGGATAAATGGTAATGGGAAAAATACAATAAAATTAAATTTAAAAAAAGAAAGATGATTGTAGAAGGCTTTCCTTAGCCTATTGAATTAAGTATGGTAAACAAAAGGGCTTCAGACAGGTGTGACACACCTTTGTCCAGGAAAGCCCTTCCACCAACTTAATCTGGGACACTGTTAAGTTATTCCTTCCCTCTATCACCTGATTCTCACCTCTCATCAAACCTTTAGTTGCTATAATTCTCCTCATTTCTGGGCTATGCTTTTTTAAACCTTCTTTTCAAATTTGTTACCTCTAGAATAAAACAAAGATGCCAGCTTGTCCAGCAGCACCATCCACTCAACATTGCATATGCCACCTCCCAAGGAAAACACCAAAGTAACCAGGACTTTACAAAACCACTGTCCCTTGTGTGAAGGTTCCCCTTCCCTTTTGCTCCTATCTTTGGCAGATAGAAAGAATCTCTAGGCCTGGGGATAGCCAGGACTATGTCCCTTGACAACAGGAAGGAGGTACAGAAGATGGGATTTTCATCCATTTACCCTTGTAAGATTACAAGGCCCAAGATTCTTCAGGGGGGGCATATATTAGCATAGGTAGCTTGATATTAATAAAAGAGAAGGGAGCAAAGGGTATTAGACACTAAGAAGTTTAATCAACTAGGAAGCTGATTTGGAAAATAAGCCTGATTAAGCCTGGAAGTTACAGCTTCAGACACCCCAGAGGATCTCAGCAGGGGTGTCAAGGTGATTAACACCCCTCCCTTCCCTCTGCAGGAAGAAAGGACCAGCTTTCCAATTTCAGGGTTACAACCAGTCCACTAGTCCAGACTATGGGAGATGGAAGGAATAAACAATAAAGGGCACATGCCCAATAGAAGCCCAGGCAGATGTGTAGGCACACGTGCAGTAGAAGCCAAGCTGGTGCAGCGGGAACTAAGCCGATGTGCAGTAGGAGCCAACATGGCAACCATAAAGGCCTGTCTGCCTGACTTGGGAAA
The DNA here is from genome assembly GCF_987537825.1 of Furipterus horrens. Taxonomy (NCBI): domain Eukaryota; kingdom Metazoa; phylum Chordata; class Mammalia; order Chiroptera; family Furipteridae; genus Furipterus; species Furipterus horrens. The sequence continues at coordinate 119,618,518 of NW_028327175.1, read as the reverse complement.
AGGATCAGATTGGTTAAGGGACACAGAACCCTGAAAAATTTAGGAAATGGATTAGTTAGGGGAAGGGCCTAACACCAGTTTAGGAAGGATTGGGAAGTTGATTAATTAGTTTGAAAGAGTGCCTGGTCCTTTCCAAACCGGAGATAATATAATCTGAGTTTAACAAAGACAAACAAGCTCCACACACCCCCCACCTGCTCCCCATGGTAATATGCATTCATTCATGTGCCTGCGTGTTCTCTCTCCATAGTAGCCATTTGGGCCTAGCAACTAACTGCCTGTGGCTTGGCAGCTGCATGGCCTCCAACCATGGATCCCAAGTGTGAGCCTGGATTCAATGACACAGTGCCAGCTGGAGCTCAGCTGGGAATAGAGACTATGCTAGCTGGATAGGAACAAAGGCTGAACTGGACTAAGTTTTGACATGGACTGAACCAATGACACAGAATTTCTGGAACCTGACCTTTCTTCTGGACTTCATGAAGACAAAGCTGGACTCCGTCCACAGTGGGATGAAGCTGAACCCAGGACTGTCTTTTGTGTTTGCTCCAGCTTCAATAAATCTTACCACCATACCTCATCTTCCCATGTGTGGTCCCCAAAATGCTTTCCTTGCAACACCACAGGACCCCATTTCCATCAGCCACAGAACTATGAAAACCAGTGCTACATAAACATTCCTTTATTGTTTCCTCATGGACCTCTGAACATCCCCTTCCTGTCTCCTCATGAACCTGAACATTGGAAGACAAAGAAGTGAAAGTGCTATTAGTAATGTGACTCCCTATACTCTGCTGAGATCAGGCTTAAGTTTTACTACAACTGGTGTCAAGTGCTATTTTTACTCATTTCCTTGAGTACCAGTAGGGTTCAGCATCTTTTTTGTATTTATTGGCCATTTGTGTTTCCTCCTCTGGAACTGCTAATTCATATTCATGTCTATTTTTGTACTGGGTGGCTGTTCTTTTATTGGTTTTTGAGGAATTCTTTGTGTATTCCAGAAATAAATCCTTTGTCAGTTAAATCTGTTCTAAATCTCTTCACAGTTGATATGGACTGATTTGTGTCCCCTCAAATTATTAGTTGAAGCCTTAACCCCCAATTTGGTGGTATTCAGAGATGGAGCCTTTGGGAGGTAATTAGGGATATATTAGGTCATGTGGGTGGGGCCCAAATGAGGGGAGCAATGGCTTTTTAAGAAGAGGAAGAGAGAGAAATCCACCTCTCTCCCATGGGAGGCTATACCTAGAAAGAAGCCCTCACCACAAGTCAAGAAAAGAGCTCTCGACAGGAACGAATTTGTTGCCATTTTAAAAATTATTTATTTTAGAGAAAGAGAGAGAGGGAAAGAGAAAAATGGGGTTATTCCATCTATTTATGCAATCATTGATTGCTTCTTGTATGTACCTTGACTGAGGGTCCAACTCACAACCTTGGCATATCAGGACAACACCCTAAGCAACTGAGCTACCCATGCAGGGCCAGTTTGCTGCCATCTTGGTCTTGAACTTCTCAGCCTCCAGAAGTGTGAAAAAGAAATGTCTGTTGTTTAAGCCACCCAGTGCATGGCATTTGGTTATAGCAGTGTGAGCAGACTAAGATACCAGTTCATGATGTCTTTGGTCAAACAGAAGGCTAATTAAAAAAAATAGTTTTTTTTACTAAAGTGTAATTTACATACAATAAAATTTACCCTTTGTAGTGAGCAATTCTGTGAGTTTTGAGAAACTCATACAATATAGAACCACCATTACAATCAAGATATAGAATAGTTTCTTCACTCCAACGAATTCCCCTCTCCCCCAGCCTTTACTGATCTGATTTTGTCCTTATACTTTTGGAAGGCTCAAATTTTAATGTATTTAAATTTGAATCATTCTTTTCTTTAATGGTTTGTGATTTTTATACTTGTATAAGAGATTTTTCTGCTCCAACGTCATAAATATATTTTCCAATGTCTTCCAAAAGTTTTAAAGCTTTACTTTCCACATTTTTGCCTTTGATTACTCTGTAATTATTTTTGTATCTAATGTGATACAGGGATCTAGTTGTGAGGTTTCTCTATAGAGGACTGGCACCAGCTATGGAAAAGTCTATCCTTTCCTTATGATTAGCAAAGCCAACAAGGATAAAACTAATGGGTTGACTACTCAAAATGAAATATTTCTGTCTAATCTTTCTAACAGATAGTGTTCATGAAGGGGTCACAGGCAGGGAGAAGATATTTGCAACATCAAAAACTGATGAGGGATTTTATCTAAAGAAAAAGTCAGAATCCAAGAGAAAAATAAGCATGTGTTACAATTGGGCAATTCACAGATGTAAGATCCAAGTTGGTCAAACACAGTAAGAAACATTAGTATTCAAGGGGGTGGGTGGGACAGGGGAGAGCAACTAGGGAAAAATGGGACAACTGTAATAGAACAATAATTTAAAAAATAAAAAATAATAATTAAGTAAAAAAAGAAATGAAAGAAAAGAAATGTTAGTATTCAGTGAAGTGTGAGTAAGAAAAATGAGCCCTGGTAGGGTGGCTTGCCTGGTTGAAGCATCATCCCATACACCAAAGGGTTGTGGGTTTGATTCCCAGTCAGGGCACATGTCTGGGTTTTGGATTCAATCCCCAGTTGGGACGTGTGCAGGAGGCAGCCGATGGATGTTTCTTTCTCTCCCTTTCCTTCTCTCTCCCTCTGAAAATAAATAAAGTGCATTAGAAAAATAGACTTGTGATCAAATTGAGCTTGCCTATACCCCTTCCCCCACCTCTGTCAGTGGCCAGATCTCACCTAGATGATAGATTAATTGGTGCTAGCTCAATAAAGGTTTCCTGACCTATTTTCCTTCCACTGCCCTGGCAGGTCCAACAGGGCTGTGCCACACAGCCAGGAATCCACTGAGTTACCTTCCTATTTTTCCTCACAGGCCAAAGGTCACCAGGGAATAGGGATCAGGAGACCCAGTTGCTTAGAGTTCCAAAGAGAAGTGCTTTGAAAAGAAAAAATTCACAGAGGGAGGTTGTCACAGACATTCACGCAGACTCAAAAACCAACAGATGTGAGCTGCACCCATCCTCCCTTCCTCTTCTGTGTACCTTATACCTGGTTGAATTAAAACTTGCATAGCAGTAGGCATGGAGGAATGGCAGCACAGGTTGTGTGTACTGAGCTGGTTCATTTCACTTGGAATGTTACTTGTCAAAAATGTTCATAAGCCACAAAGGGGACACTTGAGGTCTTAATGACTGACCTGGAATATTACTTTAAAAATTTTTATTTATTTTCAGGGAGAGGGGAGGGGAAGGAGAAAGGAGAGAAACATCAATGTGTGGTTGCCTCTCGCATGCCCCCAATCAGGGACTTTGGCCCACAACCCAGGCACGTGCCTTGCTTGGGAACCAAACTAGTGATCCTTTGGTTTGCAGGCTGGTGCTCAGTCCACTGAGCAACACTAGCCAGGGCCGGAGTTATCACTCTTAATGTTTCACATACAGAGTCTCTTGAATTGGTCCAAGCAGGAAGATGCATACTTACCATTATGTGGTTCCATTTTGGCATATCAGCCAGCCAATGAATGCAGAATTTTCTGGCATTAGCCCAGCATCAGGGAGAGTATCTGCCTCCTCCTGATGCAGCCTTATCCGTTTTTTCCTTTTCCTTTACCACACCGACATTAACAGGGTTATTTAGAAAGGTAGACACATCGCTCTAACTACCTCTGAAAATTGTATCTGGCCAAAGGCATCAGTCACATTTCAAATTCTCGCCAAAACTGGAGATAATTTTTTTCTCTGAACACAGTATCTTCCTGATGAGAGCACACAGCTCTCAAAAGAAATCAAGAATATAGTTTGGGGAAGGTGATCCCTTGCTCTTCTTTTTCCAATGCCCACCTCACATAATCCAGTACCACTTGTCCTGTGATTCTGTCATGGGAGATGACTCATTTAATTAACACACTGCTCCTCACTGTACGCTTGGAAACAGAGGTTCAGTTTCCTTTGACTCTTGCCAAAACTGTTTATGAAACATATCTGGTTTGGGTGCCCACAGCTTATAAAAATACCAGTTCATACTTTTCCTTGATTCATTTCATTACAGGCTAAATTTAGCACTTCACCTGGGGTCTGGCAGCTCACCTGTTCCTAACTGGCATATATCCACATTCATGCTTGCTGCAGGGTGCCCATGCTCCTGTCTGGCGTCCCGTGTCCTCACTGATGAAAGTGACATCTCAAGAAACAGATGCCTGTTGTTAAAGACAGCCACCGTGCTTGGGAGGCCTGACTGCTTGCTGACTGGCGATCAACACTGTACGTCCTGTGAAAAACATCTTTTTCATAGGCTTAAAGAAATATCTCAGTGTTCGACCACGTGTACCTTGGGTTAGAAGTGAGATGAATAGCATTTTCGGGGCTCTCCCGCCCTCGTAAAGGAATCGCGCGGGCCAGCTCCTGCCTCTGCCAACCTCCGCACGCCACCGCAGGTAAAGCCTGCGACCTGTTCGTGCTGTGGGCATCTGCGGAGGGACGCGGGCTGCGGGAGGGGAGGGGCTGGCTCAGCGAGCGCACGTGCGCCAGGAGGCGGTGCCACGTGGGGGCTGTGCTCAGTGCCATACGCACCATCCCAGCCCGTTAGGATCATGTTCTTTGCTTATCCGTTTGTGAGAGCGCTTTACGCAGTCAGGACTCAGCCACTTTGAGGCAGGTGCGCAATTGGGTTTTTCCTTTTCCTCTCGGCGCAGTTTATTCTTCCGCACCGTGCGTGGGTCGGCTGTCCCTGCACGCCTGGCGGTGACATCACGTATGCTTTTGCAGCCTCCGAGGACAGCTGTTTCCTGAGCCTGAGGGTTGGGGTCCAGACCAGGGCCCGGCAAAGAACTCGTGAATAAGAACCGGAGAAAACAACCCATACAACCAGAGTTGCATATAGGGTACGCATCCTCACCGTCTCGTCTGCCCGTCGGCAGCCTTTTGTAGCAAGTCAGCGAGGGGCGGGGCCGTAGGGCGCCGCTGCGTGTGTACGTAACTCCCGACAGAGGGCGGGGCAAGGGCGGCGGCGTTCGCTTGGGTACCTCCGGCGTCTCATCCTCTCTCTTCATCCTACTCAGCGTCCTCATCTGCGTCGTCTCTGTCGCCTTCCTTAGCCTCTTGGCCGCACGCCGCTGCCCGTTCTCCGCGGCCTCCCTGTGCCTGCCGCCATGGGCCGTCGCCCGCCGCGCCGCCGGGCCGAGGGCAGCTGAGGCGCCGCGCCAACATGGGCGAGGGCAGAGCAGGGCCTGAGAGCCAGCCCGAGCAGCCCGGGAGCCCCGTGCGCGCACGCCCGCGCCGCCGCGGGGATGCCCGCGCCTACCGCCGCGCCCTGAGCGCCTTTGTCTGCCGCCCGCTCCGCCCGCCGCACCATTGGCCTCGCGGGCCCGCGCCACGGCCCGGGGCGCGTCCATGAAGATGGAGCCGGGCCGGCCGGCTTCCCCCGCGGGCGGCCCGTGTCCCGACCCGGAGCCAGGGGGACTCGACTGGCCGGATGTCGCCCCTACATACGCCAATCCTGTCCCGCGCCTGGGGCTCAGCCCGCTGGACCCCGCCGACTTGAGTGCCGGGCAGGCTCAAGGGGCTTCTTACCTGCTGCCTAGTCAGGCCGCCTGCCCCAACCCCGATTCCGACCCTGACCAGCAGCTGACAGAACTCGGCCCGCTTTTTTTCTGGACTGAAGGGTCAGAGAATTATGGGCCTCGAAGTTGCCAGGAAAGCGCGTCTCTCAGCGCGCAGGATTTTAGCCACAGCCACCACAGGAGGGGCGAGGTCGACTTTTCCCCTTCCTTATCCTCGCCTACGGTGGAGTTGACGCTGGAGGTGGGTCCCGGAGACGCGCACCCGCCCTCGGACTTAAGCCAGACCTACTCCCTAACGAGCGAGCCCAGGGGGTGTGCGGAGGATGGCCCCCGCCTCCGAGCTGTGTTCGATGCCCTGGACGGGGATGGGGACGGTTTCGTCCGCATGGAGGACTTCGTACAGTTCGCTACGGTTTACGGGGCTGAGCAGGTAACTCGGCGGGTGCACCTGGGCCCTCTGCGTGAGAGCCTGGCCCTGGGCGCCTCCTCTGGGCCGACACGGTGCTCTGTGGTCGGAAAATGCATGGTTAGGACCAGTGGTCCCGCATGTTCTTTTTATTCATTTCTGCCCCCATCTCTACTTCAGTTTTACCAGAGCTCCTTTTCTTCCTTTAAAGGGGTTTTGTTCCAGGGAGTTTGTTTCTTTCACTGCCCTCTATCCCCTCGCTCTTCCGCGCCACACGAGCTAGATCTTACCTAAATGGAGCTGAATTCCTGGCATACGGATATGGTGCCAGCTGCCTGATAGAAGTGCCCCCTGAATGTGCTTCCCGGAGACTCCTCTGAGGGCCCAGATCTGGCTTGGCTGAAGTAATTCACTCCTTCAGACCTTAAAGGCCAGGCTGTGCTTGGCTGCTCAAGATCGTGCTAATAGACACCTTTTTAGGCGTATATTCTACGTAGACTCATCATTTATTGTTTGGGAGACAGTGAACACTAAAAAATTTCACTTCTCTACCTTTAGTGCACAAGGAAAGGGAATGAAGAGGGGTGGGGGAAGGGCTGGGGATGAGCCTGAGAACACCATGGTGAATACAAACTTGAGCAGAACTCCATCAGAGCTCACTCTTGTAGGAGGGGTGAGATGGTAGACAGGCGACCGTGGGAGTGCAGTGTGGCAGGGTCCCACGCAGGTTCCAAGGGCCATGGCTGCTCTGGAGAGGGTGGGTCTCAAGATCCAGCCCTTCTCTTGGGTTTCAGCACTCATGAAAGTTGGTGAAGATAACAGGAGGGCTGTGTTCTGCTAATAACTGGGTAGACATCAAATAGGTTACTGGTGTTCATTTTTAAATATTTTGCTTAGTAGGAAATCCCTAAAATGCTGATCTTCTAGTTTTTATATCTTACTGACTTCTCAACACATGCAGACATTTGTTAAGTGGGTGTTCAAGTACATATGCATGTTTAAGCCAAGAGATCTTTAAGAAAAGAGGTAAAATTGGCACTCTGATATTTAGGGTGTTGTAACTAAGAACCTTTATAAGGGACCCATGTGCCATAGCTCCCACCACTCCCCGGTATTCACAATGTCCCGTCAGCCCAGGAAGATGTGCATGTCCCCATCAGCCCCCATCAGCATAGTGCTTGTGTTTAGCTCTGGGCTGGAAGACATTGCTCAGATGGGTCTCCCATCTCTTAATCTAATGGGCAGAGACAGATGTAATTTCCTGTATGGTTAGCATTTTTGGTGCTTTTCCTTCCTGTCCCTGGGCTGGAGAGCACCTTGGGTGTCCTTGATTGTTATTTACTAGTGTGATGGGTCTTCTTTCCACACATAAACATACCCTTTCTCATTACACCAAAACTGTTTTAAAAGTATCACATTTGTTGTTGTTGTTGTTTTTTACCATAACCTGACTCTGATAGAGTACAGCTTATATGAAGCTCATTTATGTCTTAACTGGATCATCACCAGCTTTCTCTGAGGTAGTAGTAGGCAAGCAGGCTTGATCTCACTTTACAGGTAAGAAAATGGAAACCCAGAAAGTTTAAACAACTTTCCCAACACCCCACAAATTAAATTGTCAGTGCTAGAACAGGGACCAGAACTAGGTTTTTTGGCTTATAACCTTTGGATGGCTCTCAACTAATTAGCTTTGGTGGCTCAGAATATTCCCACAAAGTTTCATTTTATTGAATTTCATAAAATTCTTTTCATTTGGGAAACACATTTTGTTGTGATTGCTCTAATTATTGATCACAATGGGAAAAACTTTGGGTTGCTATTTGGGGCTGAACTTTCTTATAATCACAAAGTAGAAATGAGTCAAAATTCTTTGATAGCTCCTGGTAGAATTTTAAATTTGGTGGTAAGGCTTGGATGATTCAGGGTTAGGTGGGGATGGGTGAGTGTAAGGAACCTGTGGCATTGCCTCTTCTGTCTGCTCTCTCAGGCTTCTCAGGAAGAAGCAGTGTTAGACTTAATATAAGTACCCTGGCTTGAGTGAGCTTCCTGGGATGGTGGAGATCTCCTGTTTTGGAGCAGATAATTCACAGGGTAACGGAAGGTTGACTTTTGTGTCTATGTAAGTTTTGCTATCCTTTATTATGATTTAGGCTTGCTTTCCAAGTCCATTATCAGAATACATGATAGGGAATGGCCTGGCTGCTGTGGCTCAGTGGATTGAGTGCTGGCCTGTGAACCAAAAGATCATAGGTCTGATTCCCAGTCAGGGCACATGCCTGCAGGCCCCAAGTTAGAGGCATATAAGAGACAACCAATCGATGTTTTTCTCCCTCTCTTCCCCTCTCTCTAAAAATAAAATCTTAAAAAAAGAGAATACATTATAAAGGAGCAAAGAAAATAAATATTCTCTGATAGTGAAGAAATTTAAAGGAAAGTGAAGAATTCTATCTCATGATGAATATTTTTAAACTTTTAAGTTAAAAGTCTTGAATATATACAAAAGTAGAAAAGGCTAGTCTATTGAACCACCCCCCTTCCGCCCCCTACAATGTTCAGTTTAGCAGTTTTGGTTCACGTATGAACTCTCCACTCCTGTATTATTTTTGAGACATATATGTGGTATATCATTTCGTCCATAAATATTTCAGTACATATCTCTAAAAGATAAGGATTCATTTTAAAGCGTTCATGGTTTTTTAAACCTTAGGAACTATTCAGATAAACTGGATTATAGAATAAAAACCATGAGTTTTTGTACTTTCCACTTTGAGATTTCAAAATATTAAGTGCATGAGACTCTTAGGCTGGTCATATTTCTGTCCTTGATAATAGCAACTAGATTATTTTGATGATTGCAAAATTATCGAAGGTAGCATATTCAGTATCTTAAGTAAACTATTTATAAAGGAAGTATTTTCAATTATTTAAGTGCTGTACCTGAAGTTTTATTAGAAGCAGCTCCCATTTATAATACAGATGGGTTTTGTGTCCCTCTTAAGCAATGTCATGGTGTGTCTGGATCTCATTACATCATCTGGTGATAGATCAGGTGTGGTGTAATATAAGTGTTAACAGGAATCTGCAGAGGAAAGAAGAGGACTACAGTGGAGCTTTCTGGTTGAAACAGAAATCAACAGTCAGATGTGCCCTAGCACTAACTTTGAACCTGAATAGGTTATTTTTAACAGCCTTGACCATTTCTGAAAATTCCTCACCAACACGACCCCTTCATACTGAGAGGACTGATGCTTTTGAAGTCACTACTAACTCATTGTAAAGTAGAAATTGTAGAAGAAATCTTAAGAGTATTGTGAGAAACGATTGGTTTATTTTGGTTTTATTTTTCAAAGGAATAAATTGTAAGGATTATCTTCACATTTTATTATTACACTCACCTAAGCATTTATATTTTGATAAGTCACTGATTCCACAGAACCCTACATATCTAAGCACTGAGTACCCTTCAGTAACCTTGTAGGCATTGTCTGACCTGTTCAGTACAGTACTTGCATAAGTAGTCTGCTGAAGGAGGTGTTGATGCTCAGGTCTCCTATTTTTTATTCGTTTACCTCTGCTGGTGCGAATTGGAAGTCCCTAGAGACATTTGGCTGCACTTTCTTTTTTTTCCCCCTCCTTTTGGCTGCACCTTTTAGCTGTTGCCTCAGTGTCCTTTCCAATTTCTACCCTATCCTTGAATTTGAGTGTGTGTGAGTGTGTGTGCATGAGTGAGAAAGAATGAGTGCGTGTGTGAGCAGGTCATGTGGGAGCTGGTATGTATGAGAGAGAATGAATGAACCTGTGTGTGAGAGCAGATGCATGTGGAAGCTTCTGTGTTGTGTGTGTATGTGTTTGTATATGTAACTCTTGGTCTATATATTGGATAGATTGCTAAAAGGCAGATGAAATTCCTTTATGCGCTTGGATCACAGGCAATTTTGTTAGTGTCTTAAAAAAATGCCTTGTTAGTATTGTAAAATGACATGTTTATTAATTTTAAAGAATTGGAAAATACAAAGTGATATGAAATATAAAACAAAAAAATGGTCCTTGCTGGTTTGGCTCAGTGGATTGAGTGCTGGTCTGTGAATCAAAGGGTCGCCGGTTCGATTCCTAGTCAGGGCACATGCCTGAGTTGCAGGCCAGGTCCCCAGCCAGGGGGTGTGTGAGAGGCAACCAATCTGTATCTCTCACACATTGCTGTTTCTCTCCCTTTCTTTCTCCCCTCTCTAGATAATAAATAAAATCTTAAAAAAAAAAAAAAAAACAGTAATCCCACAATCCTGAGAAAAATACCATTAACATTTTAGTTCATTTCCTTCTAGACATTTTTGTGTACACACACACACACACGATTGTCTGTAGAAGTACACAATTGAGGTCATATTGAGTAGAAGCTAAATTATTTTTATAGATGTCCATTGTTTAAAAGATGAAAGTAGCGCTTGCTTCAGCAGCACATATACTAAAATTGGAATGATCCAAAGAAGATTAACATGGCCCCTGCACAAGGATGATGCTCAAAATTGTGAGGTGTTCCATATTTTAAAAAAGTAAATAAGAAAAATAAAAAGATGAAAATAAATAATACCAGTAAGCAATCTCAGAAAAAAGAGAATTAGTATACTACCACCATCTTGAAAATAGCTACTTAAGTATTTAATATATAAACATATACATATATATATACACACACACACACACATATATATGTATATAGATATATAGTGGACTTCTGGTCAAGATAGAGGCATAGGCAAACACAGCTTGCCTCCTTGCACAACTACATCAGAATTACAACCAAACTATAGACTAACCATCACCCAGAACTGTCAGAAGTTGAGTTGAATGGAAGTCCAACAACTATGAAATTAAAGACACCACATCCATTCAAACCGTTAGGAGGAGTGCAGATGTGGAACAGGCTGGTCCCACACCCATGAGTGTTAGATAAAAATTTGGGAGGTCTGTCTTGGGATCGAGGAGCCCCAGCCCCACAAGAGGCCCCCTAGCACTGGGTTCCAGTGCCAGGAAGATAAGTCCCCATAACTTTTGGCTGCAAAAACCAGCAGGGATTGAGTTGGTGGAAGAAACTGCTGGAGCCCGAACCAGTTTATCTTAAAAGAACACACACACAGACTTACTCAGACTCACTCCCTCTGAGCTCCAGCACCAAGGTGACAGCTTGAAAGGCACCAGTGGCATACAGGGAGAAACTGAAGTGTCTGGCATCAAGGCGAGAGCTTTCTTCCAGACAGAAAGGCATGCAGAGGCCATTGTCCCTTTTCTGAACCCTTCCTCCACAGAGTCACAGATCTGGCAGGCAGGAAACATATCTGAGACTCCATCTATCTAGCTAACACTGTTTGCCTCGCTCTGGAGGCTCCATCTCACACAGCTTACCAGTCTACCCAAGCTGTTAACAATGGCTTTTTCATATGAATCAGCTGACCTCGACTCATGCTTCAAAACTTCCTAAATCCTCTCAAAAAAGCAACAGCGGGCCTCAGTGAGCCCCCAGAGCCCCGTACCTCTTGTTAAGTGGCACCAGGTCGGGCACTAGCAGCAACCAGCCTAGGTTCACAGCTTGGCTTTGTCTGGGAACCTTCAAGCCCAGCACAAGTAGCAGCCATCTCAGATTGTTGTATAGCTCAGGCAGAGTGGCTTCAGGAAGAGCACAGGTGGGGGCTGACCTGGCCTGCACCACCTGGGAACCCCCAGAACCTGCACAGGCAGTGGACAGCTACAAACCACATCAGAGCACCACCACCCTGCCCCTGCACAGCTGATTCTCCCTGGAGGGCAGAGGTTTGTGGTCAGGGGTCACAGCCAATCTTTGCAGCTGACTGGCCTGGGTTAATACCTCACATTGGCCTGTGAACAGCAACCAAGGCTCAACTACAAGAGAAGGGTGTACTCAGCCCACACAAAGGGTGCACCTCGAGTACCCAGCTTGGGTGATAGGGGAGTCTGTGCCACTGGACAATATAGGACACCTATTACAATAGGCCACACTACCAAGACCGAGAGTCATAGCAGCTCTATCTAATACATAGAAACAAACACAGGGAGGCTGCCAAAATGAGAGAGGAACATGGCCCAAAATGAAAGAACAGATCAAAACTTAAGAAAATAAACAAAATGGAGATAAGCAATCTATCAGATGCAGAGTTTAAAACACTGATTATAAGGATGCTCTAGGAACTTAGTGAAGACCTCAACAGCATCAAAAAGATCCAGTCAGAAATTAAGGTAACACTAATTGAAATAAAGAACAATTTATAGGGAAACAACAGAGTGGATGAAGCCAAGAATCAAATCAATGATTTGGAACATAAGGAAGCAAAAAACAACCAATAAGAACAACAAGAAGAAAAAAGAATCCAAAAAATGAGCATAGTTTAAGCAACTTCTGGGACAACTTCAAGAGGTGCAACAGTTGCATCATAGGGGTGCCAGAAAGAGAAGAGAAAGAGTAAGAAATTGAAAATCTATTTGAAAAAATAATGAAAGAAAACTTCCCTAACTTGGAGAAGGAAATAGATAGGCAAGTCCAGGAAGCACAGAGAGTCCAACACAAGATGGATGCAAAGAGGCCCACTCCCAAGACACATCATAATTAAAATGCCAAAGGTTAAAGATGAAGAGAGACTCTTAAAAGCAGCAAGAAAAGAAAAGTTAGTTCCCTACAGAGGAGTTCCCATAAGACTGTCAGCTGATTTCTCAAAAGAATTTTTTGCAGGCTGGAAGGGATTGACAGGAAATATTCAGTCATGAAAAGCAGAGACCTACAGCTAAGATTGCTCTATCTAGCAAAGATATCATTTAGAATCAAAGGGTAGATACAGAGCTTCCCAGACAAGAAAAAACTAAAGGAGTTCACTATCACCAAATCATTATTATATGAAATGTTAAAGGGACTTATTTAAGAAAAATATCAAAACTGTGAACAATAAAATGGCAATAAATACAGATCTATCATCACATGACCTAAAAGACAAATTAGGCAGAAAAGAAGAACAGAGACAGAATCATGGATATGGAGAGTGTTGTGATGGTTGCCAGATGGGAGGTGGGTGTGGGAGAATGGATGAAGAGGTGAGGGAATTAAGAAGTATAGTCCTGGCTGGTGTGGCTCAGTAGGTTGAGCGCTGGCCTGCGGACCAAATGGTCACCGGTTCGATTCTCAGTCAGGGCACATGCCTGGGTTGTGGGCCAAGTCCCCAGTTGGGGGCTAGTGAGAAGCAACCAAAATTGAGGTTTCTCTTCCTTTCTTTCTCCCATCCTTGCTCTAATAAATAAATAAATAAATAAAGTATATTAAAAAAAAGAAGTATAAATAGGTAGTTACAGAATACCCATGGAGATGTAAAGTATAGTATAGTAGCCAAAGAATTTACACACATGACTTGTGCACATGAACAATGAGGTAAGGATTGCCTGAGGGAATAGGGGGTGCTGGGTGGAGGGGGGCAAAGAGTGAAAACTGGGACAACTGTAAATACATAATAAAATATAACTAAAAATAAAAAAATATATAATAAATGTTTCATTGTACATAAATTGTATAATTCCCATAACTTCTTTTTTTAAGATTATATTTATTTTTAGAGAGAGGGGAAAGGAGGAGGAATGAAAAGGAGAGAAAAATAAATGTTTGAGAGGAATATCAACCAGGTGTCTCTTGCAGGCCCCCAACTGGGGACCTGACCCACAACCCAGGCATGTGCCCTGACCGGAACATTAACCCTTCAGCCCCCAGGCCAGTGCTCAATCCACTGAGCCACACCAGCCAGGTCAGAAAATGCCTGTAATTCTTGAAGGTTGGCTTCCAGATTGGCATTGTACTTTCATCAATATCTAACATAAGTAACTATAAGAAATTCCTAGTGAAAAGAATTGCACTGTTTGCATTGTAATTTTCGAAACTTCTTGAGACTAGTGAATTAGGATAAATGGATTCAGTATCATGGTTAGAGAGGAAAAGAATTTTCAGTGATACAGTTTTATTTTTTCTGTCCAAATATTTCGTGCTTGTTTTAGGCAAGTTGGTATTACTCTGATTACAACTTGTGTTCTCGTATTTTTTGTGTTTCAAAACCAGAGCTAACATTGATCCAGGGTCCTGTCTATGCCGCTAAAATAGGTATCCTGTAAGCCTCTTGCTGGGCAGGCTGAGCCTTGGGCCAACAACACTAGGCTTTGAATGGGCGCTGTGCCCTTTTCTGCAGGGACATTGTGGGCATGGTATCGTGGATGGATGCTTCAAAATATGAGACAAATTGAAAGGCCAAGTATTGAATAATATTTTAGCATTATTGGCTGTAAAGAGAGGAAGCACTACCACTGTGCGTTATTTTAAGTCCATTTTGCACACAGTTTATATGTTGATAACTTGAAACTCTTGTTATTTCTGAAATTCCTAGTTATTTGCTTGAAATACTAGTTATTTTTCTAAAGACCTATACCTTCAGAAGAATTGAAGAATGCACATCTTCTGGAATTCTAGTTTGTTAACTGATCTATTTTACTTTGCTTTTGTTGGATAATTTCATAAAACTTTTACAAAAATTTTAGAGCCTTCTGTGCCCACAGAGAGATAGACCTGCTGTAGTCAAAAGTGAGCTTGCTTGTTTATGTCTCTGTTTTGAGCTAGAGCTCCATGGTGTTTGGAGGTAGGTTGTCAGTGTTGTTGATGTCAGGGGCTTTTATGATTCATTGTTCTTTTTTCATTTAACATAATTTATTCTAATTTCTCTTTCAGCAAGTTAAACCAGTTTAAAGCCTAACATTCACGTTATGAATGAAGTGGTGCCTGTTGGCTAAGTCTGTTTATAGGCGGTTTATCTGTTCTGACAAGAGGAATTGTTCAGTATTCTAAAGACCTTCATTGCTGTAAAATGGTCAGTAAACAGAACATTTTACTGTTACTAGCAATCCAGGAGCATTTTATAAACTTTGTTTTTTTAGATTTAAGGTACCTGCCAGTGAGATGATTAACCATATTTTAAAAAATTAAATAGTAATTAAAAATTTACTATAGATTGCTTGAGCCACAATAAAAATATGTAAAAATCCACATTGATTAGAAATTAGCATTTCCTTTGAAAACCTGTTAAAGTAGCCCTGGCTGGGTGGCTCAGTTCTTTAGTGTTGTCCTGGTACCCCAGTCAGGGGCTCATACAGGAATCGATCAATGAATGCAAATAAATGGAAAATCGTCCTCTCTCTCTCTCTCTCTCTCCTCTCCCTCTCCCTCTCTTCCCCCTCTCCCTCTCTTCCCCCCTCCTTTTCTTTCTCTTCCTCTCTCTCCCTCTCTTCCTCTCTCTTTAGACAAGAAACTACAATGGTATCTTACTACCTGAGATTTCCTGTCTCTGTATCCCTGCGCCACTTTAAAAAAGGAAAATAAAAATAAAAACCTATTAAAGTACCTTTTAAAAAATTAAGCCAGTAAACCCTGGCTGGTGTGACTCAGTGGCTTGAATGCCGACCTGCAAACCTAAAGGTTGCCAGTTTGATTCCCTTTCAGGGCACATGCCTGGGTCGCGAGCCAGGTCCCCAGTGGGTGCATGCAGGAGGCAACCAATTGCAGTATCTCTCGCACATTGATGCTTCTTTCCCTCTCTCCTTCCCTTCCCCTCTTTCTGCAAATAAATAAATAAAATCTTTAGAAAAAGAAATACAAACTTCAGCCAGTGAGAA
The DNA here is from genome assembly GCF_987537825.1 of Furipterus horrens. NCBI lineage: Eukaryota > Metazoa > Chordata > Mammalia > Chiroptera > Furipteridae > Furipterus > Furipterus horrens. The sequence continues at coordinate 119,602,803 of NW_028327175.1, read as the reverse complement.
TATTTTTCTAACCTGAAATACACGAGGGATGGTTAGAAGGCTGTGAGCTGTGGGAAAGATCTGAGCAAAGGGTGGCTAGCTTCTATGTGTACAGTCTGATCTCTAGTCCTTCTGCTTGTATCAGTGGAGGCACCTCAGATCTTCATAGGGTATAGCCAGCCTAACCAGTGTGTTCTTAAGTAAGATTTTTAAAAGGCTGATATAAAAACTTTAAAAGTCACAGGGAAAGAAGACCAAAATCTGAAAGAATAATAGACAAAAGATATGAAGACATTCCACAGAAAAAGATATACAAATGTCCCTTAAACATATGAAAACCATAACTGCAGAACCAGTTCAGACTGGTCTTGTCCTGTTTCTAGCAAGACCCAGAACTAAAGTTTAAACCTTGGATGCACCCTTTCTGAGTAGCACTTGCGAACCCTTAACTGCTCCACTCCACAGAACCAAGGGACTGGAACCTGATGGGAACCCGAACCCTTTCAGGAATGAAGACTCTTACCTAGGAGGATCTGATGGTGAAACTCCTTAAAATCCTGCCCTTAACCCTGGGTCTAGGAAAACAGATTTGAACCTCGCCTACTATTTCTCTGCCAGTCAACTCACAAATAAAGCCTTTTCTAAAAAGCCAGTGCCATAGTATTTATTGGCTTCTATGTTCATCAGACAGTGAGCCCTTGCTTGGTAACAAAGATGTTCAGCTACACTCATAATAAGAGAAATGGAAACTTAAATCACTGGAATAGCATTTTTTGCTCACCATGTTGGCAAAAAATGTAAAAGCATGAACACATTCTGTTGATGAGGCTCTTGGGAAGTAGGCACACTCTCACATTGCTGGTGAGAGTGCAAAATGAATGGTACAGCCTTCATCGAGAGGAAGTTAGTAGTATCTGTATATGCGCTTATCCTTGGACCTAACAGTCTTACTTCTAGGGTGTACCTCCATAAGTTCAAACCACAGGTGCACCAGGTTATTCATGGTGGCATTATCTATGATAAAAAATATGGAAACAACCCAATAACCATCCAGGATGAGTGAACTGAAGTACATCTACGTAACAGAGAACTGTGCAGCTGCAAGAAGAAAAGAGGAAGAGTCTTATGAACTGGTAGAGAGTGATTGCTAAGATATACTGAGTGAAAAAAAGGACAAATTAATATACATGATGGGTGTTAAGAAAAAATGGGTATTGTATGAATTGATTCCTCTTATAAGAGGCTTCTAGAGTAGTCAGCTTATAGGGACAGGAAGAGAATGGTGGTTGGCAGGGGAGGGGGCATGGGGCATTAGTGTTTAATGGGTAGAGTTACAGTTTGGGAAGATGAAAAAGTCCTGGAGATGGATAAAGGTGATGGTTGTACAGCAATGTGAATGTACTTAATGCCACATAACTGTATACTTTAAAATTGTTAATTTACTACAATTTAAAAAAAAAGATGAAGGATGTGAGGCCTAGAACCCTAAGTAATGGACTTCAGCTCAGAAGAAGAGGGATTCACAAGAAGAATAAGAGACCATACCCTACAATCCCCAAACCAAGTCTCTTCTTATTCTTATCCTCCTGGCTATGTACCTAAGGTTTCCATGCTCACAGACCCCAGGGCAGGCCTAGGTCAGCAGGATCTGACTGTTAAGAAAAAGAAAAGAAAGAATGCAAAGTAAGAGAGAAGGGGAAATAAGAATATGTATATATTTGCTTCTTGCAAAAAGACGTAGTAAGTATAGATTATAAACTAATGTTTTTTAAATGCAGTCCAGCATGTGCCCTGGTGGGGAATCAAATCAGCGACTTTTCGGTTTGCAGACTGGTACTCAATCCACTGAGCCACACCAGCCAGGGCTGAGGATTTTTAAAAAACTGATTTTGGGGAGAGGAAGGTGAAGGGAGAGAGAAACATCATTGGTTGCCTTCTGTATGTAACCTGACTGGAGATCAAACCCGCAACCTTTTGGTGTATGGGGTGATACTCCTACTAACTGAGCTACCCAGCCAAGCCTAGACTAGAAACTAATTTTAAGTAATGTATTCAAGTAGGTGGGAACAAGGTACAAGGGATATGAGTGATAGTGAAACTTATCTGAATATGCCTCTATATAATTTTGACTTTCAGACCATGCAATATTCTACATACTCATAAAATAAAATTAAAGCAACAATAATAGGAAAAAAACCTAAAATTGAATTCAAATAGAAACAAATGAACCTAGAAGTATATTGGATTAATAGCATAATCACATAGGAAGATAATTTAAGTCACATGAATACAGTACTCTCTATACCTTTAGTGGAATATATTCAAAAGAAAAAAGAACTGTAAAGAAACGTACTACAGGGGGGAGGGAGAGAAGGGGGATAAGTAAGGGAAGGGTCTAGTCAAGGAACGTGTATGAATGACTCATGGACATGGACAACGGGGAGGGATATAATTGTGGGAGAAGGGATGGGCTGGGAGGGGGGAGCAATGGGGAAAAATGGGACAACTGTAATTGAATAACCAAAAAAAAAAAAAAGAGAGATGTACTACAAAGTAGGCTTTTAAAAAAGTATATTTTATTGATTGTGCTGTTAGAGTTGTCCCAATCTTTTTCCCTTTGCCCTCTCTCCCCAGTACCCCACTTCTCTCTAGCAGTCCCCCCCACCCCCGATTAGTTCATGTCCATGGGTCATGCATGTAAGTTCTTTGGCTTCTCCCTTTCCTATACTATTGTTAACATCCCCCTATTTTGTTCCTACAAATTACGCTTCTTAATCTCTGCTCCATTTCCCCCATTCTCCCCCTTACCCCTCCCAGATGAATAACCCTCCAAATGATCTCCATACCTATGATTCTGTTTCTGTTCTGGTTGTTTGCTTAGTTTGTTTTATCTTTCCTTTTTAGATCAGTTGTCAATAGTTATGAGTTTGTTGTCATTTTACTGTTCATAGTTTTGACCTTCTTTTTCTTAAGTCCCTTTAGCATTTCATGTAATAATGGCTTGGTGAAATGAACTCCTTTAGCTTTACTTTGTCTGGGAAGCACTTTATCTGCCCTTCCATTCTAAATGATAGTTTTGCTGGATAGAGTAATCTAGGTTGTAGGTCCTTGCTTTTCATTACTTTGGATACTTCTTGCCAGTTCCTTCTTGCCTGCAAAGCTTCTTTTGAGAAATCAGCTGACAGTCTTATTGGGAGCTACTTTATAGGTAACTTTCTTTTCTTTTGCTGCTTTTAAGATTTTCTCTTTATTTTTTAGCTTTGGCGTTTTAATTATGATGTGTCTTGGTGTGGTCCTCTCTGGGTCCAACTTGTTTCGGACTTTCTGTGCTTCCTGCACCTGTATGTCTATTTCCTTCACCGAATTAGGGACATTTTCTTTCATTATTTTTTCAAATAAGTTTTCAATTTCTTCCTCTTCCTATTTTCCTTATGGCACCCCTGTGATTCAGATGTTGGTATGTTCAAAGCTGTCCCAGAGATTCCTTTCCTAGTCCTTTCCTCTTTTTTTTTTTTTTTTTTGCATTCATGTTTCTTCTTCTGTTCTGGTTGAATGTTCATGTCTTCCTTTTGTTCCAAATCGTTGATTTGAATCTCTGCTTCCTTCCCTTCACTGTTGGTTCTCTGTATATATTTTTTAATTTCACTTTGTGTAACCTTCATTTTTTTATTTTTTTGCCATACTCTTAGGAGTTCCCTGAGCATGCTTATTACCAGTGTTTTGAACTCTGCATCTGATAGGTTGGCCAGCTCCATTTCATTTAGTTCTTTTCTAGGGTTTTGTTCTGTTCTTTCATTTGGGCCATATTTCTTTGCCTCCTCAATTTGGCAGCCTCCCTGTATTTGTTTCTGTGTATTAGGTAGAGCTGCATTGATTCCTTATCTTCGTAGTATGGCCGGTAGTACCAAAGGCATCTGTAAATTGTGTGGGATAGAGCCTTAGGTACTCACCTGGGTGGGGCAACCTGCTTCACCACTTTGTGTCTCTTGGGGGAGGGCTAGGAGAAGGGACAGTGCCGCTGCCTGGCTTCTGTCAATTTGCTTGGCACTAGCCCCATTTCCAGTTATTTCACCTACTTCCCGTATGTAATTGGCATCCTTCCAATTGCTGCCTTGGGGTTTGTATACTTTCTGAGACCATGTGGGCCCTTTAAGTGGCAAAAATCCAGCAGTTTCCTCTGCCACCCCAACCCCCACTGGTTTTTACAGACAGAGGTAATGAGGGTTTATCTTCCTGGTGCTGGAACCCTGGGTCATTCACTCCCAGGGTATCCCTCCTGATTCTTACCCACTACACATGAATGTGTGACTATCTGCTTGTCTGAGCCACACTGCCTCTCTGCCACCTCTCTGCGACTCCGCCCCTCCTACCCATCTGGATGAATTTGGCTTCTTCAGATCTGTGGATGTCAGACTTCCATATAGCTCGATTTTCTTGACAGTTTTGGTTGTTGTTTTTGAGATCTGGTTGTAATTCTTTCTGTGATTGCGCGAGGAAGCAAAGCGTGTCTGACCAGAATTCCAAAGTAGGCTGTTGATAGATCAGCAGTAGTAATTCTCAAATTACTTTGGGTGTATTTTGGGATAGTGTAAATTAATAAATATACTGGTTGGTGTTGGGAACCACAGTTCTCTGGGAAAAAGATAAAAATATGGTATGAAAGAGGTAGGGAAGAACTTGGTCATCTTGGGATTTAAATTAGAGGTATTAGTGTTGAATACATGATTTTTAAAAAATTCCTAGCTCTGTGTTCTGAGAGGATCTGGGGGCAATTACACTTAGTAGCCCCCAAATCTTGCTTGCCAAATATTTCCTACTGAAGGAACCAAGGATCCTTGGAGAAATATTCCAGATTTGGGGCAGGCAAAATTCAGTGTGATGGGGACATGTCAAAAAAGGAGCAGCTCCAATGGGTTCCTGCTGAGCAAATCTGGTGCAGTTTGAGCATCAAAAAAGAATAAAGATAATAGCTCTGGTGTGGCTCAGTAGCATGAACCCAGCCTGTGAACCAAAAGGTCACCCGTTCACTTGCTTGGGTTGCAGGCCAGGTCGTCAGTGGGAGGCATGCAAAAGTCATCCGATGGATGTTTCTCTCACACATGGATATTTCTCTCCTTCTCCTTCTCTTTCTCTTTCCCTTCCCCTCTCTCTAAAAAATAAATTAAAAGAAATTAAGAATGATGATGAAGGATATGTTTAATTTAAAAGTTCACAGCACATAGTAAAAATTAGACATAGTGATACTCCAAAGGGGGTGTATTGGGCTCCTTATAGACAAATGTCAGTTAAAGTAGAAAGAATGAAAGATTTAGAAAATCAGTACTTTGCAACCACCAAGGTAATAATTGATTCAGGCAAGGATCATCAATGGTTGTCAAAAAACATTGTGTAAACATTTGCAGGGGATGAGGGTGGGGAACAGGATACTCACAATCTAAAGTATCATTTCACAGATGATTGATTACAAAAAGAAAAAGATACCTCTGTAGTGGAGAAGTTTAGCAGACTCTACCTTGACCAGGCTCCCCAATAATCAGACTCCCCAATAATGGACTGATTATGCGCTTCTGGATGGGATGCCGTACATGTTTAACTGGAATCACATAATGAGAAATAATCAAATAAACCCAGACTTTAGGGTATTCTACACAATAACTTCCTGAACTCTTCAAAATATCAGTGTCATAAAAAGGGTTGGGGCCCTTCTAGATGAAAGAAGACCAAAGAATTGTGACAACCAATGCCTGGTCCTTGATTGGATCCTTGACTAAAAGAAAACAAAACAGCTCTTTTTGCCATCTTTTTGTGATGTCATAATGGTACACATGAATATCCTGGCTGATGGCTTCAAGAGTGTCAACAATGCTGAAAATGTTACAGAAACAGGGGAGTCCAAAAACAAACCCCAGAGTTTGCGGCTGGGAGATAGGCAGCAGGAAGCAGCTTTCAGGATGCCCTTGCATGCCCGGAGCTAGTGGCTGGAAACATTGTTGCAAAGAGCCGCTTTACTTCTAAGACTCAGGAAGATGGGAGGGATCTTGGACTGTGGGCTGGTACTGAAGAAGCAGACAGAGCCTAAGTAGGGTTCTGTGAATGGTCAGGACTGTTTTGCAACACCCACTGCTTGAGAGGACGCAGGGGGAGAGAGAAGGCAGGGAGGAAGAGAAGCAGCTGCGGACATATTTTTGGGCTGGCTCTGGCTCTAGGAGGCTCTCTCTCTCTGGCCCTCACGCCCTCACTCTCTGGCTCTTGTGGGCTCCCTCCATCTGGCTTGGAGAAGGGATCTCCAGGCTGCTTTAAAAAGAGGCTCTTGCCAGGCTGCTTTGAGAAGGAGAGGAGATCCATGCGGTTTGCAGGAAGAAGGCAGTTTACAAGGAGGCTGAGAATCCAGGCGGTTCTGCATTGAGAGCTGGAGGGCACCACAGCACAGAAAGGACCTCCCCAATCAGAACTGAGTGATTGGCAGCTAAGCTGAGTGATTGACTTCCCTAAGACTGGCCAGGTCTGGGAGGGGGAGGCAGGACTATGTGTAAATAAACAATCCTTTTTCTTTTCACCAAACTCTGGTATTCAGAGTTATAATTCTGGCGGCGGGCAATCGGGCCCCTAACTAAACAGCCCATGGGTTCTGTTTCAATTGAAGCAGCCCAAGGGTTCTGTTACAAAAAGAGAGGCAAACGCCAGGTTCTTACAGGCCATGCTCCAAAGTCATTGGCCAGTTCCTGTGATGACACAGCATGCTTACATTGGCGAATTTGAAACTATTGACTACAGAGCTGGGAAAATTATTGTGAACCTCGTGGACAGGTTGAACGAGTGTGAAGTCATCAGCCTCAGATTTGATGTGCAACTCAAAGATCTAGAAAAATGGCAGAACAATCTACTCCCATCCCATCTGTTTGGTTTCATTGTACTGACAACCTTAGCGGGCATCGTGGACCAAGAAGAAGCAAGACAAAAACACACAGGAGGGAAAATCCTGGGATTCTTTTTCTAGGGATGTAATACATACTTGTATATAAAATGCCTCAATGGACAAAGAAACAAAACAAAACAAAGAAGTGTAAAGGCCATTATTGGGATGATTAGGAGAATTTGAATAGAAACAGAATATTTGATAGTATCAATGCTAAATTCCTTGGGTGTCATATGTATAAGAGTAGTCTGCTCCTAGAAAATATATACTAGAAGAATTTGAGGAGGTATTTTGTCTATAGCTTACTTTTAATAGTTCTACAAAAACGTGTATGTGTGTTGAAAAGAGACAAACAAAATGTGGAAGGACATTAATAATTGGTAAATCTAGAGGAGAGATATATAGATGTTTTTTACATTCTTTAAACTTTGCAGTGAGTTCAACATATTTCTAAATAAAAAAGAAAAGCACAATGTGGGAATTTCATTGATGGTAACCTACACTTTTATCTTGATACTATATATTAGAATGTGTGGCTTTTAATTAATCTTAAAAGCAACCAACAAAACCAGAAAGCCCCTTTGTTCCCAAATAAGTAAAGTAATGTTACACATAGGCACACAGGTTTTCCTTTTTTTAAAAAAGACTTTATTTATTTATTTTTAGAGAGAGGGGAAGGGAGGGAGAAAGAAAGGGAGATAAACATCTTTTTGTGGTTGCCTCTCACACGCCCCCAACTGGGGACCTGGCCTGCAATCCAGGCATGTGCCCTGATTGGGAATCAAACCGGCAACCCTTTGGTTCACAGGCCAGCCCTCCATCCACTCAGCCACACCAGCCAGGGCAGGTTTTCCTTTTTAATTTGACACCCAGTCTAGCATTTGCTGGTTCATGGAGTACACAGGGTGTAAAATGACTCCTCTCTTTGAAATGGGAAATTCAGACAACTCCTCTTACACTAGGAGTGTGACTGAACCATGCCATGTTCTACTCTTATCAAGGTATGGAGCTCCCCAAGGGATGTACGTATCATGTCCAACATGCAGACTCCCTCAAAAGGAAGTTAAGAGAGAACTCTTTCCCCTCCTATTGATAACATTCAAGTGGGATAAATCCAGATTTGAATAGATGTGTGAGAAGAGCTAAGAAATGCTTAGGGTAACTAAAAATTAATTTCTTGTTTAAGGGTGACTGCATTTTCTGCCTTGTAGTTTATCTTGCTATGATAGTGGTCAGTTAGATACTGTTGTATTCGGTGTACACAATGGGGTGTTGCATGCAGAAGTTATGGGGGTTTCATTGTAGATTTAGGTATCAACAAAGTGCAATAAAATTGGATTTGTGATTTGGGTTTGGTTTAAACCATATGTTTACCTGCTCTCACTGTTAGTGACATAGAATGCATTTAAATTTGGTTAGATACATACTGTGATGGTCAGGAAAGTCCTGGTTTAGGTCGTTAAAGCCTTTGACTATTGCTTCATAAACTTTTTGTTTCAGAACCCTTTGCATTGTTAAATGTTACTGGGTACCAAAGAACTCTTCCATATGTGGGTTGTATTCCTTGATCTTTGCTATATTAGAAAGTAAAAGTTAAAAAAACAAAACAAAACTAAGACATCTTTTACTAATCCATTAGAAATAGCTCATTACATGTTAACCTTAATGACATTTTTATGAAAAGTAACTACTTTCTAAAATAGTGTAAAGAGTGGCATTGTTTTACATTTTTGAAAGTCTCCTGAATTCTTTTTTTTTAAATATGCTTTATTGATAATGCTTACAGTTGTCCTAATTTCTTTTCCCTTTGTTCCCCTCCACCCAGTGACCCCCTCTCCCTCCAGTTGTCCCCCCCACCCCCCAGTCCATGCGCATTGGTTGTGTATATAGTTCTTCTCAACATCTGCTTGTCTACTCCACTCCCTCCTACTATGCTTCTTAATTCCTATACCATCTCCCTCTCTTTCCCTCCTTCCCTCTCCAAGCTGACCTCCCCCCAAAAGTTCCCCATACCTATAATTCTTTTCCCATTCTCGTTGCCTACTGAGTTTGCCTTTGTTTTGATTCCCAAGCTTCTGTTGTTGGTTGTTGTGATACAGTTTTCATTTTAATGTTCATAGTTTTGATCTTCTTTCTCCTAAACATATAACATTTCATATAACAGTGGTTTGGATCTGATGAATTCCTTCAGCTTGACTTTGTCCTGGAAGCACTTTCTCTGCCCTTCTATTCTGAATGACAGCATCACTGGATAGAGTAATCGTGGTTGTAGGTTTTTGCTTTTCATTACTTTGAATATTTCTTGCCAGTCCCTTCTTACCTGCAGTTTCTTTTGAGAAATCAGCTGATAGTCTTATTGGGACCCCTTTGTACATAATTCTCTTGTTCTCTCTTGCTGCTTTTAAGAGTCTCTCTTTATCCTTAATTTTTGACATTTTGATTCTAATGTGTCTTGGTGTGGTTCTCCCTGGGTCCAGTTTTTTTGGAACTCTCTGTGCTTCCTGGACCTGTAAGTCTATTTCCTTCCCCAGGCTAGGGACATTCTGCTTCATTATCTTTTCACATAACTTTTCAATTTCTAGTTCTTCTTCTTCTTCACCTTCTGGCAACCCCATGATTCAGATGTTGGCCCGCTTATAGCTGTCCCATAGGTTTCTGAGCCTCTCCTCATTTTCCTCACTTTGTTTCCTCTTTCTGCACTGGCCGACTGTTTGTTCCTTTCCTATGTTCCTATTTGTTGAGTTGATCCCTGATTTTCTTTCCCTCACCACTAGTTTCATATGTGTTTTCATTCATTTCAGCAGGAATAGCCTTCATTCCTTCCCCCTCTTGTTTAAGATCTGCTGTTAGGTCTGTAAGCATTCTTATAACCAAAGCTCTGAACTGTGCCTCAGAAAGATTTCCTATCTGCTGATCTGTTAGATCAGATAGTTGCTGTCTGGTCAGCTGCGTCACTGGGATCTCTATCATGATCTGTGCCATCCTGACAGTTTTGTGTTTACCTTTGCTTCCTGGGTGGGCCTGTCACACCTCCTACGCTATAGGGGGCATTGCCCCGTACACTCATCACTGCTGGTGACCCTTCTCACCACGCTGTGGCGTTTTGTGTGGGGGTGGGGGTCCAAGATGGATTCCTGCCATTCACTCTCAGCTGAGAGACCAGGAGCCTCCTCTTCCATCCTCACCCCCTCCGGCCCTCACAGTCCGAGGCAATAGGGGTCTGCCTTTCCCGGCTTGGAACCTCGAGCTGATGGGTTTGGTCTGCAGCCGGGGATGCTCCCCAGGTGCTTCTTGCCTCCCCTTAAATATAGGTGTCTGTGCTTACTGCCGTCTTGCCGCTGTTGCCGCTGTCACCGCAGCTGCCACCACCAGCACAGCTTGACCTCTCCGCCCTGGCTTTGCCCCTCCTACCCATCTGGACGAGCACCACTTCTTTTTTGTTTATTTTTATTTTTACTAAGCTTTACTGACCTGAGCACCACTTCTTTATAACTTCATATGATGGACTTCCATGTAGCTTTATTTTCTGGAACTTCTGGTTATTTCTGGTTTTGCGGTAGTTGTATTCCTTCTTAGTTGTGGAGGGAGAGGGAACTTGTCAGGCTAGCCTCCATCTTGGCCGGAAGTTGTCTCCTCATCTTGACAGACCCCTGTGTTTGTTTCCTGAATTCTTATATTTGCCTCTGCGAGCAATCTATTGTGCCATGTAGCCTCTGGAAAATGCCACTGCACATTTGTGAGAGAGTGAGATGAAAGAAAGGGAAGAATGTGTTAGCATATTAAGAAACTCATTTTGATCTTGGATACCCCAGCCTCAGGACACCAGTCTCCCCCAGGATCCCTAGACCACTTGTTGAGAATCGCAGTCTTATTACGCTACTGAAGTGACCAAGTTGTTGCCTGATCTCACACACTTGCTGTCATCAGAATCACCTGGAGATCCTGGTGGAACCGCTTGCTGGGCCCACCCCAAGTGTCTGATTTATCTGGTGTGAGTGGGGCCTGATTAGAAATGTGTTTCTAACTAGTTCCTGGCAATGCTGCTGTTGTGGGTCCTGGTGTCTTACTTAGAGAGCTGCTTTCCTAGAGAGTTTTAAAACGTTTGCATCTTGGCCCTGGCTGCTGTGGCTCAGTGGATTGAGCGTCGGCCTGTGAGCCAAGTGTCGCTGGTTTGATTCCCAGTCAGGGTACATTACTAGGTTGCACGTCAGGTCCCCAGTTGGGGGCATGAGTGGGAGGCAACCACACAGTGATGTTTCTCTCCCTCTCTTTCTCCTTTCCCCTCTCTCTAAAAAAAGTTAAAACAAAAACCAAAAATAAATAAATAAATAAATAATTACCAAAAAAAAAGAATAATATAGGAAAATGTGAAGCCAAAGAACATATATGCACAACCCATGGACATGAACTAAAGGGGGTGGGATTGCTGGAGGCAAGGGATGTACTGGGCAGAGGGGAGCAAAGGGGGAAAAAAAATGGAGACTACTGTAACAACATACTCAATACAATATACTTTAAAAACGTTTGCATCTCTTTAAAGATTCCCCCCTCTTCAGTAAATATTTTATTTTAACATCACTCTTTTCCTCACTCTATTTATTCCTAAACATTAATTTCGTAAATGTTTACTTGGGACCCACTATGCTGACTTCTTAGAAGGCCTCAGGGCTGTCCTCTGCCCTCACTGTTTTCTGTCTAGTGGAAAAGCATAAATGAAAAACCAGGACCCAGACTGGGAAGTCTGTATATTCTGACCCATTCTTTCTGACATGTCTCTCCTACCCTCTAGCCTTTGCTTGCTGAACTCTTTTTGTATTTATTTTAATTTTATATTTTGATTTAATTTTAATTTTTATCATATGTATAGTTTAAAAAGTCAAATAATGTGCTACACATTGTATAACAAAAAGTAGTTATATTCTCCTTAATTCTCACTCCCAGATTCCTGTCTTATTTCCTTCTAGTGCCCACTATGCCCCGCCAATTTTATGTAGTTTCTATGGACTTTCTCTTTTAGAAGGTATACCCACATGTTTTCCTCTGTCTCTTACATTATTTTAATAGAGATAATCCTAATCTTGGCTAAATAGACATTCTGTATTTATCTTACTGTATTTTGATTGTGGATATTTCTCATACCTGTTAGGTATGCTGTGATTACATTTCCTAATATAACTTTCGCTTTTCCTGGAGTTAATAATCACATTAGGTTTTAACTTGTTTAGTTTTCTATGGACTATCAATAGTTCTTTCTAGCCTGTCTTCAGGAGTCACATTATTCAGCACATACTCTTGGACTTCCATTGTTATGTACTAGCTCCTGTTCTCACACAGGGCTCATCCCGTCCCAATCCCCACCCCTGCCCTCTGGGCCCAGTGTCCTGCTTTGGGAGCATCCCTGGTTGTCTTTTGTTTTTTTTTTTTTTTTTTTTTTAATGTTTAAAATTTATTGATTTGAGAGAGAGAGAGAAAAAAAAAAACATTGATTTGTTGTTCCACTAATTTATGCATTCATTGGTTGAGTCCTGTATGTGCCCTGTCTGGGGATTGAACCTGCAACCTTGGTGTATTAGAACAATGCTCCAGCCAATTGAATAGCCAGCCAGGGCCTATCTTTTCTGATTTAGCCTTCTTGCCTGAGGTTCCGTGCCAGACATTTAACCAGGCTTTCATTTTTTAGGTAACAACACTGATGCTTGTTCTGCTTCCTGTGCTGGGTCATCTGTCACTTATATGTTCTTTGCTCTGAGTTCCTGCTTGTCCATCTCTGTGCATCTTCTGGAACATTGAAGCCTTTCCTCTGGAGCTGCGTTTCTCCAGTGGGCTTTCAGGAGGGAGTGGAGAGAAACCCATGTATTCACCCTGTTTATCTCTGTTAAGCTCCTCTTCTCAACACCCCACACGTGTATCGATCAGACTTAGGAATCTGCCTATGTACTTTCTGCACTGCCCCCACCATAGTTCTGTGAGACAGCAGAGCAGGACTTGTTAGTGTCACAAAACTAGGGGTGGCTGGGCCGGGACTCAGATGCTGCTGCCCTTTCTATTCTCCCCCGGGGGGAATCTGCAGGAAATCTATGTCAACAAATTATTTGGGTTAGCCTTTCTCATCGTGCATTTTGTTTGAACGTTTTCAACTTTTGACAAAGTCCACATATTTCAAATTAGGTTTTTGTAACCCTGGAATATTTCATTATGTTGATGTATCATGGTTGCTAGGCATTTATTTTGTCCAGTTCTTCTCTGCTAGGAGTCATGCCACTACACCTCCAATCATACAGGTTAGTTTTCATGTACGTAACTTATTGCAGGATCTAACTTTTGTGCTCGAGATATTGAGGATATTGTCTTGGGTTTTGAAGTTGTAGATATTTGGAAGAAGTTTAGTCAGGCTTTCTTAGCATTTCAGAGCTTTTCTGTGGCATCAGAGGAGGTAATAAAGGGAGGAGACAGAAGTCCTTGGCTGAGTTTCTGGTAATAACCTCATCTGTTTCAGCGGGAGCTTCCTGTTACTGGCTCTAAAATACTATCCCTGAATCTGTAAGCTGAGCAACTGCCGGCATCTTCTTCCCCTGCCCAGTTTGCAGGAGCCTGGCTCTGGGCAGCACTGTCATGGGTGGTGAGGTGCTGGGGAACTGAGTGTCTGATGAGCTGTTGTGCGTAACGAACCCTTTGAGGAACAGGTGCTGTAGGTGATGGCATTGTGGCCAAATGTTGCTGGAAATCATGTTCTTTTGTGTTTAGTTATGTAAGGGCTATACTTCCATCTATAAAATGGGTGTTCTATGTAACATCAAAGGGAATAAAAGGGTGTCTTTGGGGCTTTGGAGTCAGACAGACCTGGGTTTTGTTTCTAGCACAGCTACTTCTCGTTCTTTCATTCAGCAGATGTGTGCAATGATGTTTATTGAACATCTTCTGTGAGCCAGGCAATGTAATAGGTGTTGGCAATGTAATGAGAAGGGAGAGAGCATTTCCTGTCCTTTATCAAGGTAGTAAACAGGTAATCTCTAGTAAGTACAAGCTGGTAGAAATGCTATGAAGGAAAAGCAGAGATTACTTGAGGATGTGTAACAGGCAATCTGACCTCTTTAGAAAAGTTTACCTCAGGGAAGTAAGTCACTCTTTAATTTCCTTTTTCTTTTTCATTTTGAGGTAACTTTTGAGCTGACATTCTGAAGCTGAGTGGAATTCATAAGGCAAAGGGTAGGAGAGGAAGGACTATTCCAGGCAGAGGCACAGCTGTGGAGAGGCCTGAATGGGAGGAAATAGGGCACTTGAGAAAGACGAACAGCGAGCCTGGCGGGGATGGTGGTCCAGACCTCACAGGGCTGCACTGGGAGTGTTGGTGTTTAGTCCCAGGGTGGTTAGACGACATTAAAGAGTTTAAGTAACTCACTTCAGATCTAAAGACATACAGAGACAAAGTGAAGGGATGGAAAAGATAAAGAGAAATGAAAAAACAAAACTGGGGTAGCAAAACTTAGATCAGACAAAATAGACTTTAAAACAAAGGCTATAACACCCAGCAACTCTAAAGAATTCATCTGGGTATTTATCTAAAGAAAACCTCTGGGTATCTATCTAAAAAAACCCAAAACACTAATTTAAAAAGATACATGCAGCATTATTTACAATAGCCAAGATGTGGAAGCAACCAAAGTGTCCATCAATAGATGAATTAATAAAAAAGAAGTGGTATTTTATACCATAGAATATTGCTCAGCCATAAAAAAGAATGAAATCTTGCTATTTGCAACAACATGGATGGACCCAGAAGGTATTATGCTAAGTGAAATAAGTCAGACAGGAAAGAAAAGTACCATATGATTTCACTTATATGTGGAATATATAAAATAATATAAACACACCTGGCTTGAGTGCCAGCCTATAAACCAAAAGGTTGCCGGTTCAATTCCTGGTCAGGGCATATACTTGGGTTGTAGGCCAGGTCCCCAGCTGGGGGCATGGGAGAGGCACCTCACAGAGGTTTCTCTCACACATCAGTGTTTCTCTTCCTCTCATTCTTCTTCCTTTCTCCTTTCTAAAAGTAAATAAAATCTTAAAAAAAGAAAAACCATACAAACAAAACACACAAACTTATAGAGTACATTTTGATTGTTGCCATATTAGAGGGGGTTTGGCAGGGGGAAGGGTTGAAGAGGAGAAGAAATTAAGAAGTACAAATTGTTAGTTACAAAATAGCCATGGGGATGTAAAGTACAGTATAAGGAATATAGTCAGTAATATTGTAATAACTGTGTCAGATGGGTATTAGATTTATCCGGGTGATCACTTACTAAGTTATATAAATATCTAATCATTATGTTGTACACCTGAAACTAATACAATATTGTATGCCAACTAATTGAAAAATAAAAAATTATAAAAAAGAGTTTAATTAGAGAAGACTTATTTTTTCAAAAGATGCCTCAGTTTGGAGAGGGCAGGAGAAGAGGGGGGCCAGTCAAGAGGCCATTGCAGGACTGGCTATTACTTGGATTTAGGTGGTGCTCAAAGAGATGGAGTGGAGAGGGGGCTATATGCTCTGGGAGGCAATAATGATGTGACCCCATGGCTGAATGGGTGCGGTGGGAAGGTGAGGAGGAAGTGGGAAGGTGGGGTTGGTGAGGAAGGACTGGGGAGGTGCGAGTCCTACTGTGAACCTCTAGACGTATCCATGGGCAATAAATGGCTCCAAAAAATAACATTTTCACAGGACAGGCCCTAGGTAGGTGACACCTTAACAGCGTCCTTAAGTCCAGTGCTGTCTTTGCTGCTCAGCATGCTGTCTCACTGATTTCATTGTTGTGGCTGCAGCAGCCAGCGCCCTGAAGCAGAAAGAGAACCCTTTTCCTGTGTCTCCATTTAAGAAACTTCTGCGGTCCTCCCCAGGCCCGCTGACCCTTTCCCCCTTTGTTGGCCATGTTTGCTCACAGGCTCTCCAGGCCAGTCACTGCCAGGGCTTAGAGGCACCACAGTTGGCTTCAGCAGAGCTTTCCAAAGTGGGGTTCTTGGACCAACAGTAGCAGCACCATTAGCATTAGCATTAGCATTAGCATTAGCATTAGCATTGTCTAGGGGCTTGTTAGGAACGCAGCTCTCAATACTGGAGTGTCAGAGTGTGAGAACCATGACAGTCAGCATCACTTCCCTGGCCTGGCTACAGGCAACCTTCCCTGCTGGGGCCTCTCTTGCCTCCAATACTCTCTGTTCCCCTTTGCCCACTTTACTGTTCTCCTTAGTACTTACCATTATCTAGCAAACTGTGTTTTAATTTGTTCTCCTATTTGTCATCTCCATTCTCACCCACCACCATGAATGTGCCTGATGGGACTGGAGTGCAGTAGCACCCCTACATATTTGCTGAATTGAAGGGAGTGAAGGAAGGAAGGAAGGTAGGTAGGCAGGCAGGAAGGCAAGCCAGAACAAGATTGGGGTCTATCAGCAAGGAAAAGGGGGTGAGTGGTGGTGGGGATCAGCTGGCAGTGGACAATGGTGTTCAGCTAGAGTCACCAATGGAGAGCCCAGAAAATACCATTGAGGGCCAATGGGAGGAGCAGAGGAAGCAGAGTGAAGGTTGCAGGACAGAGATCGCAAAGGAGGCTGAGGACGGGGAGGCTGGAGGGCAGAGGGTGGTGTTTGTTAAGATAGGCTGAGGGCCCTGACAGGTTACTCACCTGCTCTAGGTTTCTTTCTAAATTAGGGTTTTAGTGGTACAGTACTTAGTTCACAAGTGGTTGTGAGCAATTTATAAGGCAGGTGTAATAATTAAGCACATCCTGACACTGGGAAAGCACTTTGTAAAGAGTAGGTGTCAGTGTGATCGAAGGCTCACGGTGTGCAGTGTTCTCAGGATTTTAATTTCCCTCTGGGATGTTTCAGGGGAACTTAAAATAACTTCATGTGTATTCATGGCTTGTGACTCAAGAAGTTGCCCTAGAGTGATGTAGGTTTATCTGAAACCATGTGTCAGTGCTTCTGAACTATAAATTTTTGTGTTCCTTTTCTTTTTATTGAAGACTTACTAAATGGCTTGAAGAACTTACAATATCACATTAGGGATGAAACTGCCTTCTCTGAAACCCAGAAGTACAAGGAGAGGTTGGACCAGGGCAGCATCTTTTTCCTCCCTTTTCCCCTCTCTTCCCAGAGGATGGCATAACTGATGGGTGTTCTTCTTAGGCCAGGCTGGCATATTAATTTCCTAAAGAATGTTCTCTTTGCTGAAAAAGATCCCTTTGCTTTGCTGCCGGGATCCTGCCTGCTCTCTCTCAGAAGGTAGAAGATGCGTCTTCCTCACGAACATGTTCAAAAGACACAGTAGAAACTTATTTTATCCTTTAAGGAAGGAGAGACTTATTTCTGAAAATGCTAGGTGCTGAATCCAGGCATGTCAGTGCTTGAAAGCAGTCACACCAGGGAAGCTGTCTGTGGACGGGGAAGGCGGCTTCCTCATGTTCCCTGTTGGCACAGCTGGAGAGCCGAGAGGTGAGGCAGGATAAGGTGGTGAGAACAGACACCTCTGTTCACACTGTGCATCCACATTTTTCCTCATCCAGCCTCCTTTAGAAGGGGGGAAGATGAACTTGGGTCCATTATTCTTCAACCTTTGATATTCCTGTTAACTAAAGTCATATTTGTCCACTACTAAAAAAATAAACAAATGTTCCAGAAATGCATACTACAAGACATGAAATCTTCCCCAGTCATTATTAACAATGCAAATGTGTTCTCATTTGGGATAAGTTTTTACCTCTCTCTTCATTCACTCCCAATAAAGTGCTACTGATTAATTTAAAGACTTACATGCAGACAAGTGATGAAAATAAATTAGGTATATCAAATATGTTGCAATAGTAATAAAATAATCCCTTATGCCTGATACTCTATATATAGTTTCTGTTACAAACTGATTATGGTACATGAACCCTAATGTGAAGTTGGGACCTCACAGCCGGTGCTGCTACCCACTGGGATGGTGCACTTTGCCCTGTGCTGCTTTGTTCCCCCATTCAGCAAACACACACTTAATGTCTCCGTGCCTAGGCCCCATTCTCTCTTCCTATGATGTAATAACACAGCTTTTGAGTGACTGATGGTCAGGCACACACTTTTGACTTGTGTATTTAAAGAAGGAAGAATCCAGGTTCATATTCACAACCTGTGAAATATGAAGTTCCCTACTTTTTGAAGTAGAGTTAATATTTCTCCTGGTGGGGAGTTTGGGGATGTTAGTTGGAGTTACATAATTAGCTGAGATCTTTGGACTAAGCCTCTGCTCCTCCCTCCACATAAGAGCTTCTCAAGCTTCAGAGGTATCAAAACACCTGAAGGGTTTGTTAAAACTCAGTTCTAGGTCCCCCTGGCCAGGTAGCTCAGTCAGTTAAGAGTGTCATCCCAATATGCCAAGGTTGCGGATTTGATCCCTGGTCAGGGTACATACAAGACAGAACCAATGAATGCATAAATAAGTGGAACAACAAATTGATATCTCTCTCTCTCTCTCTCTAATTAATTAAAAAAAAAAAAAGTCATGCTAGGTCTCATCAGCAGTATTTTTTTTTTTTTTTTTAGCAAGTTCTGGGTGGGGCCCGAGAGTCCACATTCCTAACTAGTTCCCA